>NC_051071.1:42767559-43131548 GCF_004664715.2 Peromyscus leucopus | reverse complement strand
GAATGAAGATATCCAAAGAAGAAACTAATAAGGCATATCTAAGTAGGGTGTTTGGTAATCACGAGATAACACTCTGGAAGGATTAGGAGCACAAGGCTGCATTTCTGTCACATTATTACCTCATGATAACCAGTTCCTTCTTGTCACACCTGACTGCATAATTCCTATCCAATTAAAAGTGACATTTTCTGGTGATGTTAGCAATTTGGGCACATACTTTTCTTTCTTCACCTGAGAACTTTCGTGCACGACAGATCACTGAGAATTGAATGTCTTTGTTCCTTGGATGCCCTCATATTTCCTTGCTGCAGATAAGGGTTTAGAATATTTTAAATGGGGCTGGTCATAGAGCAAGTGTATCTGTTTTCCTGGGAGATGTCCATGGGCCTGAATTGTTCTATCCAAGGCTATGACCTGGATTGCTTCATTTATTCCACCTCAGCACTGACTACTAATCAGTTTTTAAGGATGGCATTCTACAGCAATAGTTAAGTGATAGCTTTTCTGTGTATCAGGAACAAGGAATCCTGAAAACAAATCATACAAAAACATTCACTGTGCTTATCAATGTTTACCCTAATGACTATGTAATACATATATAAGAAGTTTGTATTTTGTATTACATATAACTCAATATGCACAGTCATGTACACACATACATACATGTATATGTCATGAAAGAAATTTATGAAGATAGTCCTTAAAGTCGAGCTGATATAGGAAAGATTGACTTCCTCTGAAAAATTTAGTTAGTACACTAACAATTCCAGAAATACATATATATGTACATTTATCTATATTTACATATTCAATATTATAATATAGATTTTTAATTTATGTTCATATAACGGCATTCAATTTTAGCAATGTACCAACATGTTTCAACTAAAATATTACAAATAGTGGCATGGCCTACATTATCACACTATCCATTCAGTAATCAGGTCCAAACACTTCTTATTCGTGTATATGACTGACACATTGATATTTTGTTTCCTCAATATAAGCCCTGAGTTGTTGATGTTAAAAAAATAAATAAATGAAATATATTCTCAAATCCCATTTTACTTTTTCCCTTATTTGCAATGTTGATAAGAACATAATTCTAAACAAATATTTGGTTTCATTGTCTTAAACCATTCTCTTGAGAACAGAGAGAAAACTTAGAATAGTGCTCCTAGACCTAAAAGTAAGGTTCTTCCTCTATGTAACATGTGTAAGCATGGTGCTTTCTATTGCCACTTATCAGGCCTTGCCATCATCATCTTGATGCTTAGAAATCTTTCAAGGACCTATGTCTGCCCCTGTATTGTAAAGCCTGCTTACCAATATGAACACTGCAAAACCTGTGCCAAAGCCAGGGGGTCATTCCTGACAACTCTGTCTTTGCACCTGAAGCCGATTTTCCAGCTCTGCCTCCCAGTCAATACAATTGCATCTGTCTTCATCATTTCTTGACAAATACTATTTCTATTCTAGAACTGTAGTCTACTTATCTGTTATTTATGTATCTTTATAAAATTAACATGAAAAAAACAAGAAAGGCCAAATGTAAGGGGATAAGAGAGGACTGCATGCAGGGGATAGATGGGAGTTATGACAAAGATATAAAGCTAATCATCTTTCTAGTTACAAAAGTTTGTGGTGGAGTTTGGTGGTGGGCAAGTACATGAGATGAATTCAGTACTTGAAGTATAAAATTTAATGTGGTACTTCACACCTACCCTTCCGAATGCCTATCACTAACTGTGTAAAAGTTCACTGAGCTAGATAGATTGGGTCTGTTTAAATTTGGTGTGTGATGCTTTCACTTATTTTCAAGTTCCTTTTATAATCATTTTATAAAATTAAAATTTTAAAGGCAAAATTTTCCAAGACAAAATTAAATAAAAATACATTGATAGCTTTTATTTACTTTATTTACTTGTAAAAGATTTTATATAATCAAAAACTTTTAAAAAAAGACAGAAACTTCCAAATTTTATTATGCTCAACTGCACATAAAGTTAGCAATATGAAGAGTTTCAAATATGTCATCTGGCACTCTTATTTGTATTTCTGATGATGCTCCTCTGTGTTGCATCATATATCTGTATTTCATTCCTTTTTAAGACTGATTTGGTGCTAAATATAACACATTGTTTGTCTGCTCATCAGTTGATGGGCTTAGGTGCTTGGTTTGGCCTTTGATAGCTTCACACTAATCATGTATACTCTCTCAACTTCCTGCATGCAAATGAAAATGTGATCAACCTCATTCGTCTTCCTGTTGCCACAACTTCTCTGCCTATTGTCATGCCTTCACCACCATGATGGACTGTATTCCTTTTGGAGCTGTAATCCAAACCAAAATTTTTCTTCCCTAAGTTACTTTAGGTCATGATATTTTGTCACAAAACAATAAAGTAATTGACACATAAGCAGATACCAGATGTTAGGCTGTTGCAGTGATGAACTAGACTATGTTTTTTTCTTTGTTTGTTTGTTTTGTTTTGTGTTCCTAGAGGAATGTAGACAACTTGGGAACTTCACACTAAAAAAAAAAAAAATGCTGGGCCAACCTCAGCATTCTTGTGCAAGTTTAAAAGTCAAGATTTGTCCCATTTTCCTTAAACACAGATCCTAGTTGTCTATGCATGACAGAGAGCTGATGGAGATATGAACCCAACATATGAGGAGGGCAGGGCCTTTGTCACCTAATTCAAGTCTTCATGTCTTCCTACCATCACCTTTAGGTTTTCATTGTAGAAATCCATTGTAAGGGGATAAAACCAAGATCGTGAAAGACTTGAATGGTTTCTGTTACTTAACAGCAAGATTTTGGTATAGAAAGGAATATTTTAAACTTCATACCTCACCAATAATTTCATCTACTAGTTGCATGAGAGATACACTAAAACTCATTTTAGTCTCCACATATGGAAAATAAGATAATGGTGAATTTCTGATGACAATTTAAATTTGGAGTAGAAAGTACATAAATGCTAATCAGATATCTGCCCTTCACTTGCTTATAGTTAATTTCTTCTTAAGTAAATTATTCATATCACACCAGTACAGCTGGAAAAAACTGGAAATCAAAATGAACAGATGACTCTCCATGTGATGTCAGATGTTTCATTTTTTTATTAAGTAATTTTCTACTCACTCTACATACCACCCACAGATCCCACCTCCCACCTTCTCTCATCTCCCAGCCCTCCCTCCCAAGCCACCCCACATCCCCCAAATCAAGGTCTCCCAAGGATGGGGTTGACCAGTAATCCAGAATAGATGCCCAGACAGGGTGGTGACCTTCTAGGAGTGAGAACTAGATGATTCAAAATATAATTTCCTGAAAATTTCTTTTACACAGATCCATTTATTGGACAAACTTCCAGAGTAAAGATAAGTGTCTCTGTAAAGCCTTAAATTTTTCAATTTAAGCAACCACAATACGTGTTTTTTATAATTTTAAATATAAAAGTATTCTTTTCTTTTTCTTTATTGAAAATTGATTCTTTTTATGGGTACATTTTTAATGTAAGAATCACTGCAAAAATACCTTAAAATATCTAAAGCCTAGTCAATGCCTTTCTTTTTACAAAGATTTACCTCAATATTAAAAGTTTGTTCTGGATATCTTAACTCAGAAGTCACACATATTCTGCTAATTAAATAAATTGAGAATGTCACTGTTCAGCTTAAACCCTTACTACCTTTCCACAATTGTCTTAATAAAGATTCCTATCTTTTAATACATTTTAACTTGATTAATGGCATTACATTGCACTCAGATGCTCAAAATAAATAACATAAAATTAATATATACTAGATTCATTGAGAGACTGAGAATTGTTCTTTTTTATTTAACTTTACTTTTATTAATTCACTATATACAGATTCTGTTCTGGTCTCCACTGTAGCTTGAGTTTTTCTGCCTTGCCCACAGTCAGGACAAACCTCTGTCACCCGCCAGTCCACAGCGCTCAGACCCAACCAAGTAAACACAGAACTTATATTGCTTTCAAACTGTATGCCGTGCAGCTTCTTGCTAACTTTCTTTTATCTTAAATTAATCCATTTCCATAAATCTATACTTGCCACGTTTGTGTTACCCACTTCACATGCTTTTTCTCGCAGCTCAGTTCTCTCTGCTCAGCCTTTTTTTTTCTTCTTTTAGTCCCCTATACTTCCTGCTACCACCAATCATTTTATTTATTAACAATCAGAGCAACTTACATACAGACCATCCCCAGTACACCAATGCAGACCATCTCAAACACCTCACCAGCCCATGTCCTAATCATCCTCTATGCAGACCTGCTGGTAACCCACAAAACCAAGAACAGCTCCACAGACATACAGAACATCCCACAGCACTCCACAAGTATAGAATGTCCATTTTTTTAAATATACTTTCTATCAAAAATTTTACCTTGCAAGTTGGAGGCTGTTTCTGCTGGAGCTGACAAGTTGCCCAGGTAACCATGTCTTAAACACTGGTGCTGAGAAGATGTGATTGCAAAACCTGCTGTAATTATAATATATGCAGCACATGTGTAGTTCTTACTGCCTTGAACACTATTTTTATGCTTTTCATTCAGCTAATTTGAAGGCACGAAGCAACCAATCTTTAGTCGTGTAGAAGATGGTGATAACAGTCTAGAAAATAGTGTAACAATGCAATGAAAGTATTCAGACCCTGAGAGATTTCATGCAACAGAGCACTTCTCTGCTCTGATCCAGTGTGATTGTAACATCATTGAAAATAAGAAAACTGAAATTTATGTATGAATATTGCCTGTTCTAGTCTGGAGTTTATCTTCAATATGCTTTTTATAAGTTGCTATTACTATTTATACTTCTGAGGCTCACAATTACTTGCAAAAGCCAATCCAACAATTTTGTCATAATTAAGTGTATTATCTTATACCCAAAATATGTCAACAGATCATTTTTTAAAACTCCACATGTAATCATTTCTGTCCCCTGCATTAAAATTTCATGTTTATGATTATTCTGTTCTATTACATGTTTATTCCATATTGGTCTATTGTCAAAATGATAGGTTGTTTTAGAGAAACAATTAATTATTTCTTACATGTTTTATAGATCAGATATCCAGATACCACCTGTTTCTCTACTAGTGTTTTAATTGCTTGAATTAATACAAATACAGTCACTTAGATAATTAGCCAGAGAGTTATGGTTTGAATGTGTCAAAGTACATGTGTTGAAGTTTTGTTCTTCAGCTTGGAGTCTATGAATTTTGAGATGTGCTTAGGGCATAAGGTTTATGCTCTCATGAATGTACTGATAATTTAACACAGGAGTGAGTCCCTTATAAAGGATGAACTCTTCCATCCTTTTTGTACATTACTTTATTATACCTGCACACAATATGATGTCATCCATCATATCATGTTATAGGACCAAGAACATGACCAGCTATAACTCCTAAAAAATTGGATTTGTTAGCTTCAAGAACAAGGCCAAAAATCTGCTCATTATATACTATTCATTATCAAGTATTTTATTATAGCAACAAAAATAAACATAAAGCACAGGGCCACTTACAAAATTAAAAAGAAGGCTGTAATAAAATTTTGGGCTAATGGGTTGTCAGCTACACAAATTAAAAGCAGTAGACTATATGAAAATATTGAGAGGGAAACTAAATAGCACTGAGGTTCACAGAAAAGCACTATTAAAATACATCACATTAAGTAATGATATTTAATAACATAAATTGTGTTGCAAATACCCTAAGATTAAAAAACATTTCCATCTAATCTAGTAAATAAAATGCTATTAGCCCAATAATCAGAAAGCTTTTGGATATGCAGCAAAATGAGGAACTTAATTTTGTGTTTTATCTACCTCAGACTTATAAGTAAAAAAATCAAACCTCAAGTTAATAACTACAAGCGTGAAGTCTCCTCATTTCCAAAGTTGTTAATATCAGAAATTTTAGTAAGTAAAAGAAAGAAAAAAAAAAGAGGCATGTCCAATGTATAATAATAAATTTCATTTTATTAGACACGAGGAAAAATACATTTTTTTTTTTATAATTTATTTATTTTTATTTTATGCGCATTGGTGTTTTGCCTGTATGTATGTCTGTGTGACGGTCCCTGGAATTGCGAGCTACTATGTGGATGCTAAGAACTGAATCCAGGTCCTCTGGAAGAGCAGTCAGTGCTCCCAACCACTAAGTCGTCTCTCTAGCATCAAAAAAAATACATTTTCTATTGAGATTAGTTTAAGATACTTCATAAACAGAAAATATAGACCGTATATAATAATAATTTGAAATTTTTCTAGCTCAGCTATTTTGGATGAAATAATTGAATAGCCAACAAATATTCACTGTAGAAAAATGAAAATGAATTTTATCATATGAAAAGAACCTGAAGCACCTGAATTTGGCTTGGTACATACAGTTATTGTTTTTCAACAATGGCCTGGTTCTTTCCATCTTTCCAACTGTTTCTCCTCAGAATTCTTCTTTGTATTGTACTTATGCTCTACCGGGATGTAAAATAACAGTGCCAGGTTCTGGCATCGCCTACAGAATCTATAGCACTTGAGAAAAGTGGTATACCTTTACCTATACTAGTCTTGTGTCATGATGTTTATTTGATGGAGAAATATTTTCCTCTTCTCCCATAAGTCATCACCTCTAGTATGAGTTACAGGGTCAAGTATTATATCACGAAAATAAAATTTCAGAAAGCCAGAGAAATGTGAGCCATCTTTTGTCCACTCTCCTTATTGCTATAACAAAATGTCTGACAGAAGAAACTTCCAAGGGGAGTGATGTGCTTTGGCTAGAAGTTCAGAGAGTATATTTCATTGTGATAGAAGAGTCAAGGTTTGGGGGACAATTGTACCCAAAACAATGGAAGAATTCAGAGTTTCTCACTTACTAGAAAACCAAGAGGCAGAGTATTTCCTGGAAGCAGACCAGGAGGTAAGTGTCAAGGACTTGTACCCAGTGGTCTATGTCCACCAGCTAGGCTCTGTGTCTCAAAGCTTCAATGCCTTTCAAAGTCAACACTACTCATTGGAAATAAAGTGCTCCAATCCATGATCTATAGGGAACACTTTTACCCAATCCACAACACAGAGCTTCATTATACCCTGTGAATTTATATAATTATACTCTCTCAATTTTGTACCTTCTCATTTCTAAATTGAAGGCCTATTGATAAAATTGATTTTGTTTCTTTTCACATGTTTGTAAACTTTTTTACTTAGTTTATTTAACACTCTAAGGGATGTGAAATACTCTTGTAATTGTTTATGTCATTAATTTTGAGAAACATAATATTGTGCTATCATTTCAGAAACAATTAGATAATGCAGATGTTTGCTGATAGACTAAAGAGAACTAAGTTAATGAACTGTAAAGAAATGTTGGTGACAGAAGATCTGTGAGTCATAAGTGAAGTGTTTGAAAGAAGTCAAAATACTTAAACCTAGGAATCACACATGAGTTCTGAAGGATATGGGACCCACTCAGTAACAAATCTGCATTGCTGTGGTGGTTTGAAGAATAAGAATGCCCCCCAATACATTAATATATTTCAGTGCTTGACCATCAGGGACTAGCACTACTTGAGATGAATTAAGAGGTATGGCCTTATTGGAGAAAATGTGTCACTAGTGGTGGACTTTGGGATTTCAAAAACCAAGCCAGTTTCAGTGGCTATTTCTTTCTTCCTGCTGCCTGTGGATCCACACATAAACTCTCAATTCCTTCTCCAGCATGATGTCTGTCCATGTGCCGCCATGCTTTTTGCCATTCCGATAATGGACTGAACTTCTGGAACTGTAAACAAGCTCCAATTAAATACGTTTCTTTGTAAGGGTTGCCATGGTCATAGTGTCTCTTCACAGCAATAGACCAAGACAGTTGTCAAGCAATTTCTTGGTGGTAAATAAAATTAAAATACTAGGAAGGGAAGGTGTGGCTGCTTGAGAATTTCAATTCTAGAAGAAGTAACCAGTGAGGTAGGATTAGAAATATGGTGGAACATAGAGTCAAAAAGGGAACAAAGTGTGACTGAGGGGGTGGAACACCCTGATTCTCCTGTTGCCCTTGGCTAGAACTACTACCTCCTTTGAGACATGCTCCTGTGAATAAAATTCCCTTGAAAGAGAGAGAAGAAATGAAAACAGATTTTAAAAGAATATAGAAATTTTGACTAATGGCATCCATAAATGGAGGATACATAAATAACAAGGGCATATCCAAAAATGCTTCTTAGCATGTATGCTTGTATGACATTCAAAGAATGTCAAAGAAACAAGTCACTGGAGAAACTTCTCACCACTACCAAATCCTCAGGCCAAATGGAAGGCAAGATCCTATCTCCATGAATGCCAGACTGCAAGCCTCTGAGTCCTCAGCCGAAAAGCTCTAGTTCCTGTCTCCTCATGCCTTATATACCTTTCTCTGCCCAGCCACTTCACTTCCTTCGTAGTGCTGGGATTAATGGCATGTGTGCTTCCCAAATACTGGTAGCAAAGGCATGAGATCTCAAGTGCTGGGATTAAAGGTGTGTGACTCCCAAGTACTGGGACTAAAGATGTATGCCACCACTGCCTGGCTCTGTGTAGTTCAGGGTGGCTTTGAACTCACAGAGATCCAGACGGATCTCTGCCTCCCTAGTGCTAGGATTCAAGGTATGTACTGCCACTGTCTGGCCTCTATGTTTAATATAACGGCTAGCTTTGTCCTCTGATCCTCAGAAAAGCTTTATTTGATACACAATATATCACCACAATAAATAATTTATTTATTCATTCATTTATTTATATTAAGAAACTTTTTATTCATTTTACATACCAATCACAAGTCACCCTTTTCTCCCTCCTCCCACCCCCCAGCCTTCTCCCCCAATGGATCCCCCATTCCCTCCTCTGAAAAGGTAAAGCCTCCCATTGGGAGTCATCAGAGCCTGGTACATTCAGCTGAGACAGCTCCCAGACTCTCCCCCTGCATCAATGCTATGCAAGGTATCCCAGTGAAAGGACCAGGGAGACACCATAACAGGCTGCTCCATCTTCTCTCAGAGATCAGGCCTCAGTTTCAGTTTCCTGAGACTTGAGCAAGCAGTTTCATGGGAGGACCATGAGCAAACAACATAATCCTTGCAGCAGCTCCCTTTCTGCACATACTCTGAAAACTCAAGGTTCAGACAGTTGTTTACTGTCTGAAACCCCTCACCAACTTAGAGCTACGTGATTGGGGCAACGTGAAAGCCTGGAGCACTGAGCCAGCCCCAACAGTCAGTACGGGCTAGGCCAGCCAGCCTCCATGCCAGCTCAAGGACAAAGCTTGGGATTTGTCCATGCCTGCCCCCAAATGGATAACTGTAACCCCAACTAACCCTAGCCAATTAAAAGTTGCTAACATGATTGCCACTTGAAGAAACCAATCAAAAGTTTGTTCCTATGTAGTCTGTAGATCCCAAGAACCCCTTGCTTTAAAAACCCTGCCCCATTGCTACTCAGGGTCTCTCCTGCTCTGTTGCTGTGTCAGATGGACCAAGAGTCCCCAGTTAACTCGAAATAAAAAGACTTTTTGCTTTTGTATCGGATTTGGTCTCTTGGTGGTCTTTGGGTAACTGGGTACAACAGCAACATAGGTAATGGGCTCCAAAAACCCAGCTCACACACCAAGGATAGATCCTGACCCTACTGCCAGGGGACCGCTTAAGCAAATAAAGCTACACAACTGTCTCCCTTATGCAGAGGGCCTAGCCCAGTTCCTGGAGGCTCCACGCTGCTGGTCTAAAGTTCATGAGTTCCCACTAGTTTGGTTTGGTTGTCTCTGTAGGTTTCCCCATCATAATCTTGATGCCACTTGCTCATAGAATGCCTGATAGAGGAAAACATTATGGGGACAGGGAGAAACCTGATCCTAGGGAAGTTCCCAGGAATCCACAAAGATGACCCCAGCTTAGACTACTAGCAATAGTGGAGAGGGTGCTTGAGCTGGCCTACCCCAGTAATCAGATCGGTGAATACCTTAGCCGTCATCACAGAGCCTTCATCCAGTAGATGATGGAAGCAGATGCAAAGATCCACAACCAAGCACCAGGCCAAGCTCCAGGAGTCCAGTCGAAGGAGAGAGGGGGAGATGATAATATTTTTAAGAAACATAAAAAAGCCATTTAACAAATATATCTCCATATGAAATTTCCATCAGAAATAAAGGATTTGTTAAGAACTTGTCAAGCTAATGTTATTTCACTTATTAAAAATGGTTTCCAATTTTAGCCAGGTGTGGTGGCACACACCTCTAATCCCAGCACTGGAGAGACAGAAGCAGGTAGATCTCTGTGAGTCTGAGTTCAGCCTGCTCTACCAAGTGAGTTCTAGGACTGCCAGAGAAATTGTATCTCAAAAAACAAACAAACAAAAATGGCTCCAATTTTGAAAATAGGCTCATGAAGAAAAATAATAAGGTTCTAGCAAGCCTATTATCTTCACATAGACAAGAAAATAAATGGCCAGAGGAAGGAAGTAGAATGGATCAAATTGCCTAAAATCTACAGAAACTGAGCACACGAAGTGAGTAGAATTATAGTAGTTGTCTTTTATTCAGAGTTTGCTTCCCTTCCTAATTTTAGTTTCCTACTCTTCACTCTGGGCTGAAATGCAAAAGCCAATAGAGTACAGTAAAATATTAAAAAAAAGAAAAAGAAAAAGCAGACACAAAAACATAAAGGGAGAAATAAGATATATTCATAAATGTTATTTTGCTATGGTATTAAATTGCTCTGTTTTTGTCATTAGTTATTATTGTGACTAGCTGACCCCTAATTTATAAATTATGAATATATTCATATATATTAAACACTATATGAAGAGTTCAATACTATTTGTGATTTCAAACTATAAGTAGGGTCATGAAATCCTTACGCCTCTTCACCCTGAATAATGGAGGTCTGCTATGCATTTAAGTGAAGAAAACAGCAAGAAATTTAGCTTGTATATGTAATTCATCATATTGTAAACAATATAATGTAAACAATATGATGAATCAATGTCATCTCTCAAATGCTATGTGAAAAATAAATTCAAATAGTTTCAAATCTTAAATGAAATTGTATAATGGTAAAACCTTTAGTAAACCCTGAAAGGACATTTTATGCTGCTTTATAATTGCTCAATAAAATTTACATTAAATTCAGGTAGTGTAAAAATCAAGTGTAAATTAGTACTTATGGATTTTGACAATTTAGAACTTTTATGATCTTGCGGTGAACAGGTGACTTGAGCTTACTTTACCCATATTATTGAAGTCAATGGGTCCAGGAGCATTATATTAATCAAGTCACATGTCTGGTTTCATTAACCAAATGAATTCCAGTATGCTCTTTTTTAAGTGGAAGTGTCCCTACACATATAAAGGTCACACTTGAAGCCAAAATCTGGAGTTATCCCAGCATTGTTTCTACCCAGCTATTATAGCCAGCATAAACTAGAACTCAAAAACATTACAGAAGTTGGGTAGTAACATCAATTTTGGAAGGAAGGAGCTGCTCTGTCATATTTTTTTCCACACAAAACATACAAGGATAATCTAAAAAGAGAAAAATAACTGTTAAAATGTAGCAGGAATCTTAAAATGTTTTATTAATTAAATCAAACCTAAGGCCAGTTATTGGGGTGAATGCTGGAAGATCAGAGAAGCAGAACAAGCCACAGCCTCCTCACCTTGCCAATTCCTCAACTGATCCTGTTTCCTCAGACTGGAGCTTCTGTGTCCTCATCCTGAATGGGTCTCTGCTGAACTGTGCTGTTCAAAGCTTAAAAGCTTTACCAGCCAAAAGCTTCTAGTTTCTGGTCTTCACGCCTTATATTTCAGTTTTTGCCACCACTCTCTGGGATTAAAGACTCACTTCTTGGGATTAAAGCCATGTGTCACCATGCCTGGCTGTTTACAATGTGACCTTGAACTCACAGAGATCCAGATGGATTTCTACCTCTGGAATGCTGATTAAAGGCGTGAGTGCCACCATTTTCTAGCCTTTGTATCTAGTGGCTGTTCTGTCTCTGACCCCAGATAAGTGTATTAGGGTACACAATGTTTAGGGGAACACAATACCACCACATTAAAAAGCAGCAAATACATTTTATAAGGTCATTGTGTTTCATAAGGCAGATTCTGACCGAGTAGTTAATATAGGACACTTATATAGCGTTAGAGACAAGGTGAATTACCCATCCACACACAGGCATTTGACATATGAAATAAGAAACTGGAAATGTTTTTAATAAAAACAGAGCTTAAAATGTTTGGCTATAAATATGGGAAAATAAAAAATACACTATTTCTAACCAAAACTGAAAATAAATACAAAATCAACTCCAACCAGATTCATGATGGTAGGATAGATTTTTGAAGTATCTAGCCTGAAAGTGCTAAAATAAATTACTGGAGAAATTAGGAAAAAATCAGCATGGGACAATATAGACACAGGTGCCTGTCTTGGATGATTCAAGTAAGTTCAAAATACTAAAGACACAACGACCACACACAGTACCATCCAAATGGCAATTATATTAAATATATACATGAGCTGTTATAACCTCAAATCTGAGTAGGTATGCTTGTTATATTGTATATGCTGATAACAGGGAATGGATATTGTTAAGGGCACATGAGGCATGCACCAAAATGGCAGACATAAGACAGAAGCTGTACCCAGGTACACCTTCATAAAAGAGCTAATGATGGGCTTGGAAGAGAACTCATAACACTAAATGTCTAACACATAACCTGGCAACTAGGTAAAACTTATAAATAAAAATAAATATAAAGATGAGAGGTAAACACTGAGGAGATAGGTCTGGAGAAATGGCTCAGCCAGAAGATCTAAAATTGACAACTGGAAGCCACATGGTGGAGGGGAGAACTTACTTCCAAGGGTGACCTGCTCCACCAAGCTCACTGATAACACAGACACTTTGGACCTGCTCACATATGCACGTCACACACTACTAATTAATTAGCTGATTAATTAAATAAATTTAAGAAGAAAATAAAAATTTAATATAGGAAAGCAATTAATATTAAAGGATACTTGTGAAACAGTTTGTTTTTCCAATAAATTGAATGTTCATGAATTGTTATATAATTTTCAAAAGAAATTAATATGACTTGGAATCAGATTTATGAACATTTATAAATATAAGAAAAAAGCTTGCAGATAGCAAAAACAGCTGGCAGAAATGGAGAGAGAGAGAGAAACCGAGACAGAAAAAAAAACAGAAGAAGAAAAAGTGGAAGAGAAATTTTTAAAAGAAAAGGAAGGAAGATGAGAGGGAGAAAATTGAGTTGTCAATTACATAAAACAGACATGAAAGCTTATGTGAAATAAACACAACTTTTAAGAAATTATTGTTTACTGGGCATAGGTGTATGCTTACCAATAGGATGAGTGATTCAAAGACTAAAATATGTGTGACAGAGATAGACCTCAAAAGCACTAACATTAATAAGTTGCTTGTTCTTTCAAAATATCCCAGCTTTCGGTCTGTAAAACATTTCTAACTTCCCTCTTTGGAAAGGATTTAAAAGGTGGCTTGACAAAAGTTTCTTGAAGGACTCTGCTTCAGTTCATGAGTGGCTTCTGATCAGTAACACATGGCATCATAATTTCACAATAAAACCAGGATCCTTGAGTTACCAGTGTCACTAAATAGTACAGCAAAGAAAGCAGAAATGTCACAGGCACTTCATTTCTGCCTGAGTGCTTTTACAAAGAACTGAATGTAAGGTCACATGGGTTAATGTTTTGCAAAATACATTCATTTCTAAATAATGCTCTTATCTCGCCTAAACTAAGCAGATTCTTGAAATTGTTGAAAAGCAAAAAAAGAAAAAAATAGATTCAGCACCATCTGTTATTTTGGATATGTACATGGATATCAAGGATGTGGTTTGTTGTTGTTATTTTTTTTAAGATTTATTTATTTATTATATATACAGTTTTCTGCCTGCATATATGCCTGTGCACCAGAAGATGGCATTAGATCCCATTGTAGATGGTTGTGAGCCACCATGTGGTTGCTGGGAATTGAACTCAGGACCTCTGGAAGAACAGTCAATGTTCGTAACCTCTGCGCCATCTCTCCAGCCCCCTTGTTATTTTTTAATCCTGTGTGCTATGCTAATAAGTTTAAATTTAATATACCATTGTCCTGTGGTTGAAATATTCTTGTAGATACATAATGACCATTTGTTCAGGAAAACTTGAAAGGTTTTCATGAACACTTTTCACCTTATACCAGTAAGCATTTGGCCACATCTTTGCTTTACTTCCAAGTAGTGCTGATGACATCGATGATGTGTATGAAATAAGTTTGATTTTCTTACTTCTAATTTAGGGTGACTAAATACTAATAGCAAAATAAATCCTAAATTTTGTGAAAACTATCTTCTGAATACCATTGCTGTGGCATGTCTTTCTGTATGCTGTGAATATGTGTGGCTCCCATTGGATACTAAATAAAGCTGTTTGGCTTATGTCAAGAAAGCTCACAGCCAGGTGGGAAACCCAAGCAGAGGTACAGAGAGAAGGGCACAGTCAGGAGAGTCACCTGCCCACCACCCAAGGAGCAACATGCCAGCAGACTAGTAAAGCCACAACCATGTGACAAGCCATAGATTAATAGAAATGGGTTAATTTAAGATGATGGAGATAGCTACCAAGAAATGTAAGCCATTGCCCATACAGTTTGTAATTAATCTAAGCCTCTGAGTAATTATTTTATAAACAGCTGCAGGACCAATGGGCTAGGTGAGACTGGAGAAACTTCAGGCTACATGCTGTAGTCTCATAAGAACCCTATTTGTCTAAATAACTCAGAAAATGTTTCCTTTCTTGTAGCAGCAAGAGGCACAGAATGGGAAGAGTAAGTTGATTTGCTATTTGAATGAGGTGGTTGTGTTCAGTAGTTCATTAACATAACATTTTTTAGCAGGACTTCACAGGTCTGCCCCTCTCTGCTCTATTCCCCTGATTTGGAATAATATTTAAGAGCACTTTTCAATGGTAAAATTCCCATAATGAGCATAGTGCCTCCTATAGTAAACATAAGAAAAGAGCTAGTGATTCTCCCTGGGGAGCTCACTTCTCTATACTGCTATTAATTGATTTTAAAGTAACCATTTGAGTTCCAGTAACTATATAGGGTCAGTAAATGGGGCAGTGACTTAAAATATTAGACATAACTGGGCAAGGCTCCCAAAGACACTGAATGTTGTGAAAGGGGCTTTCTCAATATTTGCCCTTGTAGAGAAAGGTAAATATCTCTATATAAGAGCATTGATAATCATTGTGAGGCTTCAGGAAGCCAAAATCATTTCATAGAAGTGAAAAAAAAAAGCCTATAGTCTGATGGTAAAGTGATGGAGAAAAAGAAGATTACCAGGGACAAGGATTGGCTTACATTTTTTTCTAAGACTTAATGCTGGAGAAGTAGAGACACAGAGTTCAGAGAAGTCAGGGTTACAGATCCAATTAGTGCCTGCAGAGAAGGAAAGGGATGATAATGTGGAGTAGTTAAATATCAATAAGGACTTCAAACAGAAAGTTCTCTGTTATATGCCATTCTGAGATGAATAGCAGTAAGGTTTTGATGGGGACAGTTGGGGGCAAGGAAGATATATCAATGAGATAAAGAGATGAAGAGTGTCAGCTAGAGTTTGAAAGATGGAGTGAGGAATTTCTGATACTCTTTTATTTAAAGGATGGGGAGGGAAAGGAGGAGAAAGCTATAGAAGAAAAGTGCTTTCCACATGTCACATATTAAAGGGAGTTAGAGTTTCAGTCAGCCAAAAATAAATACAACAAAGAGTAGGCAAAGAAAAAAGAAGTTGTCATTGACAAAGTAGGGAACTTCTGGAAAAATCTATTTTTGGCATCAAGGGTGACAGCTGTCCCTTCATAGTATTGCCTGAATTCCTTTGAGTAAGTTGTCTTTTCTTATTGTCATACGCTTCTGCAGGTTCTTGCAAAAATTTAGTTTAATGTTTCTTGTTGGAGGGGACCCCAACCCCGTCACCGTGTGTGTGTGTGTGTGTGTGTGTGTGTGTGTGTGTGTGTGTGTGTGTATTTAAAGTTGCAATTCTTATAGTTTTCACAAATCTATAAATAGTTAGCAAGACATCACAGGAAGCAATGCACCAGATTTAAATGCTAGAAGAATCAATTTCCAATAGAAGGGTCACATAAGGTCTGTTCTACATGTGTTGTATGGAGAAAGATTGAGAAAAGATAGGCCAGCTTGTAGGATTGCAAGGCCCACAGAGCTATGGTTTGGGTACTTTGAGGAAAGAGATATGGAATAGGAGATAAGATGATTTGCGTCACATTTAATAGAAATATGGTAGGAGTTTCATTGTTGTAGATGATCATTTCCCTTGTATACTAGGAAATTCATTACTGTGGCTACAAGAAAGAAGATGCCTAGGAAGAGAGTTACTGGACAGGAAATCCTGAACTTAATTAGCCCAAGACCTTGTGACATGATTAAATGAAAATATTAATAAAACATGCAAAAACAAGTTTGTAGATGTAATTTTGGCCTACTAATGAAGTTGCTTGATCAAAAGTGTCAAGACTTTTAATCACTCCTGAAGAATCCTCTGTTGACTAAACAACCATCTCAATACATCATTATCTCTACTTTCTTCTATTCTGTGTTCATAATTTCCTTTAATGTTCTGATAATATTTAAAGGCATTGAGTTCTCATATTTTCTATTGATATAGAATGATGGGGGAAAGGGTAGATTATTAAATGTACTTTAATTAAAAAAAACTGTTAATCTTACATCTTTTACATCAGTGTGGATTTTAGTTTGTTGATACAAATTTAAAGTTTATTTTGTTATACTGTATGTATGTTATACTGTATGTAGATGCATAAACTCTTGTTTAGGGAATTGTGTTTATGCAGCTCATGTAAAAATGTAATATGTAGATATAAACTCTTGTTTAGGATATTGTGTTTATGCAGCTCATTTAAAAATGTAATATATAATTAAGAAATATGGATTAGTAGTCATCCATAATAACAAACTTATAGTCATGTTAGGTATGTTTTCAAGGTTGTACAGAGATATATTTTAGATAGATAGGCAATCTTCAAATACTTCAAATACTGTCAAATACTTATGACATTAAAAATATTTTAAGAACCTAGACTTTTCTAGACAGTGAGACACATTTGCTTTTGGCAGCACCAATTACTTTGAAGAGGATTATGGGCATCAAAGATACTCCATATGGTGTTTGTTTTCTTTATGGCAAAAGCTAGTCATGTGGGCAAAGAAAGTGCCCTTGCCTTGACTGCCGACAGTATGGTGTACAAATTGGACAAGCAGGACATAAAAGAAAGTGACTGCAGAATTTGCCAAGACAAGAGGAATGGTCCTTCAAAAATCCTGCTTCAGAGATAAGTCTGTCAGATATATTAGGCCTGTAGGCCAAAGATAGATGCCCCAATGTTGCAGAGGAGCTTTGGATGACTGTCCAGGAAGCCTGAAGTTCCTCTCATTAGGTAACCTTACATCCTTCTGGAGTCTTTGATGGAGTTGAAGACTAAATAGTTGTAATTATAATTTTCCTTAGTTACAATAGAAAATAAATTAGATATAAAAATTTAGACTTACTAAGATAAGATAGATAAATATTTTCTCTAATTTCCTTAAATGCAAATGGATTAGATATTGTTACTGTAATTCTTACTTAATAATTGCTTTTGTTTTACTATATTAATGTTAAAAACCTTCCTTTTTAATTAGACAAAAAGGGGAAATGCTGTGAGATAATGCTCTTGTACACTGTAAAGATTTGTTGCTCCAATTGGTTTAATAAAATGCATAATGGCCAGTAGCCAGGTAGGAATTATAGGCAGGGTGACCAGACTGGAAGAATTCTGAGAATAAGAAGGTTGAAGTCAGAGGTCACCAGCTGGATGGAAATGAAGCAAGAATGCCACACTGAGAAAAGGTACCAAGCCATGTGGCTTAACATAGATAAGAAATATGGGCTAATTTAAGTGTAAGAGCTACTGAGTATTGGGAGTTGCTGGCCAGACTCAAAAACTTGTGCCTACATTCTATTGTCTTAATATTGAAGGTATATGTGTTTCTTCAAAGAGGTTCCACTGCCAGGTGTAAGAAATAATGGGCTAAAAGTTTGACTTTCAAAATATAGAAGTTGTCAATCTGCTTGAATGGAGAGGAAAGAAATGGAATGTAGGATTTTTATGGGTGACAGTTATAATTATAATATGAGGCAGATCTCTTAAATCCTAATAAGAGTAGTAGGAATGCTTGAGAATTTTTACACAATAATGAGAAACTGGCAACATTCTGTGGTTTGGGTGGGACAAAATAACTTGGGGCATGGGAGAGTGAAATCATGGACATGTTAGATAGAAAACAGAAGGCTAGGTATGACGAATTTAGGTTATGTTGAGATTGAAATTATTGATGAAGAGACCCACCATTCATTTAGCTAACAAGTGTTTCTACAGGAAGTGTTAATTGGCTCCTTCTCAGTAGAAAACACAAATATTTGAGTTATATTTTGTACTTCTTCTTACCTAAAGGAGCAATACATTTTGTGTAAAGATCAAAATTAAATGAGTACATCCTAATTTGGATAAAAATGTGTTTGAGTTGGATGAACAACCAAGTCATTATGGATAGTTACACATTTAAAATAGGTGTAATTGGAGACCTGAGGACATAACCTCAAAACAATCATGTGCTGATGAATAAAATAATCCCAAAGTTGAGGTGAAGGTGAGGTGTAACTATAGGTTTATGTTGATTCCATGATGTCAACAAGTCTAGCATTTCTTGGTTTAAGTTAGAAATGTGGTGCTATCAGTTGCCATGTTATGAAGAGATGTGTAGCTAGTTTTTTAGTCACTACTTAAATCCCAACATACAGACTTTGCCTTTAAAAGAAAAAAAAAATTGGTCAATTTCTCTTTCATTTCTGTTCGCTAGACACTCAGGCAAGTGATGAAATAGGTATGAGTAAACATTTTTCATGCATTAAAATTTGAGGGGTTAGCTAGAGATGGCTCAGCAGTTAAGAGCACTGGCTATAATCCAAGAAGATCCGATTTGCTTCTAAGCACCCACATGGTGGCTTACAACCATACATAATTCCAGTCCCACGATATCTGATGCCTTCTGTGCTCCAGATGTGGGAGGCCCTGCAAGCTCACAGCCAGCAGGAAAACAATCCAGGGGAGGGAAGAACAATTTAGTTCGCCGGTGCTGGGCCAAACTTCTGGAGTCTGACACCTCTTGGTTCATCTTAACCATATTTAAAAACAGGACAATACAGGGAAACAGTTTCCTAGCAACAATTACATCAGTCCTGAGTATACAACAAACTTAAGACATGTTCATGTTTAAATTCTTTACAAAGTACATATGGCTTCTTCCATAAAGATGGGTTCTGTTGACTTAGAAACAGTGCTCAAGTCTAGGGAGAAAGACTGGGGAAAACATAATTCCTGTGGGAGTCAAGGTTTGGCCTGATCATGGGATAAAATAGAAGTTACTTAGGCAGTTGTAAAGTACAAGTAACATTTCTCTTAGGATCGGTTTTACGGACTGAGAAGCAGTGCTCAAGACTGGTGCGAGGGTGGGGCGAGGTCTGGGATAAACAAACATAATACTCCAGTGGATTGGGCTGAAGCCTGACTCTACAGATGGCAAAGGATAACCTGGTTGTAAACTACACCCTTCCCCAGTGTTCTGGGAGGAAGACAGGCAAACATCTCCTTCCTTTGAAGAGACAAGACTGAGTGTTTATGTTTCCTGGCTTCTTTGGTGCTCACCTATGTGCACAAGGACATCTTATCCACTACACCTATATACATGGGACACCATGAATGCATATGTATATATGCAATCAAAATATTCATAAAAATAAAATACATCTAACTTTGAATGAGAGGTTGGTGATAAAAACACTCATGTTAAAAATAAGCATGTAAGCTGGATAAGATAACTATTTCTTAATGTCAGCTTAATTTTATAGGTCCAAAATAATGACATAAAAGGTAATTGTATTTAAAAAAATATTAAATGATAATCATACAAATCATAACTATTCAATGATAATCATAATTGAACAAGAAAATAATTTATGACTATTTAAATTATTCTGAAGTATCTGCAGGCAGCATATTCAGTATTGAGAAAAACATTACCAGTAAGCTTGAAGACTCGCTAAGTCATACATTAATAATACTTACTTATATTTGTGTTACCATCTTCAATCAAAGTAACCCTTTTAAACATATTTTCTCTTTTAAGGAGTTGCATCTTTTTTGGTTTTTGTGAAATAACAAATGAAGATGTAGTGCCACGAAGTTTATTCTACACAGTAAACATGACCCCAATAATACTAAAGTCTAACTTAAAAAAAAAAAACAGAAAATAAGACCCATAGGCAAGTTTCACTTCTAATAATGTATTATGAAATTATGAAAATGTTAACATAGAATTTAGTAATACATGAAATGGGTAAAATTAAGCTTAACTCATGACTAATGTAAATGTATTTATTGATATCATTGTAATGTGGTATGAAAACAGAATAACAAAAAGTACCACTTTTTACAGATAAATAATGTTTCCATGCATATGATTCAAATTCTATCTTTCCCTTTTGTGCCCACTTTGTTTTATAACTCTAATCTAACTCCCACATATGGTGATGAGCATGGATATGCGACTTGCCACAAGACCGCAGATGCTACACAGGAGCTTAGTTCAATACATCTCTCTACAGGAAACCATCCCTTTACCTGAGAAGGTGCTATAAAAATGTATTCCCCCTCTTTCTGGATTCTAAAATGAAACATGTTTGGAATAAATCTGAACCAAGTCCAAACCTTAGAGTCCAGCATGAATAATAAGTGTCAAAGACGATCTTTGTGACATAAAGTCTATTATAAATGAAATTATATTCCAGTCTTGCATTACCATTATGTTTCTTGAAACAAATCATGTAACTTTCCCAAATTCCCTTCTCTATCTCTAAGTAGATACTAATACGAGTCCAGACACATGTAACAAATATAAAACTTATTTAACTGAAATTAATAGCAAAGCCTTCCTTATCTAAATGTTCAAGTTTTAATGTCTCCACAGAATTCTTCATTTTTGGTTTAGTTTCAGAATTCTGCTTGCCAAAGAGACAGCAGTTGTCTTAATGGCGTTGGCAAGAAGCAGCTTTTAAGCATGACTCTCTCAAGGCAATATAAAACTCATCTAAGTCTCTAGAGCACCATAAAGTGACTGAATAAATAGTCTCAAATCAATAGTTCAATTCAGCAACATGAACAGTGTGAGCATTTTAAATGCCAGAATACTATTTAAGGTACCACTTGCACTTATATAAGATTTTAGTTGACAGCAAATGTAAAGCCTATAAAGAAAACATCAGCAGAGCTAGTTCTCCTTACTTGCAACATTGATCAGTAACTAGAGAGTGATTCCTGAGAAAGTAGAATAATACTAAAATCTTCCAGAGTGAAAAACTATTTTAATGTATTTTTTATAAGTTCATACATGAATACTGCATTTGCATTATGTCCATCTCATGTCTCTCCATCCCCCCTCCCCAATTCTTCTTATTATTCTTTCAACTCGTCCTCAGATTTATAATTTCTATAGTTATGGTTAGATGCATATATACATACATACACATATGATTATAAAATACAGAGATATAATCATAAAATTATTTTTTTTCCATATCTAGAAGGCACCCAGGCAGGGGGATCAGGATCTGTCCCTGGTCTATGAGTGGACTTCTGGGAATCCAGTGCCTGTGGTGTGATGCCTTGCACAGCCTTAGTGCAATGGGAAGGGGCTTGAACCTGTCTAGGCTCAGTGTGCTTGGCTCTTCTGACTCCCCATGGGAGACCTTGATTTGGGAGATGTGGGGACGCAGGGTGGCTTGGGAAAGAGGGCTGGGGTGGGAGGAGGGAGGAGGGGAACCTGTGCATAGTATGTGGAATGAGTAGAAAATTTCTTAATAAAGAAAAATGAAAAAAATAAACTTATAAAGTTAAACAATTATTTTCTTATGCCTTTTAAACATGATTAGTATTACTAATCCCTCCCAAGAGGACCATTATATGCTTTACCTCACCCTCCAGTGTTAGTAACATCACTAACTCATTTTTCCCCTTCTCCTCTTTTGAATTGCCTAGGTTTTAAATTTACAAAGTACTATTGAATTTGTGACTCTTTAGAATATATTTAAAAACACAATTTATAAACTCAAATATTAAATAGTGACAGAAAAATAAATGGTTTAGGCAAGGGATGGAGTCTGACACACTGGACAGTGGGAAACTGGTAAAGTAAGTAATAGTAATTTCCAACTTCTATCACCTCTAACAGCAAGATTTCACCAGCCTATTTCATGTTCTATTTGTCCACCTCTTCTACCGATATTTCCTTGGTCCAAGTTTACCCTCCTCCACTAAAAGCTTCAGATAACTCCATGTCAACCAGAAACCTAACTCCAAAATGGAATGTGTTTTGTTCTCAATCATTTATACTTACTCAAAGTATACCACAACAATTACAGGAAAACCAAAGAACAGCAGCTTTTTCTTTGCCAGCTTTTGTGTGTGAAATGGCAACCAGCAGGAATATTTATATTCTGCATTAGAGGAATTTATGGGCCTGAAAAGGAATTCATTTCCTATCTTTTGCAAAATATTAAGATTTTATATACATATATAATGAAGAATATATATGATGAATAATTTATATTATGTATAAACCCATAATATTATATATAATTTTTATAATCAAGGTGTATCATGAGTTTCTTTGACATATTATCAATAACTCGGGTGCATCATTACAATGTTACTGTCTCAGAACTACAGCATTTAAGACAAAATAGGGCACACCCTATTTCAACATGCTTTACATTTAAATATTTAAAGCAGTTATGGTAGTTAGCTTTGCCTTGCCATAAGAAAATACCTGAAAAGGTAAAGATTGTCTGGGCTCACAGTTTCAGAAGTATCACTCCAAGTTTCTTGGCCCAATAGGTAACTGTGGAGGGCAGAGTGCTTATGGTGGTGGAATAAATATGCTCATATTATAGCATCCAAGTAACAGAGATTAAATGGCTTGGCATCAGGCATATTACCCTAGTGTACACAATCATTGGCATGCTTCCTCCATATAGATATCAATATCTACAATACCTACCACCTCCCAGTAACCCATTCAGTTATGAGCTCAATAGTGGATGATTCCAATGATGACACATGAGCTTTCATGATACAATCATGTCTCAAAATCTCATTATTTTTCACCCTAGCCTTTTAGGTAATAGCGTTCTAACCATTGTTCCAGACAGAAAAAAAAAATTAGTTGTATTTTGTTGTGTGCTACCTGGAAAAATAATGCCTTATTTTTATGGCTACTGCTAAAATGAAAATAGAATAATACACTCTGAGCTAACCTCAGGTTTGATATTTTTAATGCTTGGATTAGAGTTGCTTTCCTATCTAATTTTAATAATCTAGTGTTATATGTCAGCCCATAGTTATGTCTAAGCTTCCTCTGCTTTTGAAATTTAAATATTTACTTAAGGAGCCCAATATACCCTCCGCATTTTTGAGAGAAATGGGTTGAAGCAAAAAAGGCAACGCTCCCTGTGACCACAGTGGGGTCTGAATGGGAATTCACAGTGGCCAGCTGGAATCTTTCAGATCTCTAAAAGCAACATCGGTGGTACCATGCTGAGAAGAGTGACAGCCAACAAAGCTGATTATGTGTCTAAATTAGAAGATCAATATTCTTAATTTCTTCAAAATTTATTTTGCTTAGAATAAAAATATTCATTGTAATGAACCATGGGTTTCAGTCACTGCGAAAACATGAAGGAAGCTTCATAAAGTGTGTGTGATTTGGAAAAGGGAAAGAAAAAGCTTAGGGAATTAGCACAGTGCCATATTAGTACAGGCACACTTAAAGGCAGAAATAATGAGTTTCTGTTATATAATTTCAATGATATTTGTATTCCCCAATAATGGATTTGATCTTTATAATTAAAAATAAGAAATAAAGTTCACTGGGATTTAGCTCTGCCTAAAAATTAATATAGCTTAATTTTCTCATACTATATTTTTTTCTTTCAGCTAATATTTGATGTTCTCTCAGTTAAATTCTATTTTTTTTTCTTTTCTTTGGTCTCTTTCTGATTTGAATAGTTTCTCAAGTTTATGATTCATAGTGTAGGAAAAATATTTTTTTCTACCAAAGTCTCACAGTAACCCTTGAGTTACCTTAAGTCTGCACTGTGAAGTTGCTCCTGTTTTCTGTTGAATGAGGCTGTGTTACAGAATTTAACAGAATTTTGTCTCTCAGTAATGAGTGAGTAAATTTAAGAAAACAGTAAAAATGTTATAAATATTCTGGATTCGTATCTGGGCATTAGTGCCTTACTTACCCTGGTATCAATGCTCTATGTTGTCAAGCATTATCATTTGTTTCATTTTGCTTGTTGTTTGCTCATATTGTTCTACTATTTTTTCTTTTTTTTTTTATTCATTTTACATACCAACCAGAGATCCCCCTCTCTCCTTCTCCACCAACAATTGTAAGTTGTCCCATAGGGGGACAGCTAAGCCTGGTACATTCAGTTGAGGCAGAACCAACCCCTCCCCACTTTATCAGGGGTGAGTAAGGTATCTAACCATTGGTACTGGGATCAAGAAAGCCAGCTCATGCACCAGGGATAGATACTGATCCCACAGCCGGGTCACCTCAAACAGACCCAGTTATACAATTGTCTCCCTTATGCAGAGAGTCTAGTCCGGTCCCATACAAGTTCCACAGCTGTCGGTCTAAAGTTCTAGAGAAATTCCCACAAATCCACAGGGACGACCCTAGATTAGACTACTAGCAGCAGTGGTGAGGACACCTGAACTGGCCTACCCTGGTAACCAAATTGGTGAATACTCTGTCATCATAGAGCCTTCATCCAGTAACTGATAGAAGCAGATGCAGAGATCCACAACCATGCACCAGGTCCAGCTCTGGGAGTTCAGTCAAAGAAAGGGAAGAGGGATTACATGAGCAAGGGGAGTCAAGATCATGATGGGGAAATCTACAGAGACAACTGAACCAAGCTCAAAGGAACTCATGAACTTTCGACTGACAATTGTTCTACTATTAATAGATGTAAGAAGTAGACATAAAATGTCTTACAGGGATAGATGGGGTACCACAACTATCTATTTCTTAAGTCAGTTTGGATATCATTATATCTTAAAAACATTGTTATTATTAAATGTGTCAGTGTATTGTTAAAAATTTCAAATGTTTCAAGCTATTTTCACTAAACAAAGTATTGCATGACCTTCCTTCCTTCCTTCCTTCCTTCCTTCCTTTCTTTCTTTCTTTCTTTCTTTCTTTCTTTCTTTCTTTTGGTTTTTCAAGACAGGGTTTCTCTGTGTAGTTTTTGGTGCCTGTCCTAGATCTCGCTCTGTAGACCAGGCTGGCCTCTAACTCACAGAGATCTGCCTGGCTCTGTTTCCAGAGTGCTAGGATTAAAGGCATACGCCACCACTGCCTGGCTACATGATCTTTCATTAGCACAAAAGATTAAGGACTTGAAATGGACAAGTTTAAATGTCCATCTGATATCTACTTGACGTTAATTGGTTCAAATTAATATGATAATACTAAGTAGCTGAAATATGCTGGCAAATGATGAAGACAAACCCATTTTCTTGTTAAAAATCATTTTTATTAAACTAAACTAATTAAGAAAAGTGATTTAAAAACATGGTCAACTATTTACTATATAACTACTGGAAAGTTTGACAACAGAAAATAACTTTTAAACATTTTTTTTCTCTGTCTCTTCCTCTGTGTATTCAGAACCATAGCACAGTTGCACAAGTCAGAAGTCTACTTGCCCTAATCAGCCCTCTTCCTCCAACATGTTGGCATGAGGAATTGATTTCAAGTTGTCAAGCCAAGCTGCAAATGTTTCTACCGATGAAACAGTATCCCTGACCCATTAGAAAATATCGCTAAGGACATTTATATTGCTTACCATATAATTAGAAAGAGATTTACTAGAAATGCTTGTCATTTGATGTCTGCATGTGCAGGTGCATTAGAGCAATGGTCTTTATATGTGCCTTGCATGTGGAATCACCTGAAGTGGTTTTATACATTGACTGTTTAAGATGTACCCAAGGCTCATTTGGAGAGAATCTCCAAAGATGCCATCCAAGCAGCGATCTGCCTAAAAACCTCCCTGAGTGGCTCTAAAGTTTGGGAAGCACTGGTCTACCCAAATCAATTACCATCTAGGGAGTGAAGGAGTTGATAGGATACAAGAATAGTGCTCTGTTATAAGGTAATTCCCCCAAATAGAAATCGCAGTGCTGCCCCACCAAAGGGTCCAATAACTACTCTCTAAAGTGAAATGAGGAACTAAATATCCCCCCAGACTTTCCTTGAGTAGCCTCTTTAGCAAGTACATTATGAGAAGGAAATGATGTTAGCTTTTTTAAAAAAGGGGAAAAATGAGAAAACAAAATATCTAAAAGAGTTGTGGATCTGAACCTGATAGTTGAGGTTAAGAACAAATTATGACAGGAAGCAGATCCTTGGCAAAGCTGGGTGCAAAACTGGGTTCTAGGGCTCTGTTCAGAGAGATGAAAGTTGTTTTTATTTCCCCATTTGTCACTCATCCCTTTCCCTATCAACACCAAACAGCCACCAGTCACATTTAGAATCAGGAGATTGAGTCTTTAAACTTAAAACTATCAAGGCAGTATATAGCAAAAGATGTCAACTCTAGAGAGTTTATAATCTGTATGCAAAGTTCTTGTGCTATACAATGAATGAAAGTGAATGCCAGGGCAGCACTCAGAAAGTGAGCCCTATTGTCTTTTTAGTTACATAAGTTACAAATTATCAGAATGAGTTCATGATGTGTTTCTGTAGATTTTCAGTCAAATACAAGAATCTTGGAGACTCAAAAGTATAAGAGAAAACCAAATGTAGCTATGATCAAATTAAATCAATTATATAGAAACATCATATATTCTCAATAATTTTAGAAAAGGCTGATAATTTTCGGTGATAGGAGCCTGTGACTGGTGAGTGTCTATGCTCTTCATTGCTATATTCTCACCATGTAACAAAGTCATATAAGTAAAAAGGCCTAAACTGCATAATGTTGTACAAAAATCAGCACTGCTGACACTATAAAATAATGCTCACATACACTCTGGAAAACTTTGGAAGTTCTATAAAATGTTAATTCTAAAAATTATTGTCTGTTTTGGAAATTTCATTCCTGAGAACATAAACCAAAGAAATGAAAACTTGTGGCTACATTAAAAAATGTTTATTTATTTCATAGCAAAAGAATAAGAAAAATGTGGAATTACATCATTGTCCATTAGATGATTAATAGACAGTGTACTTATGATAGGATCTGTACAATGGAAAATAATTTAGCAATGCAAAGGCATGCGTAAAAACAGTATGAATGAATGTAGAAACTATTATTTTAGTCAGTCATTAATGTATAGAATTGGCAAATCTATAGAAATAGAAAGTAGATTGGTAATTTTCTGGGACTGGGTGCCTGGCGTTGAGGAATGCAACTAAAAATAATCTTCCATGACTTCCACTGCGAGATATATAACTGCTGTAAATTTGATTGTGACAATTAAACAGAACTTCAAATATACAAAAAAAATTCATTTGACTATATTACTCAAATGTGGAAACTGCAAGGTACATGACATGTATTTCAGTAAATGTACTTCTACAAAAGCTAAATAAGTGTTGTGAGTGCACCTGTTTAATAGAGTGTATGATTTTATTATGTTCTTCAATGTGTTCATTTTCTCAGGGAGCCTCCACCTCTGGAAAGATAATACCCATTCCACAAAGTCAACTTCAGAAGAGTGGGGTGCTATAAGAATGAAGCCTCGTGCACCCCCAAAGTCTTCTTTTTATTACTTATTTTTTGTGTCTTTCACATCATACATCTTGATCCCATTCATTTCCCATCCTTATATATCCGCCTCCACCCCAGATACAAATAAAGAGAAAAAAGAAAAGAACAAAAAAGATGGGGAAACCTCATCGTGGAAGCTGTAGTGTGACATAGTGAGTCACACAGTAAACCCTTTTGTCCATATATCTTTACTTGCAAATGGCCCTGAAGGTGTCGCAGATCTGACGCCAGGACATGAAAGCAGGAGAACTGGCCCCACTCTTTACTCAGAGCTGCAAAGGGTGAACTCACGAAGGCAATGCAGCCCTGATGGTGAGGAAAAGAGAAAGCTGGTGGGCTGACCAACCCGGCAACTACCTAGGCCCCAAACCAGGGTCATGTGTTGGCCCACCTCAATTACCACCCTGTCTGTGATCTGCTGGTGCACATGAAGGGATGATTTCTGCAGACCCAAAACTGCAGGATCTCCACAGCACAGACAACAACAGGATAACCGAGAGGAGTTCCAGTGAGGGTCCAGCATCGAGAGTACAGCCGAGAGCACAGTCCTCAAACCAGACCAATGACTCCCCAAAGTCTTCTTATCTGGATGTGCAATTTCTCTCTTTCTCTGACAGGCATCAGCCACCAGGCTGCGATGGAATCACAAAACGCTTACAACACCCTCTATGAATGTGCTGCCCAGCTTTCAGCTTTGAGTGTCCCAAATCCTGAGCTAAGTAGGCTTTTCATAGTCACACATTGTCCAGCTTCTGCTTCAGTTCCCTTCGCGTGTGGCTGTGGTACAGTACTTGACTGAAGGGTAGGGGAGATCTGTTTTGACTTGTGATGTGAGACAGGGAGGACCAACAGAAAAACAAGATAGCAGAAGTGGCTCTATCCAAGACAGGAAGAGCGTGTGTTAAAGCTTCTTCCCAACTTAGTGGGCTGGACCCAGGATACTATCTGCTAGTATCCTGTTGTCTGTGCTGTGTCTACAACGTAGGCATGAACCTGGAAGGAATTTCCTATTGAAACTATAACATCCAGCAGCAGGTATGTTGTTCAATGAACTCACACTGCACAGTCTCAAACAGAAAAATGGAAGTAAGGAAGTTCATTAGGGATGTATCTTTTGTGCCCAATATTTTGGTCGGGATGAGGGTAAAGTGTCAATCAAATACCAAAATGAGTAATTAATGACCAAGAGAATGTTTATTTAGAAATTAAGAGCAGAGATATATTGATGTGCATACTTTGTAAAAGTTTCAAAGCTACTGAAATCAGTGAAAACTGATTTGTGCATTTTGTAATACTTAGCTATGTTTGTGAAATAAATTCAACCACTTATCACAGGGTAAATAGAGGACAACCATCAATCCTAACTATTCCATTGTGTTCCACTTTGACCTCAGACACTAATACATCTGCAGAGGTGCATAGGCTTAATTTTAAATGAAGGAAACACTATATGTTAAAGACAAAAAAAAGATATTTGCTGAACATTTTACATATATATACATTTAAAACAGCCAGAAGAGTGGATTTGGGTTTTACTAGAGACTTTGCATGTTCATTGTGAAATATATCTCTGAGACAAATGATTTCCTAGACCAAAGTTTAGTTTCTCAATCTGCAAAATGATCTTCTGTAAGATGGGAGGGGATAACGACTCTCTGTGTGCACATCAGCACTCATATTTTTAAGACTTTAATTGAAAGAGTTCACATAGCTGCATCTATTTTGACTAACTGGTGAAATTCACCTCCTTGGTGTGAAGTTCTCAGAAGTGATCAATGCCAATAGTTGCATACAGAGTGCAGGTGGTGCTATGACATTTCTTAGATTATTCCTCCTTGGCACACCCAGCCAATCAAACCTTTGTTTCTATATTGACTTTCTAAATTCTTGTATAATGAGCATCACTTCCTTATTGTATTATCATCTCAAGTGTGACTACTGTCCTCTGGGATTTAGTTTGTAGCTCGTACTTGAAACAAGTTGAAATAGTTTATAAACCAAAATTCCTCACCTTATTGAGATAGTCTTAAAAGAATAACAAAAAAATGATTGTCATGTTAGTGTTTTTTAAAGACTGTTGGTTTTTTAAGTACTCTCTTGCTATTATAACTAACACATATTCCTAATACATAGTGAACATTCTTTGTCTCAGCCACAGAACATGAGTTTTTATCAGGGATCCTTAGTTGTTTTCATGGAGACAATGATGTTAGACCTGGAATTAGGTTCTAGGTGTGGTTTCAAGTTTCACACTTAGCATTTGTAAATTGTAGCTAAATTTTTCTGTGTCCCACCTTGTTCACAGCTGCTCAGACCCAAGTAAACAAACAGAGGCTTATATTAATTATAACTGCATGGCCATGGTTCAAGCCTTTTGCTAGCTAGCTCATATATCTTAAATTAGCGCATAACTATTAATCTATGTATCACCACCACATGTTCCATGGCCTTACCTGCATCCCATTACATGTTGCTCCGTGGCGGCTCTCTGTCATCTCTCCCGCCTTCTTCCTGTCTCTCTCTTTGAATTTCCTGCCTGCCTCTAAGCTGCCTTGCCATTAGCCAAATGGCTTTATTTATCAACCAATCAGAGAACACGTATTTTCAGTGTACAAAAAGACAGTCCCGCATCAGTAAATTTCATTTACATTAAATTCCATTGAGTGGAAATATAATGATCTTAAAGACAAAGTTTGTAAATCCAGTCACTGGCCCCTATCTGTGTTTATTTTGCAGAGTGTCATTTCACTACTATTTGATCCCAGGACATGTTCTCTGTTTCTGAAATTGATCACTAACGTTGGTACTTTATGGAAAATTAATCTTTCTCAAAGAAAATTATGTTTCTATCTGTGGTTTCTGAAGATTCTGACACCTTGTCACCAGTTTAAATTAAAATATCCTTTAGAGGATTCTATGACAGTTTAAATTTGACTTTTCATGGCAAAGGCAAGGAATACCTCTAGTTATGAGTTCTCTGGAAATGCAGCTCTTTTATCTTCTTCCTCCTCATCTTTCTTGTCCTCCTCCTCCTCTTCTTTTGGTGCCAGTTGGGGGCTCCTCAGCTATTGGTTCATAGTTGATGTGTTTCCATTCGTTTGGCTATTTGTCCCTGTGCTTTTGACTAGACTGCTACTCACAACTCCAGGGAGGCTACCTAGAAAACAGGACCCCAAGCAAGACACAGGGATCGTCCAATGACAGAGAAATGGATGAGATCTACATGAACAACATGGATGTGAGTGGGGGTAGTGAAGGGGAAGGGTCAAGGGAAAGAGAGCTTGGGGGAGCAGGAGATCCCAGCTGGATCAAGAACAGAGAGTGAGAACAAGGAAAAAGAGACCATGACAAATGAAAACCACATGAGAATAGAAAGAAACAAAGTGCGAGAGAGGCCCACAGAAATCCACAAAGATACCCCTACAATAGACTGCTGGCAATGGTCGAGAGAAAGCCCAATCTGACCTACTCTGGTGATAGGATGGCCAAACACCCTAATTGTCATGCTAGAAACCGCATCCAATGACTGAGGGAACCCGATGCAGAGATTCACGGCCAGGCCCCAGGTGGAGCTCCGGGAGTCCAATTGGCGAGAAAGAGGAGGGTTTGTATGAGCGAGAATTGTTGAGACCAAGGCCGTATAGCATTCTTCAATGCAGAGTCTCTTTCTTGGTCACTTCTTACCTCGCAGGGCAACTTGAACTTCTCTGTGACTTCATATACAGTGCCTGAATTCAGGCTTGGTCAAGTAGACATAAGCCCTAAACCTGGGCACATTTTTTGACACATGATCTGACAAAATTTTAAGCAGTAAAAAGATCTTTGTATTAGCTATCTTCAGAGTGATGATTTTTATCTTTTCTTTTATTCTATCATATGTGCCTGTCTGTGTGATATTATTGTCTTTTTGCATTTGTTGTGATAATAGTTTAATGAATACATTGTTCTCTCTCCATTTTCCTTCATCCAAACCTTCCTATATAGCCCTCCCCACTCTCTTTCCAAATCATGGCCTTTTTTTCAATAGCTGTTATTCTATACGAATCTCCATTATTAAAATTATTAGTAGCTTTTTATGGTTTTACTTTTTGAGAATTTTATGCAGTGTATTTGTTCATATGAAGAGAAAATCCTCATTTTCTCAAGTCCTCCCAGATACAACCCACTGCCCTACTCATCAAACTTCATGTTCTTTCTTCTTCTTGAAAAAAAGACAAAAACAAAAAAAAAACAACACAGTGTCAGAACAAAACCAAAGTGCTAACAGACATGCGCGCGCGCACCCCCCCCCCAAACACTAACAAAAAGGATGGAGTCTGATTGGTATTGCCCAGCTACTCCAGAGCACAGGGCCTGCACTAGAGTGTGGAATTGACATATCCAGTATTGTCTCATTGAACAAAAATAATTTCCCTTCTCTGAGTCTACCAGAAACTATCAATTGTAAATAGTTTCTTTGTTAGTGATGACACTTTGTATTAATTACCTTCACCATGCTAAAATTGTGTATAGCTTGAACTTTTGCAGCTTGTGCATGCTATTACAGTCTCTGTTAGTTCATAGGTGCACCAACTTTAATTGCGTCTGAAAAATGCTGTTACTTTAGAGTTCTTCACCGCCTCTTGTTCTTACTATCTTTCTACCTCCTCTTCCACACAGATCCCTGAGCCATGAAGGTAAAGATGTGATAAAGACATCACACCTGAGATTAAATACTCCAAAGTCTCTTTTTTATTTTTGGATCTCTAATTTAATTATCATATGCTATAAGAAGCTTCTCTGATGGGGGTTGAGTGGTACACTGATCAATGGGAATAGCAATAAGCCACTAGAAATTGTTTTATTGCTATGTTATTTAGCAGAATTCCGAAGTAGGTTTTCTCATAGGGCCTATGACCTATCTAGTATAAGGTTCTTCACCTCATTAACATTGTTTAGAATAGATTGCATCTCATGGAGAAGACCATAAATCTAAACAAAAAGTTCATACCATACCTTTCACTATTGATCTTACAAACAGGTCTCTATTATAGCTTACAGGTATCATAGTTGATTGTGGTTGGGGAGGAAACTCATTATTCTTTTTCAACAGTAGTGTGTGTATCCAGTAGAGGTAAATCTTCTACTTGAACATCAGCTCTATTTTTCTATATTCCATGAAATAAATATATGGTATCTTCAGAAATAGGGTCTTGCTCTCAGGTTATAGTTGGTAAGCAGTAGTATTAGCAAGACTCTGTATTAATTATTGTCTGAGGAGATATTCAGTTTTACTATAATTTCAGGATATTTTTTTAAGATAAAGTAGATCCCCACGGAGATTTAATGCCAGCACTTGGGAGGTAAAATGAAGTCTGTGAGTTGGAGACCAGACAAGTCTACATAGTGAATTCCATGCCAGCTGGATATTCATAATGAGACACTGTCTCAAACAAACAAAATAAATAAGTACATAAAATATAAGGTATTTAAGTCAAATATTTGCTCTCATCAAAAGCATAATCATGATTTTGTTTCATCCCTGAGGTACACAAACTAGTTGTGAACTTAAGATTTATATTATTATTACAATTTAATGAATTCTTATTTTGGTCAAAAAAAGTTCAACTTTGAAATCTTCAGTTTCTCACTGAACAGACCCAACATGTTCTATTTTTTGATTATTCATTAATTTCTATGGGTAACAAAAATGATTAAAGAAGGATTTGGGAGGGAGATGGAGGAGTTATAGACATGAAAAAGGTAGGAGAGAAAAGAGGGAGTGAGGAAATCATGCAATTATATTCCAATGTAATAAAAAATTCTCATTTTACAAATATGTTCTAAGCATGAGTAAAATAAAATTAGATCAAGTAACCCATTACTCAGAACTTCTACAAAATATAATTATATAATATGTGCTCCTCTATATAGAAGAGAGTAGAAATCAAAAAAAAAAAAAAAAAAAAAAACAAAAAAACAAAAAAACAAAAACGGGAAGCCTACTCCAAGGGGTCAACCTAAAGGCAAAATGGGCCAGTTCACTTAATAGTAATGCTGAGGAATTTTACCTGTTTTGGTTTGTGTTATTTTGAGTTTCCATGAGCTTCAGCATTCACTGTCATGCTCAGTGAATCTCATCCCCCTACCCCTATGGAAAAGCTGTGCATATGCCATATCCTACAGGAAATTTAGTATCTTTAATCACTTCCTACCCTCTACAATGGAAAATAAGCAAATTTCATCTGTAACATCAAGGTATTTTCAACATGTGCCTTAATGTTTACTCTAATCCTCAGTTTGTTAAATCTAGTACCAAAACAGTTAAAACACATTTTTTTCATTATTTCTGAGCAAATAAAATAATTTATTTTATTTTATTTTATTTTATTTAAATAAAAAAAGGATTCTCAAACAAAAATGTGCATTACTTTTTAAAGAGAAATTTGCAGCTAGGAAAGAACAAATTATTGAAAGCATAAAACCATTTCCAGAGAGCCAAATTAATAATAGCAATATATGTCAGCTTTAATAAATCTCAATGCTTAGAAATTCATACATACAGGTTATTTTCACAAAACTTAATATAAGCCTTCTAATATTTTATTTGTTAAATATTTTATTTGCTTTTTCTGTGAATTTCATTAAATATGTATTCTGTACTTAATTTGAAGCACAGAATCAATTTAGTTAAACCACCTTGGATGACAGTGCTCTCCGTACAATCTATAGACCTTCTAACAAAAACCCAAATTCTAGGCATGAGAAACCTCCCTTTCATTGTTGGCCATTGAAGTCTAAGAGAATCCTAAAACAACATAGGTTGTTACCATCACCCTTGGTTGCCTTCCAGAAAAGGAAGATAAGTTTCTATTGCTAAAGACACCATAAAAGTTCTGATACAGGACTTGGAAGAATAGAATTAGAAACTGTCCTCTTCCTGTGGACCACACTTTATAGTACTAGAAGGATCAATGCAAACCAGCAAGTGAGGAAAGCAATCAATAATCCTAACCAATTGCAATGCCTATAAACCAAAACAATGACCAGAATGGCAAGATTCTGGCACTTATATCCTGGGGTAACAAACAGCTACCTACTTGGACTTACAGTCCATTTAATAGGAAGGAATTAATGCCATGTACTCTAACTACCCAACTACCAGTGACTCATGAGTCCATGGAAACAAGAGAAGAACCTACCACTTACCACTGTCATAAAGCAGTGTAAATTGTAACTGAATTCTAAATTCTTATTCTTATACACACAGACAAGATTAGCTCTCACACCTCACCACAGAAGTTTCTATTGCAGCAAAGACTATCCTAGAAAGCAACAACTCATCATCCAATGTTCGGGAAACATCATTGAAGATGAGACAGAAAGATTCTAAGAGCCAGAGAACCAGGGTATTTGATGGAAAGCAGTGTCTTCTATATATGTCAGGAAACTACACACATGAAATCCCAACAGTATGGTTTCCTGAATAAAAGTTGAAAAATGACATTAATTGGCATGCTTATGTGGATGAGGGAAATGTAACAATGTTTCACCTCCAGAAGATAAACTATAGGCAATTAATGACTGTCAAGGGAGATCAGCTTTCTTAAGATGTGTTATCAAATCCCAAGAGGTTAACTCCAGACACAGACACAGACACACACACACACACACACACACACACACACACACACACACACGAACAACACTAAATGAAATCAACAGATTTTTTTTATAAATTTAGATTGACAAATGATGATAGGTAGATAAATAGATAGATAGATAGATAGATAGATAGACAGATAGATAGATAGATATTAAAATAATAATAAAAGAATAAAAGGTCAAGGAGTTATGGGAACCATAGTAGGAGTTAAAGAGATGAACAGGAATATGAAATGGTATTAATGTATTGTTCATATATGAAATTCTCTGAAAATAAAAAAAAAAAGGGCAAATAGGAATATTGACCATGAACTCTGGCATTGCAGAACTCATTTACTAGCCAATAGGTCTCATCCAGGAGGGCTGGTTTTCTCAGCAATCAGTGGTGAAAAGATCTCCTTTCATCTACAAAGGGGCAACTTGCAAGTGCCTAAATGCCGTTTTCCATCCCCACTTTTTCCCCCTTATATCAGTGTTTTGTCTTCAATAAGAGTGAAAGTGACACCCAGTTAAGGCTCTGGCTAGACAAAATTAAGAATGGGCTCAAATGGATCACAGTTGTGTTTGAATTTCTTTCGGTACTATTTTAGTCCCTGTGATAACAAACCTTAGTAGAAGATTTAATATTTCCCCCCTTAAATCCACATCAGTATAAGAGGTTCCAATGTGTTGTTTTGCAGCAGGCTTATCAAAAAATAGGAGTTCAGGCCGGCCGGTGGTGGCGCACACCTTTAATCCAGCATCGGAGCAGAGCAGGCGATCTCTGTGACTTCGAGCAGCCTGGTCTCCAAACGAGTTCAGAAAGCGCAAAGCTACACAGAGAAACCCTGTCTCGAAAAAAAAAAAAAAAAAAAAAAAAAAAATAGGAGTTCATCTCCTGGTGTCCAGGACAGAAAGAAATATGCTTCTTCTGGCACATTTTCTCCATTTATTCCACATTTTCTTAATCTATAGGTTCCTAACATATCCCTCCAGAATGGGACTTCTCTCATCACCCGCACAGACACACATAGAGTGTGCTTTTCCATTATCCTAGGAACTTTTCATTCTAATCAAACAAAGCTAACCATCCCCCAACTGCTTTCTTATCAAGACACAGGTTGCTCTATGCCATTGGCTATAGTTGTCCCCTCCATTGAATGTACTACTGTTGTTTACTTGTTCTGGTTTTCAGTGCCTCCTTTAAATATCTCCATTTATTTCAGTTCACCACATCTCACTGGTTCCACAATGTTATTGGAACCAAATACATTATTTTTTTTCTGATTATGGTTCAAAAGAAAGTCTGGGCAAGATGGAAGAATTTTTTTTTTCACTTCATGGTTTTAAGACACAGTTTTTAACTCTCTAATAATTTAGATATGAAATACTAGAAATCATGGTTTAAATGCAACTTGAGGACAATAATAAATTAAATTAAAATTCTATTTGAATATTTTGCTTAAGTATCATGCATTTCCCATCAATTTTAGACATGCTGTCACATTTTGGGACCAACGTATTTGGAACTCTTTAGAGGAGACTATAACCAGACATATCTCAGTTCATAATGAAAGTCAAAGAGAAAAATCAATTTTAATACACAGGGCTTTGATTTATAGGTAGCTCTTCAGAAATATATCTACTCAGCAAAGTGAGCTATTCTTCTATGTTTTATAAAGTTTCATCCAAATAGAAAAATAAACACATATTATAGATTTGTCATCAAATTATTTTTCAGAATGCCCTAATAGGGAAACTAAATGAAATTCACATTCAAAATTCACACATAAGCAATTGGAGAACATTAGTCATAGTAGGCAACTGAACATTTACTAAATTAATTGACTAGATGCACCACCTTAGAAAAACATTAAATGCACACCATTAATAAAATATTTTATGTCTAAAATATGTGAATGGTCACCTAAGCTGCTGTAAACCAGCTGTTCAGATTAACTTGCTATATTCTGAGTGACCAAGGATCTTAAAAATGTAAAAATCACAGTAACTATAAAGCACAAGGAAATGTAGCCTGTGTCCTGTAATAAAGAAAAATAAAAACATCAATTCAGTGAATACTAATTAGCTTTGTGATACATAACATTAGTGTATACTAATAGAAAATAGGGAATTGGGGTTCTCACACATCAAACTCAGAATCTTGCAAATGCTAAGCCACTGCTGTACCAGTGAGCTATATTTTTAGGCTTTGATGTTTTGAGTCAGGATCTTGTAATGTATCTCCAGCTATTATGGAACTGAATGTGTCAGCCTGACTAGACTGGAAACTTTTGCAATCCTGTCTCCACTTCCACAGTGCAGGAATTATTTGTTATTGCTGTCTCACCCAGGTAAATTTATTTACATTAATACCTAATTTATCAGTTATAAAATGAAGTAGGCAAAAGCAATATGTCTATGAAACTCATGTTTTTTTTTTTCCTTGTCAAAACAACTTAGGCCTCTACCTAAAGTTTGTAGCCTATTTCTCTGTGACTCTAATAGAGTAAAACAGGTACAAAAAGCAGAAAGCTTATAACAGACATTAATAAGGTCATCACTAAGTAGCATGGTTGAAAATATTTCCGGACAATAATCTTCAACAGAATATAAACTTCAATGGTTGTAAACAAAGCACATAAGGATTTGTTGAGAGCATTTGATCCTTAATTCAAATTATTAGGAATTTTGATCAAGAGCACCAGAACTTACCATGTGTTATAATGGATAAGAGATTTCCTGAATAAGAAATCCTATATGGCTGATCATGATTTTGAATGTCTATTTTGGATGTGTTAACATAGTTGCAGTTTAAGAACTAGCTTTAGTTACCTTGGTAATGCCTACCATGTACAGGCTTTGGGAACCATTTAAGTTAATTCCAGTTCTCTGTTGTGCTAGTTTTTCTGCCAATGTAGCAAGTCCCTGAGATAAGCAACCCACCCATAAAGAGAAACACAACCATTAGCTCATGACCTGACTAACAGTTTTAGAGAATCTACTCCACGGTTGATGAAGCTCACTGTTTGTTCTTGTGAAGGTACATGGTAGTGAGAGAACCTGGTAGAGCTAAGCTCTTGACTCCTGAACTGGGAGAAACATTACGAAAAGAGGCAGCTGTAACATGGTCCGTGTTGTAATCACATGCACACTTGACAGACATTCTAGGTACAAACCATGGCAACAATTTCAATTAAAAACTTAAATGTCCTTAAGTAGTCTAAGTAGTTATATTTTATCTTCTTTATCAGTAAAATCACAGTCCAGCAAACAGAATATACTACATAGAAGGTCTTCAGTACACACTTTGCTTAAAAGTTGTGGTTTTTTTTTTCATTTTACATACCAACCACAGTTTCCCCTCCCTCCCCTTCTCCTGCTCACCCCCACATTCACACTCCCCTTATTCTACCCCCATCGACTTTGAATAATTAAATATTATCAGATTTTCCAAATTGTTTCTTACAGATACTATTTGTGGAAGGAATACAGTGAAAATTTTCAACAGGTAAATAATAAATTTATTATTCAAGCTGCAATTCAGTTTAATAAACTGAAGATTACTTAGACTCAGATTCAAAACTAAAGAAAACGATTCATTTTATTCAAGTAATCAGTTCTATGTGTAGTTTTAAATGGGAACCTATTTGGTGAAATATGTTAATACCGAACCACTAGTGTTTGATTATGTTGCACATTTTGTAAATTTCAAATGGAAAATGATCTCAGGGTGACCATTCTTAAAATCATAGAGAGATCAATTAGTACACAGGGAAGACAGGGCATCTATTTTATTCATCTACAATATTATGAGAAAAGAATTAATTGAATTTAATCTTCTTTATCTTTTGTCTGAAACAACATATTCCACACAGCATATTTTGCATCAAGAATACAATTTAGTAGGATTATTAATGTAACAAAAGTCCAGTCAATTGAAATTCATCACACAGACTTTTGAAATTAATAAACACCTAAATTAATTATGCATATTCTTAGGAGCCACACAAGATAACACTTCCTACTTCTCAAAATTGTGAAGATTGGTTAACATTAATCTATTTTAATATTGTTTATTTATTTGACATAGAATAATAAATATATGTAGAGCTGAAATGAATTATTATAAACATTAAATCAATGTATTCTGTGACAGTTTAATATACTCAAAAAGCATATTTCTAGGCAAAGCTAGTAAAGGGGACATGTTCACATGAGAACCAATAAGAAGCAAATGAAATTTGTCCTAGTGCAGGTCATATAAGGAAACACAACCCTTTATATGAATTGTTTCCATTTTAACAGGTTATTTATACATCAAGCATTAATAAACTCATTTTCTAAATAAACATACTGTAGATGTAACCAACTGTCTTATTAAATAAGAAACACAGAACCAATGTTAAAGAGAAAGCCAAGAGGTCAGAGCTCAGAGCTAAAATCTTACCCTTCCTCCTGCGATGTTCCTACTTCTCCGAAAGAGACCTACTTCCTGTGTGTATGTCTTTACATAATCTTTCTGTTCTGCCTTCTCATTGGTTGTAAACCCAAACACGTGACTGCCTCGTCACTGCCTGTATATACAGCCCTCCAGGTCTTAAAGGCATATGTCTCCAATGCTGTCTGTATCCCTGAACACACAGAGATCTAACTAGCTCTTCTACCAAGTGCTGGGATTAAAGGCGTGTGGCGCTACCACCGCCACGCTCTTGGTATGGCTATAATAGCTCTGACTCCCGGGCAGCTTTATTTATTAACATACAATTAAAATCACATTTCAGTACAAATAAAATACCACCATAACATACTAAGTATCAAAGACAATCCACACTACATCTGACTTTACTATGACTGCTAGAGGCATGGACAGGCATGAGTTTGTGTCCTAAAGTCTTTTCACCTCACCACTCATGTCTCATGGCTGACTATCATTTTCACAGTTTTCTAGCAGTTAAAACATGAGAGGCATCTAAAGAAACAAATCAGAATCTGTGTTTTCACACTTGAATGTCTTATATAGAGAGGAAATAAACAGACCTGTAAAGAGTCAATAGACAATCAACAAAAAGTACCAAAGCTTATGAATAAATAAATCATTGCCAAGATAAAAGAACAGGAAAAAAAGAAAAAAAAAAACAAAGAAAGAAAAATTCTAGCAAAGAAACCAAACATTTCTATTTCAGTTAATAAAATTAAAACTTGAGAACCTACTACTGTCGATTTTATAAGACAGTATAGTTTTGTTGTTGTTGTTGCTTTGTGTTTGTGTTTGTTTTGTTTGTTATTTGAGACAAGATTCTCTGTATATACCTGGCTGCCTTGGAACTCACTTTGTAGACCAGGCTGCCCTTGAATTCACAAAGATCTGCCTGTCTCTGTCTCCTGAGTTCTGGGATTAAAGGCGTGCACACTGCCACCTGAGCTAAAGTAGTACAAATTTTTTTAAATAAAAATTTTTATTAAGAATTATCTATTCATTTTTACATACCAACCACAGATTCCCCTGTCCTCCCTCCTCCTGTCCCCCAGCCTTCACCCCAATCCATCACCTATTCCCACCTCCTTCAAGGCAAGTTCTCCCACTGGGAGTCAGGAGAGCCTGGTGCATTTAGTTGAGGCAGGTCCAATCCCCTCCTTCCTTCACCAAGGCTGCATGAGTCCCACCATAGGCACTAGGTTCCAAAAAGCCAGCTCATGCACTAGGGACAGGTTCTGATCCACTGCCTGGGGACCCCCTATATAATTCAAGCAGTATGAATTTTAATTGCATTATAAATCCTTACATCCATAGGTAAGTGTAGCTCCCACCTTTCACCTGAGAAGTTTCTTTTGAAGCAAAGACCATTACAGAAAGTACAGCTAGTAGGAATGTTCATTCCCAAATAACCCATATGCAACAAAATCTCTACACCCAAGGCTCAGGGAACACAACCAAAGACAAGAGGGGACAGAAAGACTGCAAGAGTCGGAGACACAGAGTCTTCTGCAAGACAGTGTCCCTCCAAAAGAGAGAGGAGTGGAAGATGGTAGGGAGGAGGGCTGTGTCTGGAGGTTGTGGGGAAGTTAGGGGTGAATATGAGCATATATATTATATGAAATTCTCAAGGAATTGATAAAACATTATTTTTAAAGCCTTTCTATTTACTCAAAATTCTCACCAAGATAAGAATATCATTCTTGAGTAACTCTTGATTCTGATCATGGCTAAACTGACTACAAAACACAACACTTAAAGCCACAGTTTATGTTCAAAGTACCAATTTCTGAACACAGACGTGAATCTCATAATAGTTGTGGGATTCTACAGGGACAGATGGAGACTGAGGGTGGTATACTTTTATTCTATGGTTCAGGTCTTTTGAATAATTAGTGAATAATTCACAAAGCCTCCCACATTATTATAAATAAATCTTAAAGATAAAATTTCATCTTTGTCATTTAATATCAGCTATTTAGTTGATTAACAAATATTTTTAAATACAGTAGTGAAAAACAGTTTATGTTTTTTAAAAGGAATTTCCTTAGATTATCCAAACATAAAAGAATATAGAATAATATCACCTATGAAACATTTTTGCCTTGTATTTAGCTGATAAATTCTTGAGAACTATATTGTATTCTTTTGTAGTCTCAGGAACGAGGCACTGAGAATGCAAAGTGGAGCTTTAGCCATCATCTGTGAAATGCAGAAATAGAAATGCTGCTTCTGCAGATTAGGTAATTAATGAACCTTGGATTAGTTTTGACTGATTTGCTATAGAGCTTTTGCCTGAGATATTTTGTCAGCACCAAAAGTTGTCCACAACATGTTGTATTTGAATTAAGACTTTCTTGAACGTTTCAAAACACTTCAGTAGCATTCCCAATAGTGTAGAAAATTAAAAATATCCAGATATTTTATATATATTATACAAGATATAGCCATACATATTTAGAAAAATACAATAACTGTGTTAAACTAATGGCAATCCATTTTAGTTAAACAAAGGAAGATTTGGGGAGGTGGAGAGATCTGGATTAGGTTAAGTATGATCAAAATCCATTTCTGGTACTTTTTTTTTCAAAAAAAAGTAAAATATTAGTTTTATGAAGTTTGTCATGACATGTATCATGAGTCACATAGAAAGGTGACACACAGAAAAAGAAGTTATAAATTCTCTGTAGGAAAGCACAAGCAGCTGTAGGCATTGCTACTGTTGACCACTGAGGAGCCTGTAGTCATACACGTGTCTGAACCTCATGGAACTATGAATAGGTCAGTGGTCTTTCCACCCCTTAGGAATAGAGACATGGATATCAGCTGTTTATGTCTGCCATCTAATACATACGTTTGGAATTAAAACTATCACAGAGCTCAGGAAATTTGAAAGTTATGTGAAATGTAGAAAACAAATTTTGAATGTTTTTCCTACTACTTTTCAAAGAAAACACCTGTAACACATGAGTGTGTTTGATTTCCAATTTTTTTCTATGTCATTTTTAAGATCAGATTCAGAACATAAATTATTACATATTGTTATATTAAATATCACATGTGTATATAGACAACATATAATTATATTTTCCATTTCCCTTATGAACATTTTATTATTATAAAATACATTTTAAACAGTTTTATGGTATCCATCACATTATACTTTACTTAAAATATATTCCTCATTTCATGATCAATCATGGTCTTAAATTGCACCATTTTATCATTGTAAGTGACACTGCATACATCCAGGAACTCAGTGAGAAAGCTGGTCTTGATAAGGAAACAGAGGTTCTAAAATTAGCCCCTGCTCTTAATCTAGCTCTGCGGTGGCTGCCTATCTGGAGTGGCCTGTTTTGCACATTTCTTCTTCTTTTTTCTAATATGAAGCACTGGATGTGAGCTACTAGACTGTGATATTACAGAAATAAGGTCAGAAATCTCAATATTTAAAACATGCACTTCATTTCACACAGAACTCATTACAGCTATCCCTCACTGGACAGCAGCACTCCTTGGCAACTCCTTCTGTGGGATGCACTAAGGGACCCTCCCTTCCTTACTGTGACTCTGCCTTTGCTTCCACCATACAGAGGGCAGGGAGGGATTCAAGAACTACCAAGGCTGTTTTACAGCCACATAGGTAAGTGGTATGCACAATGCCTTGCTATGTTTGGGAAAAGAGGCTTAGAAAGTGGATTTCCTGTGCACTAAGGTAAGAACAAAGCATCCCCTTCACAGATACCTTGAGGGGGTAGGGCTGAAGAGAGGCAGGAGGAGGGATCAAAAGGGGAGAAGGGAAGGGAAACTGAGGTCAGGATGTAAAATATATGAAAAAAAATGTAATTAAAAAAAAGAAGAGCCTGATGGCGGTGGCACACACCTTTAATCCCAGCACTTGGGAGGCAAATCAAGGCAGATCTGTGTGAGTTCAAGGCCAGCCTAGTTTACAGAGTGAGATCCAGGACAGGAACCAAAACTACACAGAGAAACCCTGTCTTGAAAAACAAAAAACAAACAATAAAAAAAAGAAAGGAAGGAAGGGGAGGAGGAGGAGGGAGGGAATGTCCTAATGGAATCATTGCACTAACAAAAGGGTCCTACCAAATAAATGCTATTGGCAAAGTGAGGACATTATGTTAGCTAAACTGTTTTGAACAAGATGTAAAGTTCTTAGATGTTCTAAAAAAAAAAAAAAAAAAAAAAAAAAAAAAAAAAAGGAGAGCTCAATGGGGACACTCGGATCTCCCTGAGAAGGTGAAATAGAAAATATTGCATAGGCAAACTAGGGGTGGATAGAAATGAGAATGTGAGGGAGCAGATTGGGGGCAGTATCGAAACAGATGACTAGAAAGGGGTCATTTCAGGGTGAGGTAGAAACCTGGTGCAAGAGAAACTCTCAGGAATCTACAAGGATGACCCAGCTAAGCCTTCTAGCAAAAGAGGATACATAGCCTGAACTGGACACCTGTTGTGACCAGGCAAGACTACCAGTGGAGGGATTGGGACACCAACCCGCAACATAAACTTCCATCTACAGTCTTTGTCCCAGGTGTCCTGGGACAAAGGTGACACAGAGATTGTGGATGAGACCAATCAATGACTGGTCCAGCCTAAGACACATGCCCACTTCTGACATTGCCTGAAGTACCAGGACATAGCCTGGATAGCTCAGGGACCTAGGATAGAACCAAACACCACTGGGGAAAAAAAGTCAATGTAATGATGCCTAACCATATTCTGTTACAGACTGGTGCCTAGTCTAGTAGCCAGGAAAGAGGCTTCATCCAGCCTCACAGATCACAAGATCAAACATTAAGCAGAGTAAGGCATTGTACCATAAGAAATGGTCTCCAAAAGGAAAGAAAAATAAATAAATAAATAAATAAATAAATAAATAAATAAATAAATAAATAAGCATAGCTCAGGGAATCTTGCTGAAGAAAGGGAGGAAGGATTGTAGGAACCAGAGGTGTTAATCACATCACAAGAAAACCCACAGAATCACCTAACCTGAGCTCATAGAGCCTCACAGAGACTGAACCACCAAGGAACTTACATGGGACTGACCTAGACACTCTGCATATGTGTTACAGTTGTGTAGCTTGGACCCTCATGGGACTCCGAAAAATGGGAACAGGGGCTGTCTCTGACTCTTTTACTGGCTTTTGGGACCCTGTTCCTCATACTGGGTTGCCTTGTCCAGCATTAGGACAAGGGGAGATGCTTAGTCTTGCTACAATTAATATGCCATGTTTTGTTGACATCCCTGGGAGGCCTGCCCTTTTCTGAATAGAAACCCAGAGGACTGGATGCAGGGGAAGCAAAAGAGGGTGGGGGAGGGACTGGGAGGAGAGAAGTGAGGGGAAAATGTGATCAGGATGTAAAACAAATAATAAATAAAAAACTTTATAAATAAAATATTTATTGACATTTTCAAAATAAATAAATAAAAATAAAAGTCGTGTTCAGATGACTGCTGAACCAAAAAGTTGCTGCACAAAACTCATGTGAATTGGGGAACACAACCAGATCCTGGCATGGGAAATTGTGGAAGGCTCCAAAGCCCTCAGACCTTAATAGATCTGCTCATTCAATGGTAAGAATTCCACAATTTGCTCATGTTTAAAACTTCCTCTTAAGTATGAGTAATTATTTTTTATAAAATGTACATTCTCAAATTTTAAAAATATTCTGTGGCATAATATATTTACACAATTTTAAATAAAATAATGCTAATATAAACTTTTTTCCTAAAACTAATTATTTGCTTTATTGCAGTTTTTAGGCACATATTAACAAATGAGAAATTCTTACATACTTCCAATTTTCTAGGAAATTGTAAGTTTTTTAAAATAAATATGCATTATAAAAATGAGAAAGAAATATAGTAAACTTCCTTTTCCAGCATAATAGAAACATGTATCTTAATATGTTGATTTAAAATTATTTATTGGCTATGACTTTGTGTGAGTTAACATGCTAGCAAATGTGTATTCAGAGAAGGGTAAGGCATTTCTACAAAGTAATAAGACTAGAAGAATAGTTATGGAATTAAGTTCATTCAGTACTTAGTAACAACATCCTTGATGATCAGTATGCTATTTTGAAAATGCTATATAAACTCTATTTTGTTTCCTTATCTTAAAGTATAAATAATTTAATCATCCACAGAGGTGAAATGGTGTAACTAATGAATAATAGCAGTTTACATAAATTGATTGAGTTCTTACTATATACCAGCAAATCACTGAGTTTAATAACTAATGTTATAAACAACCTACATGTTGGCTTGGGTCAGGGACAAAATAAAAGATGATACCAGATGGTATATGGCTAGGAGTCATACCATCATCATAACAATGATAATCTACTCACTAGTGTTGATAAGCTTGAGGATGATACCATGTTAGATGTTGAAAAGGTAACACAAAATTTCAAAGGTATATTTAGACAAGAATGCATAGATAATGTAGAATAGGAGCAATAGATTTTATAGAAGGGATTAAGGAAGATGAATGTGAAGATGCTGGATATCACATCCCTGGAAGAGAAGTTAGGTGCTTTGGAGATGTTTAGTGACCATATTGAGATTCCTGGATGAAGGGTGTCTCCAATTTGCTTACTTCATCAAGAGGCAGAACTTTGGTTTGCCCATATGCAAATATGTTTCTGTCCATACTACTTGGAAATGGTAAAGAATAATATAGAATTGGGAAAAGAAGGAATCTTATATTTTTCACTGTGCAATAGAAGCCTTTTCAGAGATAATATGATGCCAGGGTACAAGGTGAAGCAAGATGGGTCACTGAGCCTATATAAATTAAGAGAGAGCTGATTAGTTATCCCTTCTCAAATTATGTGATATTTCGTGCTTCCAATTGTTCACGGGAGTTAAATAGATAAGTTAGTTTAATTATCGTACTACTGCCTGGTATATAAGTGGCTAAAAGTTCTGCTTACAGTCCCTATGCTAATCTCAAATACGGATTATGATATCAGACTGAGTCATCATTAAATTGAAATGTGAAAATGTCCAACATTCTAACTATTACATATGAGATGCTTAATAAAGCTTAAGTAACTAAGAGACGAGCTCAGGTGTTGAACTAATTCCATTTTATCTAAGAAGAACAAGAGAGCTAACATCGAATCGTGCTCATGATTAGCAGACTTGGAGGGGAAGAGTGGAAGGAATTCAATAAAACTTAACTGTGCCTTTTTGTGCCCTTCACCTTGCTCCCTGATCCACCTGTATTACTTGATTTCTATGTGAACAAAAATGAAGCAATATCAAAAAAAAATTAGAAGTGTAGTATGGTAGTCTAATGCCAGTACTCGAAATGTTAACGATGACTATACCTTTGCAACCTCTGGTGGCACAGGGTACTCATTTACATGACCTGTTGTAGATTATTATTTAGACTATAATTTTAGGGTATGTTACTTTTGTTTATGCTCTGAAACATTTGTTTAATGATGCAAAAGTGTGTTTGATTAAATAAAATTCACCTGTGTTCTGGAGGCTGAGTCAGCAACTAGATGACAGGAAGTGGTAGGGAGGAGCCAGGTGGAGGGTTTATAAGGAGGGGTGAGGAGAAGTAGGAGGGCTTTTTGCAGGACACAAACAAGGAGAGGAGGTGAGCTACTTGCTAGTCAGCCCCTCTGGGGAGCAGAATTCCACCTTAACCTTTGAATCTTGAGTTCTTTAGAGGGACAAAGGTTTAGTTAAGTTCCCTTCATAGCTTTGCAAGAGTCAGAGCCTGAGGGAACAGAATTTCCTTCAGCTATGGCCTTGTGGCCTAATTGCTGCTGGTAGTGGAGTTGCAGTTGCCAATTCAAACAGCCCTGGCTTAAAAGGCAGCAACAATTAAATCAAAGGACAACACAGTCAGTCTGAACAGAAGGAACAGCAGATAGTTTCCTTTCATTATTTTGAAGGTCATTGATGATCTAACGTCCCTCAATCTTCTGGATGCTTGTGGCAAAACAGGGTGAGACAACGTAGTCAGAATCTCGATGGCCAAGCAGGGACACCACAGAAAGCAAGCTGCTGCTTGTCTTACTGAATCGCTTTCAGTGTGGCTCATTCTTCCCGATTGAATTGCTCTCCCACCCATTTGGCACAGGATTTTTCTAGGGGATAGGAGAGCCATACTTTCTGAATGTTTCCCTGTGTCCTCATTTTTTTTTTTTAAGATTTCTTCTTCTATGAGGATAGGGTTATCTGACTGCATCTGACAGTATGAAGTTAGTTGAAGAACTTCAAGTGAGTTTTCAGACAGAAGGCCATGCACATGAAGCATCCTGCTGGGGAAACAGATGACATAAACTCACATGGCATGAATGAGACACTCTTGTGTCATGGACCTAGAAGAGGCCATCTGATCAATTACAGTGACTGTTAGCATGATATTTGTGCAAATGAGTTTACATTTCTGTGCCCATCACCTTATGGTATGTGGCCTGCTGGAAGCACAGGGGATATTCAACTTAGCTGAAGAATTAAAACAAACAGGGTGAGGTGCAATTTAAAGAATGGAAGGTAATATTTCATATATGAATTCTTTGGTATACAGACTTAAATTTTTGTGGGAAGTGTATAAAACATTGACTTCAAATGTTGACTAATGAACAACAGCAGTTCTCTTGAAAGGATAACGGCTCATTGACTGAGTTGTCAAAATAGTAGAAGTGGAAAAGGAGGCCATCACCAAACCTTCAATTTTTGTTTTGTTATATATATATAAACTTAAAATTACCAGCCACTAACTCTGTATCTGCCATGCATTTATTTCCACAGTAATAGTGTGGAAAGACCACAGTATCTCAGTGGCACAACACAACACACAATTTTCCCAGAAGTCTATTTACCATCTGGACAATTATGGCAGTGAAAGCTGGCCTTGGTAATCTGCACTTGGCCCCTTCCTGCAGCTATAATCATGTGGGAAGCAGATGACAAACCTAGATGGTCTCAGTCGCCTGGGCTGTTCTCTGCCCACTGCAACCTTTCCCCCAGTAAATGCTTTCTCACAATCCAGACTAATTCAGTGAGCTACAGGATCAGTGAGAATCCTTGTCTCCAAAGAAAAAGTGGACTGATGAAGTCACCCAACATTGCCTTCTCACTTCCATGCACAGAAGCACATGCATGTATAAATACATACATATACTTACATACATGGACATATATGTTTGTGTGTGTAGATACATACATACATACATACATGCATACACACATAGACACTAGATGATCTAGATAGATAGATAGATAGATAGATAGATAGATAGATAGATAGATAGAAATAAATGAAGTATATCAAATTAATTTTCATTATTTTTAATGTCTTCTGAACCATTATAATGGTCAAGGAATTATATATGGTGATGTGTTGAATAAGATAAGGATGGTTACACCTAAGGAATCATCTTATAAGTAATTGAATCTACATATAAATACTATAAACATCAAGAACAAGTAAAAAATATACCATTAGAGAAATGAACCTACTGAGGAAACCAAGTTATATTTATATATAGTAAAGGATCCTTGTTGAAAGTTAGCTACACTGATGATGGACCCAGAGTGTTTCAGTACAGGGAAGGTAAAGGTGTGGAAATCTGAAAAGAAGGAAACAGAATGCCAAGCCTCTCTAGAGCAGTGAGAATGAAACATGGCCATTTTTGTTTTGTAAATTTAGATAAATAATATAGAGTATATGTAGATGCAAACATAAATAAGAATATTGCTTGATAGCTGGGCAGTGGTGGCGCATGCCTTTAATCCCAGCACTCGGAAGGCAGAGCCAGGCAGATCTCTGTGAGTTTGAGGCCAGCCTGGGCTACCAAGTGAATTCCAGGAAAGGCGCAAAGCTACACAGAGAAACCCTGTCTCGAAAAACCAAAAAAAAAAAAAAAAAAAAAAAGAATATTGCTTGAAGACCCAACATTGTCTTTCTCTATTAAATGTGTGTCATTAAAACATAGACAAAATCTAACACACACACACACACACAACACACACACACACACACACACACACACAAAAATGCTGCCATGTCTGGAAAATCTCCCATACTTTCTCCAGATGATTGTAGTGATCCTATCCATCAGTCATTTCAAAGGAGTAACAGGGTAATTGCATGATTTAGGAAACTTTAGGATTCTTCAAGCAAGGGTTTGGAAGTGTTGGCAAAGATATTCTTTGTGCAAAGAACACAGAGGAGTTCCATGGCTGGACTAGTTTTGGAACACATTGCAAGGCAAAAGATAGAAAGATCCCATTACTAAGTAGTGTTTAAGACTAAATGACATTTAAACAGTTTTGCTCACATCCTGAGTATATTTGAAATTACAAGCTTGTAAATAATCGTGTTACATTTCAACATGAATCTGTGAAAAGGACATGAGAATATCAAAAAGTAAAAAGGACTGTAAAACAAATGAACAAACTATAAATACATGAAATTAAAATTTGTTAAAGAGGCAACATCAAAAGAATCAGATAAAGATGAAAGGACTGACCAGTAGATAGTTACCTGTTCAACTGTACTATGGCCCTCTAAACTAGTTTTGGGCTAAGTGGTTCACTTTCAAAAACAAGATATTGAAGTAAAGAAAAAGCCTAGTAATAATAATAAGCACACACAGCTAGAGATAAATTGATGAAGGATAAATCTAGACCAGACCTCATTGTAGATTGGATTATTCAGAACATTTATAGTGAAAAAGGGGTTTTATTACTGCCAAAGATTTTTATATTATCCTTTCTCTGGGTATTATGTGGGGTCTAGTGTAGAACATTCCCCTGTCACAATTTGATTGATTGATTTACTAAATCATATACTTTAGTTGTATTTTATCTTGTCCTATTTCTGTTCTAGAATCCAATTCAAGATCCCATGTTGTATTAACTTGTCATATCACTTTAATCTCAGATCTATAGCAAAATCTCAGTCTCTTGTTTTTGGGGACTTTGATGTTTTCAGAGAGTACTAGATGGATATCTTACAAAATATCTTCGAATTAGAACTTAAGTGCTGCTTTGCATATATGATGATATTTTAATTGTGCTGAAATGTGATTTTAATTGTATGTTAATAAATAAAGTTGCCTGGGGATCAGAGCTAAAAGCAAGCCATTTAGCAGAAGTCTGGTGGTGGTGGCACATGTCCTTAATCTGATCACATGGCAGACAGAGTCTCTGTGTATTCAACGACACAGTCAAGTATGGTGACCTGAACCTTTAATCTCAGTACAAAACAGAGACCTGGAGGTCTGTATAGACAAGCAGTGACGAGGAAATCATGTGGTTGGGTTTAGAGCCAATGAGAAGGTAGAACAGAAAGGCAATATAAAGACAGGTCACACAGGAGAAGGTCTCTCTCAGGGAAAGGACAGCAGTGACTGGTAAGCTAAAGGCTATTTGCTCTGATCTCTTGGGATTTTAACTCTGTATTTGGAATTGTGTTTCTTATTTAATAAGACCATTTAGAATTTCGCCTACACTCATAACTTCATTGAAGTTATAGATTGGGGAGAAGAATGACACAGAAATGATGCTGTGTCTCCTCCAACACATCACTTCAAGGTGCATATGATGTCAGTTTATTCTATTGGTGAAGTTATCTTGATCACTAGATTAAACTAGTGCTTCAAGATTTTGCTGATGTAAAACTAAATCAACTCTTCCAGAATTAGTAAATAATTGTAAGAACAAGCTAATAGTTTCTCCCCAAATTTTTCTTCCACAATTTCAAAATACATAAAATATTCTGTGGCCATTACACTTGAGTGTTATAATGATATGTTCTTTCTATCTTGTAATGGTTATGTTCTATCATCTCAATCTTATATTTTTAAATTAAATTTATTTTCAATTAAAAAGCTTTTCACCATGTTCTCTTTATCAAAAATTTTAATGAATTATGTTAATGTGGGTTTATATGCATTTATATTTCATTTCACAGACTGAAATTTAACGATAACAATTTACCTCTGTTCACATAGTTTCAATTTGGTGATTTGAGGCACAGTTATATTAGTTCTGTGTCCTTACAACATATATTTATCCATTATACAGCCACACAATTATTTATTTAAGTTCTCATTTAATCTATGACATCATTACAAGCTTCAATTTCCTTTTATTTTCTTGTCTTAAGCTTTGGCTACAAATAGCCAATAATGAACAAATACCTGGTTCATTTCATGAAGAGGTGTATTTGTGTACCATTTCTGTCTTCTTGGTCTGCTTAACTTACAGTAACATCATGTGTTCCTAGGTCCTTTGCATAGTCAGAAATTGGAAGTGCAAGTAAATGAAAACACTCATATGTGCACATTCTATCTGTATGTTTCCAGAAGCCTGAAATGATTTGATTCCTCAAATTTTAGTTCAGTGTCACAACATACATGCTGCTTTCCCACACTTGTTCAGTAATATTTTTCACTAAATGTAACAAATCTCCTGTCAATATACTTTAGAAAGTTACATAAGCTGTTTGAAACCATGTACCTTGGGGATGGAGAGATGACTTAGAGGTTAAAATCACTTGCTGCTCTTTCAAAGGACCTGGGTTCTGTTTCCAGAATTCACATATCAGCTCAAAACTATCTGTAACTAGAAGTCTAGTTAAGGCAATGTTCTCTCCTAGCCTCTGAACACACAGGTTCACATGTGATTCACAAAGATACAAGCAGGCAAAACACTCACAAATATAAAATTCATTTAAAAAATAAAAATATGCACTGGCTTTCTCCCTATTTGGAAATTTGCCAAATAAAACATTGAATTTGTATCTAGCTTTATGATCTTTAGACTTATGTCCAAAACCTTGTAAAAATCTTGTTTTCCAAAATTGCTTGTCAACTGTTTTCACGCCTTTGAGAAGAGTTTTGCCACACTCAAGTCTCCCTCTAAAGTCAAAATCTCTACACATACCCAATTAGTGGCCAAACCATATTTTATTTCATTTTTGAGATTTTAACCAACCTCCTGGTGGTTCAGCCCTGCTTAATCCATACCTTTTTATTTGAAGGGGGTTACACAGATGAAGAAATGTCCATACCAAGAACACATTATATGGCAGTAGATGATTTCAGACTTAGTTAAGGCTTCTAAACAGTTGACTTTGATTTCTTTGAAAGAAAGATTAATGTATCTGGACTTAACCATCTTCCTGGATCATTATAACATATTAAAGTGTCTGAGAGATCTTCCTGCTGACTATTGATAAACAGACATCCTGGAAAGTACCTACAAAGGAAGGTCAGACATTGATGTAATAGCTAAGGGTTCTTTGAATTTAGTGAGTTGAATTCTGGCAATTATTGTTGAATATAGGAGTGAATTCTGAGCTACAGATAAATTTATTATGGACTGTAGGATGTGGGGCAGAAAACACATGCTTAGAGTTCTAAGTGATATAAATTAGAGACAGTCCATGCCACTAAGGCTATGAAAATTTGCTATGTACCATAGAAAATTGAATTAAAAATTTTGATTTATAGCTATTGCTTTTATTTTATAATATATTACTTTCTGATTAAATATTTTGCTGTTTTTCTTTTGTCTAATAGTGATGCTACAGTGTTTTTCTAATGTTTATTTCATATTGGCATCTGAACGTGTTCCAGTTCTGATCCATCCATAGTATTTGATTATCTCTTTGAGCCAAACATCATGGGTAAACTGATTCCTAGTGGCTTGATGCTTTGCAGCCTGGTAAAGGATTGGGTATGAGAACATGTACAGTGGTGGTTTTCTTTGACTGAGTGATTCTGTCTTCTGACTTAACACTATGTCACTTGGTACCAAAGATGTTATGTCAACACTCCCATCCTCCCTACCTCATTTGTTTCTGATACTACTCTAGGAATAGAGGGAGCTTGTTTTGTTCATTTCTTCCACTAAGCTGGTAATGAGTTTTTCCTAGTGACCCTCCCCATGGGCATCTCACTCTCTTTAGACCTTGACCAATTCCTTTCCCTGTCACTGCATCTCTCTGAGAAGTCAAGAAAAATGGTAAAGATTCTCTACATCCGCCTTTTATATTATATTCAGGACAATTTCTTTTCCTGTTAGTTAAGTAATTTTTTCCTGTTAAAGTAATTAAAATGGTCCATGCCATCCAAATACAAAGATCAGTTTAAAAAGAATAGTAAGGAATAAGACAACAAACATTTTCACCCTATTTCTGAGTCATTTTCCATTATCTAAAATTCTACAAGGAAATTCCTATTAACCAAATGTTCTGTAACATGATGCTGATTCTTCTGCAATATTAGTAAAAGTTCTGCCTGGGTAAAAAAAAAAATCACTAAGCTCATTATCAAGTGCCTTTGTGAGGAGTAGGGCTGACACACTTCCATGGAACAGGACTTGGACTACTCGCATTTAATCTCGATGAGCACAGAGCTGTGTTTCAAAGGTGTGCAATTTCCTCCACCTGCCTATCTTGGGACACAGATTTTATGTGATCCAGTTGCTTGTAGCATTGAATCCTTTATCTTCTGTTCAATATTCACCTCAGGTGGCACCTTTCACAAAAACAGTCAAACAGCACAGCTGGAGTTAATAAACTGAAGGGGGATGCCCATTACCAGTTACAGGCATTTCTGGTGTTTGAGCTTTTCAGTATTTCATTATCTCTGCATCAGCACCAGTGGTCTCACAGCTGAGAAACCATCAAAGTAACTCAGCTTGAAATGATAAATGAAAGGAGTGTAACAACCACAGCACTGAACATTGGAGTCTTTGGACTTTTTTTTTCTTTCTTTTTGTAAGGACATGTTTGTTTATTTGTGCAAGTTCATTATTGGCAGTCACATTCCACCGCTCAAAAAGTTCTCTTGAATACAATGGAGGGAATGTGTCTCATCATTCTTTCTCATTAAAAGCAAGATATATGATGTTTTTGGTGAGTAGAACTGTGGACAATTGGAATTTTTACAAGCAAAAAATATAGGAGAAAAAGGTGCTACAATGCTTCAAGCATGTGTGGGTACATGTGGTGTGTGTGTGTGTGTGTGTGTGTGTGTGTGTGGTGTGTGTGTGTGTGTGTGTGTTTCTATATGGCTGCAATTTTAGGGAAGTTGTTTTATTTGGGCCATCCTCAATTTCTGAGAAATTTTATTTTCGATTCCTTTGACTTAGCATACCACCACACCAGATTCTAAATCATCAGTAGTATCTGCATTTCCATCAGCCATCTGATAAATTCCATTACTATTTTTATAATCACTCATCTGCATAGGTGTCTAACCCTTTATCTCTCTGGCATGACTGTTTACAGAACACAAATCCTATACAAGCACAACCTACATGTCCACCTGCTTGCTCACTACTTCTACACAACTGAAAATGGCTAATCTCCTCCTGCTACCTGTGAGCTCAGCTTGTCCTTCCTTGCTGCTCATTCATCTGAATCTATATCCTAAGCCACTCTAGTTTCTTTTCATCCTAAATGAGTGACTCACATGTTTATTGCTTTTCCTCTGCATTCTAAACAGCACTGTAGTTTGCTCTCTACTTCCCCGCAAAAAAAAAAAAATGAAGACATCTTCTGAAATCTTACTTCAGTGTTCACCACCTACTGGGAACTCTTCAGTGACCTGCAGCCAGACATATGTCAACCGAGATTCCAAATTGTAAGTCTTCACTGGGTCCCTCGCCTTGGGGCTCAGGGAACCAGAGGAAGAGGGAGAGGAAAGATTGTAGGAGTCATAGGGAAGGAGGACACCAGGAGAACATGGCCTGTCAAATCAACTAAGCAGTACACATATGGGCTCACAGAGACTGAATTGGCAAACCTGTGGCTTGCATGGGTCTGCACCAGGTCCACTACATATATGTTATGGCTGTATGTGTTTTCGTGGGAGTCTTATCAATAGGGACACTTGTGTCTCTGACTCTTTTGCCTGTGATTTGTACTCCACTCCTCCTATTGGGTTGCTTTGTCCAGCCTCTATATAAGGGCTTTTGCCTTGTCTTATTATAACTTTGTTTTGTCTTATTTGGTTGTTGTCTCATGGATGTCTTGAAGGTCTGATGCATTTTGTTTGTTTGTTTGTTTGTTTTCCTAGACAGAGTTTCTCTGCTTGACCGAGGCTGTCCTGGAACTCACTTTGTAGACCAGGCTAGCCTCAAACTCACAAAGATCCTCCTGCTTCTGGTTCCCTAATGCTGGGATTAAAGTCAAAACCACCACCTCCAAGCTGAGGGCTTCTCTTTTCTGAAGGTAAACAGGAGAAGTGGATCTTAGGAAAGGGGAGATGGTAGTGAGTGGGAGCTGGAAGAGTAGAAGGGGAGAAAGCTATGGTCTAGATTAATTTTATGAGAGAAGAATCTATTTTCCTTAAAATATATAGAGAGAGAACAGTTTGGGGACTTATAGAGAAGCAGAGCTTCTTTCACTGTGTCATTTTCTTTATTCTCATAATTCTATAAAATTTGTATAACAGAATAATTATATATTTTTTATCATTCCATGAGTAAATAAACTTGTCTCCTTTTTACCTGTTTTAAAATAGAAAACAATTTGATTGCATTTTGCCTCCATTTTCTACTGGAAACATTGTAAAGTTTTCACTTTATCTTGTTCTCTCACCATAAAGACATCACACTGGGGAAAATGAATGCATTCAAAGTTGTCTACTTCCAGTATGGAATATATGTGTTCCAACGTTAAGTCAAATCCTTTTTGGAGAAAATATGTAAGAATCCTAGCACAGTGCAAATACAAAGTAGGTCAATTTCTCTTTGAAATTTGAACTCAGTGCCTCTTTTGGGTAGAATGGAGACAGAGTTTCCAAAGTAAGTCCTACACATACAGAGTCGAATTTCATGGTTTTTATTGAGAATCCATTCATCATGTGGTAGTAAATTCTTATGCCTTAATAAAGATAATTATTCTACTCCACTCATAAGTAAAGTTTTCTAGATACATTCAGTTAATGTGATTAGGAAAATAGGTAAATGGTCTTATTCATGGAAGCATTAGAAACTCATCTAATACTTTAAAAATGTTGGAACTAGAGGGAAAACATTAGGCAGCATAATATTTTTCTTCTTCTCCCAAACTAAATTAGTCTAGGAGACGCTGGCATGTCTCCATATCACCAGTGTTAAATTCAGCAGTGTACTGCAGATTTCTGTCAAGTTTCTACTTGCTATTTCTCTTGCATTTACCTGGTTATGAATCTTCACCATGTACAAGATTAGCAATTTTTAATGCTAATGGCTGTCAAATTATTTTTTTGCTGAAGTCCCATGACCCATCATTCTGGAGTAACAGTCACTCTTTTGAAAATGAGTGTTAATTGAAGATAAAAAAAAAACCAACCTTTGATTAATGAAGGTTATGCTTCTCTTTGTGACTTACAGCAGACATCTGTCACCTGTCCCTTTATTTGTAAATAATTCAAATGTCTATGAGATTTCATCTTAAAAAGAAAAATCATATGTTTAGGCATTTGCACTTGAAGGAAATCAATCAAGTTAAACATAAATCCTGCAAGGCAGGGCAGGAAGTCTTTTCTTTGAAGCAGTTAATGTAATGCAGTGCTTCACGGAACTTATTCAAACCAGTCTAATTGCAGTAGAGTAGTCAGTGGTTTTAGATTCTGAAATATTTTTGAAAATTGAATTTGTAGCATATTCTGATGAATTGGCAAAGATTGTGAAGAAAACAGAGGAACCAAGTATGTCTTGACTTGAAGGTTTTGGTCTGAGAAACTGGAAAAAAAGGACAATCTTTTTGAGCTATGGAAAAGCATAAGAAGAAAAAGATTTCAGAGGAAAGTTGAAAGTTTGGAGTTGAATATGCTGAGTTTTCTATATGTTAGAATATTAATTGTAATTATGTACAAGACTATTGCATAAATAGTTGAGATGCTGGAATAGACATCCAGGGTATAAATATGAAACACAGGGTTTTTGCACATTTTTTTCATTATGAGAAGGGATAGTATCTATAAGGGATTGGACATAGTAGAAAGATGTACAATCAAATATGACTCCCACATTGATCAAATTTTATGTATGTGTAGAAGAAAAGCACACAATGTTCTGATCTATTGGTGGTAAACTAAGCAAATATACTTTCCAGACATAGAAACTAGGAAAAGCTGCTAGGAGCAGGAAGTGATCAGTTATATATAAAGAATGTAATATTAGGATGACATATTGATCTGTTGACTTTGCAATGTGGAAATTTTTGATGAATTTCAAAAGGATTTAAGGAATGTCAAAAAATTATTTAGGTTCCAGCATTAAGTCAAAATATTTTTAGTGTAAATTTGTAAGAGAGCATTAAGAAATGACTGATAATGAGAGACAATGAAGACATTTGAAAACTTTTCATTTGATAATGAAGATGAAATGGACCAAGAGAAGCTTGTTTTTACTTTTTATCACCATCATCACTTGTGTGTATATATGAGTTCATGATGTGGAAAATGTGTCACAGTCGGAATGTGGAAATTACAGTAAAAATTACAGAGTCAATTTTCTTGAACATGTACATGGCTTCCAAGGGTGTGAACATTGGCCACCAGATTGGCCAGACAAGTATCATTACTTGCTGAGCCATCCCATGAGCATAGATTTTACTGTTTTTAAATGAAGAAATAAAACAAATTTGTATATGTACTGAATAACAGAGAAGAGAATTATGGCAAAAAGAATGTATAGAATGATGAGAATCGTGGATATTTAGTTACAGCTTACTTTATATATGCACTTCATCATTTTTGGAGTCATTGGTATTTGCATAAAACAAAAAAACCCTGAAACCTGGCAAATAAATACTTCCAGTTGGGAGCTGGGCGGCAGTGGGTCACGCCTTTAATCCCAGCATTCAGAAGGCAGATCCAGGCAGATCTCTGTGAGTTCGAGGCCAGTCTAGTCTACTGAGCGACATCCAGGACAGGACCAAAACTACACAGAGAAGTTGTCTCAAAAAACAAAAACAAACAAACAAAAAAATACCTCCATGGAGATCTAAAAAAGATCTTCCTTTCTCAACATCTATACAAGTAGAATTCCTTGGGTGCTTGAATTCATATTTACTCAGAAGAGAATGCTGAAATGTAGGGCCAGCTAAGATTGCTGTATGGCCTAAAGAACAACCTCCAAAGTTGTTTGTATATTTTCATTGAATAGCTTCCTAGAATCACTGATCCTCCTAGGGATTGTGTGAGTTTCACTGTGTATATTTTTTTTTTTGTTATTTTGTTCAAATGAATAAGAAAGTATTGTTTTATTGTATATCCCCCCTTTTCCTTTGAATCATGAATTTTTATTTGAAATAGGATGGTTTGAGTAAGAATTTGCTGCATAGGCTCAGATGTTGGAATACTTGGTTCCCAAGTTGGTGGCACTATTTTGGTAAGGTTATGGGATGTCACTTTACTAAAGGAAGCATGACATGTGGGGTGGGCCTTGAGATTTTTAAAGTCATAAATCATACACCTTTCCCTCCATTCCCCATACCTTCTCTATGCTCACTGCTTGTGGTTCAAGGTATGAGCCTTTAGCTTCCTGTTCCTGCTGCTATTCCAGGAGGCTTGCTGTCATATTTCATTGCCATGACAGGCACATACCCTTTACAACCATAAGCCTAAATAAACTCTTTCTTCTTTGAGATATAGTATCTTATGACAACAACAGAAAAGTTATAAACATGATACATAATGATTGTGGTAATTTTTTTTCATGGACATATTGAGTAAAATCTAGAAAACTTGTACTAATCTCAATTAAACTCAAACTGATTTTAAAAAAATAGGAAAATATGTAAGTACCATGCTTAAAATTAGTACCTTTCTACCAACTGAGTATCAGAGTATCCTGCAGAGAAGATGTGATGTACCTGGCTCCAGGCAAAGACATCAAGATGAGTTTCATGTTATAGATACTGATTATCACTGAAAAATATTATAACAAGAACATTAAAAATTTCATCAAGCTTCAAAGAGATGCTTCTCATTTTGACATCCATTAAGGTTTGATTCATGAGCTTTCAAAGTGGAGCTATGGCAGACACTTTATATTAGCTCTTTAAATTAAGAAAAAAACAAAAGGAAGAAAGAAAACTGTGACATTGAATTAAGCAAATTTTATGTCAATGAGCTATATAAAATAAAATTACCTAACCACAAAATTCTGTTGATAATTATTTAACTTCTTTTGTATTATATTGAGTCATTTTGGAACACTCTTATTTTAGAAACATCACATTTTAATTAAATTTGATCATTTTACAACCCAGTAAATATATAATGCTACACACCCTTGTACTTTGCCTTCCAATTCCATTCCTTTACCCACAACCTCCTCTAAACAGAATTTAGTCTACATAGAAGGAGGAAAGAAAAGACAGTTCTTGGAAGAAATATATAGCAGGAGAAGATAGATTCAGTCAGATACTAAAGGTATTGGATGAAATCATGATGATTCTGAAAATTGGTAGAGGTCTTCAAAAGCTTCAGTGCTTGACACTTGGAAGAGTTTTGAAGAACAGATAAGGTCTAGACCCTGCAGTAATGGCATAACTTGAGTAAATCATGAAGAAATGAAAAAAAAATTAATGACTTTTATATGTAATGAGCTTAGAATTTAAAATTATTCAATCAACATGTAGATACTGGCTTCATTTTATGAAAGATTTGATTATTGAAAATTGTTTACTTATATTTAGTTTACACTAAAATTATGTTTCTGGACTTTTAATTACACTAAGACTATATTTGTTGGATCAGTGAATAGGACCTGACTATGTGTCAAACTATAAAACATATTACAAAACTATAAAACTGATTACAAATCTTTAAAAATATTATGTGTATTTACAAATATTTAGATATATTATAAGTATTCAGTATTTATCTGGATAATTACCTATATGCAACCTTTTACTGGAATATTATTTAGATGCTTACTCATATTGATACTGCATTAAAGAGGATTTGACTTTTTGCATTCAGTAAATTATTCATTAAACTTATACAGTTGTGAAAATGATAGCCCTTCTAATGCCTTTGAAATCTCATCAGAGCGAATCCAAACCCACAACTTCTAATTGTAACAAAAAACAGTAATTTCAAAAATTAAATAAAATTTCCATATATTATTTCATTTTTATGCATGTGTTGTGAAGAAAGAAAACATTATTTTTTTACATATGAAGAAACCACCTTTAGAGTGTCAGCTGCATTAGTAGTTAAATGGGATTAAGTGGAATAATATCAAATAATATAATTAAAATAGTGTGGGTAAATTCTGTTTCACCAATCTTACTTATGAATCTGGATCCCATTTTCTTCTCTAGCCTCTAAATATATTATGCATAGAAAAATTGTATGAAGATAATTTATTTTACTTAGAAATGAGTTATTTAGCTGGGCGGTGGTGGCACAGCCTTTAATCCCAGCACTCAGGAGGCAGAGGCAGGTGGATCTCTTTGAGTTGAGACAGCTATGGTCTACAAAGTGAGTTCCAGGAAAGGCACAAAGCTACACAGAGAAACCCTGTCTCAAAAAAAAAAAGAGTTATTTAAAAAGGATATTATGAAAAATAACCACCACTGGCTTGAATGAGGATATATCTCAAAACTTAGTGACAAATAGCCTCTTAACTAAAATGTATGTATTACACCTGATTTCTGTTTATTTGATATTCATATTATTTATTCACTTATTTGTATTTATTTTTCCACTTCTTGATTTTTTTTCCAAAAAAAACCTTTATGATTTGACATTTTTCTTAATTCAAATTTAAAGTCTTTGAAAAATATGAGTTCAGATGCAGATTAAGCTTATATTTCTTATAATTATAAGCCATATTAATGGCTATGGAATTTTTAGTTGGAAGTTACAGAAAAGACCTAAACTCAAACTTTACTAAATGAGGATGTATTTTTTAACCTGTGTTATTAGTCTTCTTACTGAAAGATGCCTTCAAGCATGATAAAAAACATATTTAATTGATGTGTCCAGGACTATTTTACTAAGAATTTCAGCTGAAATATAATGTGATGCCTGAGATTTGTTCTTTAGTCTAAAGCAAGTGTTTCTTGAGATTGAAAAACCTGAAAACTCCCTATTTATGTTTAAATCCCTTAGATAGTTCTCATATTGGGAAACATTTTATTCCTAACAGTCCCAATTACTGGATCTGAATATACACTAATTGGGTTGAGTTGACCTTTGAGAAAATCCATGTTTTCCAAGGTCTAAATATGAGCCAATAAAATGCAAAACTTTACCACACCACTCTTGGCCTCTGTGTTGGAGCTATTCACATTTCTGTTGGCAGCTCTGAATGGTGTCACTCACATGACAAGCACATGGATCAAAAACGAGTAAGTATCAAATCCCAGATTCCAATTTTATAGCAGATGGGTAAAGCATCAGGATTGTACCAGCTGTAAGTGTCGATCTGCTTATGATGAACACACAGGATAAAGCTGTATTCTAGAGACCTTCCCGGGACATTGAAGATGAATAAATACTTGGCCATCATCCTACAGACATACCCATATGTGTTCAAGTATCTCTGCCTGGAGGCAATAAATTAGTTTGTCATTTGTTTATGATTTTTGAGACTCTGAAGCTCTGCAAACATTCTGTTGCTTAGTCACAGCTGCTGTGACACAAATCAGATGATCCCTGACAGCCTTGCTGATAACTGATAATATCCTTAAAAAAATCAAATAAATTCATTAAGAGCAATAAAAAGAAAGCAAATTGGGCAAGCAAAAGAAAAGGTATTTGAATGAATGTAAACCAAGTCAGGCCTCAAGAGTGATCCTGTAGCAGCATTGCTTTGCAAAATTACTAAAGAAAGGCCTTTGTCTTGCACTGATCAAGAGCTGAAACTCTCATTCTGGAAGTGCTACAGTCTTCATGTATAATGAGAAAGTAGATGATTGTCACAACTTTCTTTTTCCAAATATTTTTAATTCAAATATAATCATATTACTCTTCTCTTCCCTTTCTTCAGCCTCTCATACATGCCCTCTATCTTACTCTTCCCATGTCTCCCACTCTCAAATTGACAGCCTCCTTTTCTTTGATTTTATAATATGTGTGTGTGTATATATATACACAAATATATAAATACAGCATGCCTAGTCGATTTTGTTCTATATATAGTCTTGGAAATGATCACTTTGCATTGAATAATCAATAAGATTTTCAGTTTTATGGATACATATAAATGTACACATACACACACAATAATGATTATCTTTCATCCTCTCTTTTCCCACTGCTTCTTTTCTTCTTCCCATGAAGTCCTCCTCCTACTGTCCTGTTTTGTTTGTTTTTTTACTCACTTGCAATTAATTAGAGATGATTGCTTGATCATGGATAGAGTAGCTATTCACTGGACCAAGATCAACTTGCTCGTCCTAAAGAATATGATTGTACCTCTCCCAACAAATACAACTTACTGTGTTCCCCATAGATGGGTGGAAACTCATAAGTCCTTCCCCTACTTTCAAAAAGACAATGTAGACAACTTCCTTACATAAGTCAGATGAAATTAAAAGACTGAGCTAATGACTTTGAACTTGCTGAAATGTAAAAAGAAGGACAGTAGAAGCTTCCTAAAACATACTCATATATGAAGGCAATCTAAATGAAATCATCGTGTAATGGGAGAGACAGAGCCCCAACAGAACATCTCTTATGACCAAATGTAGCTTCCAGTACCAGAACATCAAACTGAGTTGCTGTCTAAAGTGGTCCCATGGAAACCACCAAACAACACAGGCTGTTATCCAAGACTAAAGATTGCTCAGGAAACTGAGGGCATTACTGAAGACAACACCTACACAATGCATTGAACATGGAGAAATTGAGCTGGTGCCTACATAGAGGCTTCACCCCTACATTCTAGCACCCTTGGTAGAGGAAGCAACTCTGCATGCTACTAAAAGAGAACCATAAACACCAACTGAGCCACAAACCATTTGATCTGCAATGGTGTCCTGCCTACAAGATATTGTAGAACAATTCTGGCACAAATCCTGAGGTAGTAACCAACCAATATCTGATTGGACCTAAGTCCCAGTCCACAAGATAAAAACCCATACTGGCACTGCTTTGGTGACTAAGAACTTGAGACTAGATAACCCAGGAACAAGAGTGGTAAATTTAAATACTACTGTTCTAAAAAAATTAGGTAGATAGATAGATAGATAGATAGATAGATAGATAGATAGATACATAGATACATAGATACATAGATACATAGAAAAAAACAGACTCAATGACATTCTACGATACTCATAGATCAGTACCTTGCTACGCCATCATCAGAGAAATATCTTCCTGCAAAAGACGGGAACAAATAAACACAAACCAGTCAGACATTATGCAGAGAGTGAGAGTGCTTGGAACACTCACCCTAAATGAATGTTGCTTTCAAAACCCTCACCTCAGGGCTCAGGGAACCCTGTGGAATAGGAGATTGAAAGAGCATGAGGGTGAGAAGGGATAGAGGACACAAAGAAAACAAGGCCCTCTAAATCAAGAGGATCAAAACCCATGAACTCCCAGAAACTCTGGCAGCATACACATGGCCAGCATGGCTATGCATCAGATGGGTTCCCTAAAGCTGAAAGGAGAAGTGGACACATGTCCCCATCCCTAACCCAGAAACTATCTCCAAATGATAACTGCATGCAAATGAAAAGTCAGTTTTCTCCAAGAGAATTTCATCAAGAAAAGAAACTTCTCTTAAGTGTAGGTTGTATGCCTAACAGTAGATGGCCAGCAGAAATCAAACTCAATGGCATCTCTGGAAGTTCCTTGTCTCATAATGTCATGCTAGAGCTTTTCTCTTCTTTATAAATTGTATCTTATTTTCTATTTCTAATATATATATTAAACATATATATCATCTGTAGTGGTAACCAACCGTCTTATTAAATAAGAAACACAGAACCAATGTAAAAGAGAAAGCCGAGAGGTCAGAGCTCAGAGCTAAAATCTTACCCTTCCTCCTGCAGTGCTCCTAGCTTCCCGAAAAAGAGCTATTTCCTGTGTGTATGTCTTTAAATAGTCTTTTTGTTCTGCCTTATCATTGGTTGTAAACCCAAACACATGACTGCCTCATCACTGCCTGTAAGTACAGCCCTCTAGGTCTTAAAGGCGTATGTCTCCAATGCTGGCTGTATCCCTGAACACAGAGATCTATGGGATTAAAGGCATGTGCTGCCACCACCACCATGCTCTTTCTATGGCTCTAATAGCTCTGAGCCCCAGGCAACTTTATTTATTAACATACAATTAAAATTACATTTCAGTACAAATAGAATACCACCATATTTCCCCTTTTCTATTTTAATAAAAAGAAAAAAAAGCAAAAGGTTATAACTAACAAAAGAAAAACTACATACAAAAGTACAATAACCATATACAATATATACAAGTAATAAATACCTAAACAATGTCTACTCCATTTGTATTTGACAAATCAGAGAAAATAATTCCATTATCTATCCTATTTTGGTAAGCCCAAAATGTATCTATTTCACTTTCTATCCTAGTTAATCTTTAACTATAACTAACTAACCTTCAACTATAACTAATTTTCAATTATAACTAACTAATCTTCAACTCTCTCAGAGACCCAAGAAGGAAATAATATTAGCTAACAAAAATAAAAACAGGAAGCGCATGCAATCAACTTCCAAAAAATTTGTGAGTTGACAGAAACAGCCAGCTGCCTGGACAGTCATCTAAGGTTTCTCTGAAGTGTTGGGGCATCTTCTTCAGCATATAGGCTTAGCATATCTGACAGACTCATTTGTAAAGTAGGATGTACACAAGGTCAACAGTTCAACTTCACATTGGGTGAGAACAGTCCATGTACCAGAAACACCTGAATTCCACTAGTGTCATGTCATGATTCAGGATTTTAAATTCTGGAAATTGTTGACGGTTTTTTAATTTAGCTGTTCATTCTTCTTGGCTGTGTATATATGGCTTCATCTCAGCATCCCCTTCTTCTCCACATCCCTCTATTAAATGCCAGTCTACTATCAAGAGGTGTGAGCTTTCAGCTGCTGTTCCAATGCACAACAGAAGCCATTGGCCCTCTGCCTGTTAAGCTGCCTTCGAAGAAAAGGGCACTGTACCTTTTCTGGATTGCGAAGGCCACTTCAGGGATGGGGCCATATTGTCCTGGCCTCAAAAGATGCCTTTTGATAAAGCCATAACCACGCTTATTTTGGCAAGAATCAGTAGTCCTTTGTTTTGTGTTCTGTCTGTCCATTTGGTCCTGTTGATTCGAGGATACTTTGTTGTCCAGTGGCTAACTTTTGCCACAATGAAAGTTAACTCCATATGCAGTTTCTTCAATGCCCATATTTTCTCTGAAGTAGATTGATACTGCCAGGAGCCGACATATCTCAAAAAAGAAAAATTTCTAAGTTATTAAATCATTTTCAATGCCATATTCTGTAGATCTCTGAAGAGTTTGAAGATGACCTGTCTAAAATATATCTGCTCTATTTTTAAAACATATCTAATATGACTACAAGTTCTATTGTAATGTCTAACTATTAGCTTTCATTTCTTTATATCCTAATAGTTGGTAATAATAACATTCAAGGATCAGAAAATTGCATTACATTGTTAAATAAATGATATAAATACAATTAGAAATATCATATAGCATTTTCTAATAATATCAATTTCAAATTTGTATACAATATAAATCAATCCAATCCAATGTAACATATTTAAAACTAGTAATTGTCTTTTTCTTTCTTTCTTTCTTTCTTTCTTCTTCTTTCTTCTTCTTTTCTTTTCTTTCTTTCTTTTCTTCTTTTCTTTTCTTTCCTTCTTTCCTTTTTTAAAAACAAGAACCTTAAATCTAATCTCCTTTGCTTAGCCTTTTCCCTAACCCTTGACAACAACTTGTAACCAACCCCCCTAAACAATGAAAATTATCCCAGACCCAAAACCCATTAAAAAGACCAAAAAACACCACACCACACCACCTCTTTGGGAATGTGGGTGTCATATTCTTAACATTGCTTCCTGCTGGGTATGGGCGAAGTTATCTTTATCCTGAAAGAAAAATTTTAGGTTAATTGTCAAATTCTAGGAAAGGTAACTATATCCTTGATTATCCAGTCTGTGTATAATGCCAAAGTTCAGGGTTATCTCCAGTCCTTATTCAAGTAGTCTTTGAGACTGATCATCTCAGCTAGTCATCTCAAAATTGCTCTGAACACCTTGAAGTTCAAAGCTGATCTGTAGATGATGTTTGTCAGCTTAATGATATTATTGTTGTCCATGTGGAATTGTTGTTGTTGTGGGGCCCCATCTTCTTTCTGGAGACTTCAGTTGATGTTAGGCCTGGCGTGATTTCCTGCAGAAAACTGATAAGAGACTCGAACACAAAGACATATATATGCAGCTAATTGAAGCCTTTTTTCTAGAATTAGTTAGTACTCTATATGACCATTCATATCTTAACAAAGTTTAGAATGTATATATATATATATATCTATATATCTATATATATTAATCTTGTAAATTTTGATATAAAATTCATACTTTAAGAAAAGTTTAAAGAATCAGAATAGAATCAAAGAGGTGAGATTAGTAAAAATAGTCCCTTAATTAATTTGGCTTTTGTCCTGTCCCATAGCAGAAGATGGCTCTTTTATTCTGGCATGATACAGGAGTTTGCATTTTCCTTTTAACAACATGCTTGAGTTTAAAGAAGAGAGAGCCATTCTCCACTCCAAAGTCAGCTTTAAATTTTAATTGAACTGGGACTATTAGAAGACCAATAGTGTTAAATCTTTTTTTTTTTTTTTTTTTTTTTTTTTTTTTTTTTTTTTTTTTTTTTTGGTTTTTCGAGACAGTTTCTCTGTGTAGTTTTGCGCTTTCCTGAGTCTTGTAGACCAGGCTGCTCGAACACAGCGATCCCTGCTCTGCTCCGAGTGCTGGGATTAAAGGCGTGCGCCACGACCGCCCGGCTAGTGTTAAATCTTTAGAGAAAAGCAGAAACAAACATTTAGGAAGACATAAAAAATTTTTTAGATAATATATACCCATATGCCGTTTCACTCTGTTTCCTGGATAGATGACTTGTCCCTTTTCTTCAGTTGTCTCATTTGTCCAGTGTTCTTCAGATTCCTTAACCTTCATTCTCCTAGCAGAAATCAAACTCAATGGCATCTCTGGAAGTTCCTTGTCTCATAATGTCATGCTAGAGCTTTTCTCTTTATAAATTTTATCTTATTTTCTATTTCTAATATATATTTTCAATATATGTATATATATCATCTCTCTATTTACCTTACAGCTTTTGTATATAGATAGATAGATAGATAGATAGATAGATAGATAGAAAGATAGATAGATAGATAGATAGATAGATGTGAGTTCATGTGAGTTCAGTTTTTTAAGGGATTCTTGAGTGTGTAAATGAGTGGGTCTCTGGGTCTCTATGTCTATAGCTATTTCCTTTTCCTTCTCTGGGCTCTTTTCCATCAGTTTGCTTGTTTTGTCTTATAATACTTTTCTTATTATCCCTTAGAAGTCTGTTGGTTTTCTAATAAGACACAGAAGGGGGTAGATCTAGATGTGAAGTGATATGGGGGAGGAACTGGCCGAAGTAGAGGGAGGTGAATCTGTAATCAGGATATATTAAATGAAAGAAATCTATTTTCAATATAATGAAAAAATGTTAGTTGCATAATTTCATGAGTTTTTAAGCCTGAAAAACACGTTAATTTAAAACATAGTACCTTCTACTAGTTTCAAATTCTTATGACTTACAATAAGGGGCAGGCATGGCAACCTACTAGGGATCTTAAGTTTGGAGAAGCAGAGCTGGGAGCGTCCCTGGAGCAATCTGAACAGCTAGACTAACCAAGTCAGTCAACTCTGGATTCAAGGGAGAAACTCTGCCATAGTACATAAGGAAGAGAACCATTGGAAAAGATACTCACCATCAACCTCTGGCCTCCATGTAAGTGTACAGACACATAGAAATACAAATTAACAGCTATCTCCCTCTTGTTAGAAATTATGTGGTCAGGGAACATTACCACTTCAGTTTTATGCTTTTAGTACTGTTTTTAAACTGAAAATATGTGACAGTGATGTTATAAGAAACATAAGTATAAAATTATTTATAAAGCTAAAGACTAATTTCAAGACTTAAAAGCAAAATGCTACAGTAAGTGGCTAGAGTTGACACAGAATGGTGAGTGTGAGTACATTCCTACAATTGAAAATACATCAAGGAAAATCAAATGTGACTTTTTAACTTCAAAATCATCTTATACTATCTTGATAAATAGATAACAAAATATACAAAATAACTTTTATTGTTCAAAGCTTGAAAGCATATTTTTAGAGTTTTAGTGTTTTTACAGAACTATGGTGACTTTTTAACTTCAAAATCACCTTATACTATCTTGACAAATAACTAAATATACAAAATGTTAAAAGCTTGAAGGCATATATTTTAGAGTTTTAGTATCTTTACAGAACTATGGTGAATTTATTGAAGGATATTAATTCTGGATTTTGAAGAGACTGTTAAATCTTACAGGTCTGGAAGTCTTGTCATCTAACTTTATGACTAAAGTAATTGAGTGAGAGTGGCTGGAGCAGCTGAGGTTGGACATGACTGTTGGTATTTCTGATAAAGTATCAGAGCATCGAAGCATTATACTTCTCTAAGAAGTCAAACTCAAGCACATAGGCAGAACTTACATAAAAGTCTATCTGACAATAAGGAGCTGTTAGCTAATTAAAAGAACTTATTAGTAGAATGTTTTGCAAGAGACACTGTTGAACAGAAGGTATTTCCAGCTAAAACTGTCTGACCAACAAGCAAGGATGTCACTGGGGAGAAAAAAAAACCACACATTGGATAGAATACTGGGTTCTGACAGTGGTAGGGGTTTTTGAAACCAAACTGTTACAATCACAGAAAGTTAGAGATATCCTGAGACTCTTACACTTTGCATTTTAAGATAAGAAGGTAGAACATGTTAAGTCAACATATCTGCTTAAAACCATGAAGCAAGTCCTTTGTTAGCAACATTATAAATAAATCATCAAACTGAAATAATGAATGCAGAATTTTCAAGTTAATTGCATGCAAACCCAAAGCTTGTCAAGTTATCTTTGATAGACATTCAGAAAAACAATAATTTTATTGTAATTACCTTTGCCAGTGTTCTAAGGTTTTTACTGAGAAATTTATGTGACTAAAAAGCAATTGTCTCAATTTATGCTACCTCCTTGGCAAAGATTTATTTGTATTTGCTGCGGTTCATTTAGTTTACTCTGTAGCATTCACCAAACTTAAGAGTAAAGAACAGGTCTGCCAGTATGACTTAGAATCTAATAAACACAAGAAACATAACAGCAGCCATGCGGAAGCCAGCTCATCAGTTTTTACACACTTCTTGGTAGAAAAGACCCATGAGACAAAGGTAAAAAGAGAACATAAGTACATTTAGTCATCCATTCTATCATTGAATCACTCATAAAATACTCATTGATCCCTACTATGCAATGATCAGCATTTTCATTTGTTGATTGCTAATCAGCATTATTTCAAAGGAAATACAGGAAATAATGCATATACTATATTCTAAAACTCTTGTTCCTGTGTGGTAGAAAAATGTACCCAATAATACAGAAAACCAATTCATAGTCCAAGTTTGGGAATGCCAAGCTGTCTCCAAGATAGAAGGATTCCAGGGCTTTGATGTTCATAGATTCTGCCTAGAAAGATATAAAAGAATAAAATCCATATGATTCTAAAGGAGGGATAACAGACCAGCCTTCCTTATTGCTACACACTGTACAGTGCTGCGTTAGAAAATTTTGCCATAGCATGAGACTGTATTGCGAGAACTATCTTACAAATAAGAAAGTTAATCCTAGAGATGATCAACAAGTGTTGGAGTTCAATGTGTCTTCCAACTGCAAGTCAGTCTTTCTCCATCTAAGCAGATTATTTGCTGGAAAAATAAAAAATGATAATGATACAAAGAAGTTTGAGTCATCAGAAAGGTAACACATAAATGAGTCCAATTAAAACTATCTGAAAATCACACTGCAAATGATACTCTTATACTCCCCAACTCATTGTGCCTAGCAGTGCACTAAATAACCCCATTTTCATTTAAATAAAAGAATATAAGCAAGTTAAAGAAACTTTTCTTATTTTGTTGGTATCTCATAAAAGCATTCCTTTCCTAACAAAAGACAGAAAGGGAGTGAATCCAGATGGAGAGGAGATGGGGAGAAACTGGGAGGAGTAGAGTGAGCAGAAACTATAATCAGTACATATTATATGAGAAAAGAATCTATTTTCAGTAAAAGGGAGGATACACAAAACATTAAAAAGGCAAACAGAAAACTGAAGGGGGAAAAGGTGAAACTGAACTTTCAGTGGAGTAACAATAATCCAAGTCCCTACAACTAAAAACAGTGAACCCAGCCTCAAACTGAGTTCACCCTCACTGCTAAGGCAGCACTATTAACTGCTTTCCTGAACTTAGTGTTTGCCTCCAGGATTCTGGCCTTTTTTGGTTCAGATTTTACAGAAGACACAAAGTTTGCTACACCTCTATGTGCTCAAAAATGTTTCTCTTTCAGCTATAGAACTTCAGAGGTTTACTAGGCATGGGCCAACTACAATAAAACTCTGTTCTTCAAATATTATTGGGACTCACTCTGTGTCTGCTTCTGTGTGCCACATCCAAAGCTATGCAAATGAAGTCCTTGGATACCCTTTCCTGAATACACTCAAAGGGAGGTGTATCTGTTTTGTCTTTGCTTCTTTGTGTGCTATGCCAGTACTGAGACTGCAGAGTTGATCATTGTCCCATCCTTCTTATGAATCACAAATCAGAACCATCTGCAGAAGGAATAAAATGGTCTGAGACATCATAAAACCTGAAATAGTTGTAAAAAGCAACCCTAGACTATCCACTCATATCATTTGATACAAAAGGCAGCAAAAACTTATGTTCACTATTCATTTTTTTCTTTGGGTATATACAGTTAGCCTTCATTAAATCACACAACACATTGACAAACTAAATAATAACTGAACCTATATGCAGTACAAGCCAACACACATTTAGTAGCACACTACTGTGGTTTATAATAATGGAACAAAAATATATCAGATCATTACAGAAAGAGTTCTTAGAAAGACATGGGAAGTAATAGATTCAGAATTTAAAGACAGCATTTAGGAAGCAACAAGGGTCATGAATATCTTTCTGTAGATCCAGTGGAAGTTCTGGGGAACAATAATTTTAGATCTAACAAAACTATATAAGCATTGATGAATAGTGATTAAAATATGATTAATAAACTTGAAAGGTACTTTTCAGGAAGCCATTCCTGATGGCTAGCTTCTGTTTAGGTGGAGAACTGGGGCTAATGGTATCATTCCCTTGGGTAGCACATGAAGAAACCTACTCAGAAAAGCTATCTTTTTAATTTGGCCCCAGTTCCCATTAACTCCCACTGAGTGAGGAATGCCAGGTTAATCCCTTGGCTTCATTTATCTTCAGAATTTTCAATATTAATTGGCACTGTGGTGGTAAAACCATAAAGTCAATGTGATGTAGATATTTAAATTTAAGACACTTCTGTTGGGTTTCTGACTTCCTGACAAAGCAATCCACATGTGTGTGTTTGTGTATGATCTGTATGTGTTGTGTGTGTGTGTGTGTGTGTGTGTGTGTGTGTGTGTGTACATGGCCAGTCTACATGTGAAATGGAAAATGAGCCAGTAGTTGCCAAAATGCATTCCTTTTAATATCTCCCAACATTATTGAGTCATGACAAACGACATTTGTTTAGGCGTCATGTTCCTGCAATCAGGGGGTGTTTTGTGGCATACAGAAACTTTTTAATGTTGTACAGTCCCCGTTGTTGAGTCTATTATTAATTACTTTTGGTTAAATAGCCATTTTTATATTAGATCTGCCAATCCAGGAGCATACACAATCTTTCCATAACCTTTTTAAGTTTCCTTTTAGATACCTTGCAGCTTCTGTGGTTGAGATCTCTCACTTCCTATGTTAGCTGGATTCCTAAATACTTTGTTGTACCTGAAAGTTTTCCTATGTCCTACCTGGCCTGCTCTCTGGACAAATCTCTTTCACCTACCAGTCCCACAGCTGCTTGGACCCAAATAAACACACACAGGCTAATATTATTTTTAAACTATGGCCATGGCAGGCTTCTTGTTATCTATTGCTTATATCTTAGATTAACCTATTTCTATAAATCTGTACTTTGCCACATGGCTCGTGGCTTACCATTGCCTTTACATCTTGCTTCTCTTGGCTCCAGCTAGCAGCGTCTCCCCTGCTCTGCCTTCTTCCTTCCTTTCTCTCTCTTTAGAATGTCCCGCCTAACCTTATTCTGCTTCACCATTGGCCAAACAGCTTTATTTATCAACCAATCAGAGCAACACATGTTCACAGCATACAGAATGATATCACCCGTCACTTTGTTTTATTATTTTCTTTTACTTTTAGATATGAATAACAGGGAAGCTTAATATCTGTTCATCAAAAGAAAATTCCAGCAGAGTAAAAACACAGAGCTCATAGAATGGGAGTAATCTTGACTATCTACACTTCGCATAGGAAAAATAATAGCAATGACAGTAAAAAAAATTTTAAAAAGGCAGATCTCCATGAGTTCGAGGCCAGCCTGGGCTATCAAGTGAGTTCCAGGAAAGGCACAAAGCTACACAGAGAAACCCTGTCTTGAAAAAACAAAAAACAAAAACAAAAAAATAAATTAATTAATTAAAAATAAATTTTAAAAAACTGGCTGATAAGCAAATAACCTAAAGAAATGAAAGTTTTTTAAAAAGTAAAAGTACCACAAATAGTCAATATGTACTTTAAAAGAGTTCCTTAGTCATCAGAGAAATGCAAATTAAAACTGCTTTGAGATACTACCTCATCTTAGCCAGAATGGCCATCATCATGAAAAATCTGATAACGAGTCTGGAATGGTAGCTCACGCCTTTAACCCCAGAATTCAGAAGGCAGGGCCAGGGGGATTTTTTTTTTTTTTTTTTGAGTTCAAGGACAGCCTATTCTACATAGCAAGAGACCCTCTATCAAAAAATAAAATTATGATAATAATAGTAATAATAATAATAATAATAATAATAACTGACAACAAATGCCCACAAGGATATGAAGAAAAAGAAAACCTAATTCACCGATAGTGGGTGTGCAAATGATACAGCTACTATGGATATTACTAAGGGGGGGTCTTTCAAAACATTAAAGAAAGAAATATCATAGTATAAAACTATCTCATTCCTGAGCATATATTCAAAGGACTGCATACCTACCATAGACAGACTCATACAATCACATTTGATGCTGCTTTATTCACAACTGCAGAAAACAGGAACCAGCCTGTATGTTCATTAACAGGTAAATGGATAATGAAAATGTTCTATATATGCAAAGGGAATTTTATTCATCTGTCAAGAAAGCTGAAATTAGGAAATCTGATGGAAAATATATGGGTCTAGACAGAACAATATTAAGCTGGATGACCCAACCTCAAACAAACAAAATGTTGTCTCTCTTATGTAGATTGTAGCCTATAGTGTGTGTGTGTGTGTGTGTGTGTGTGTGTGTGTGTGTCCATAATTGTGTATAAAACTTAAAACCTAGTAGGATACCAATAGTGTGTAAAGATGGGCAATGAGGATGGACAGAGTGTAGGCAAAAGGACAAATGGCACCTAGATGAAGAAAAGAGACTTAGTAAGGGAGGCTACAGGTGGGTGACAGAAAGGTGGTACAGGAGAATCCACTAAGGCATACCATTCAAAAGAGACAATAAAGTAGAAAGCCTTATATGCTCATTGTTTAAATTTAAAAGTATGCTTATGAAATTTTGAAAATGTCATTACAGAAATTGTCATTGTTAACAGATATGTATGCAACCACTAATTTTGCAGCATGCTTATAGATTTAAATTTCTGAATGCTGAGTTTTACAAACTAAGGGTTAAAGGGAATTGTGCCATGCTCATCCATTAACACACTAAAATGTCTGGCATGAACCTCTGGCTCTCTCTTCTCTTGCTGTGATCAGAAAAACAGCATGAAGCTAAGATAAAGCACCAATTCTCTTCCAGCAAGACTATGATGCAAATAAGAAATAACCCTTTGTTATGTAAATCTGTTAAGATTTAAGGTTTTGTTTGTGTAGTACCAACAAATGTTAGTTCACTGCTCAGTCCTGAAACCGGCCCTCCAAAGAAGATACTGAAGCTAAAACAGGAAGCACAAACTTATTGGTCTGGCACTGGGTAGAGAGATAACTGATAGTGAAATCCAGAGAATGGTCACCTGTGGACGTATACCTTCAGATATTTGGAAAATCTATTACCTGCTTGAAATGAGAAAATAAGCCATGTGCTTTCTGAGGTATCAGATCAAAGAAAAGAGGTCAAAATCCAAATGTGTTCTGGGTACATTTGACAAGGTGTTGAAGATAACACAATCAGGATTTCTTTTTCTTTTCATCTTTTTTTTTTCTTTTTATAAAAGTTCAGGAAAGATCATCTTGAATGTCAGCATAAATTAAAAACATGCAGAAATTCTTGAAAGTAGAGCTTCAGGACATTTAAAGAAAAAGGACTCTAAAACACTGGTAGAAGGTACTATAATTTCTTCCTTAAATTCAAAACTTCAAATTATAGATGTAAATAAAATTACATACATATATATTAATATACATATACACACATGTATGTGTGTATAAATTAGTATTTCATTTGCTGTGTACACTATGAAAAAATATGTATGTGTATATAGAGAGATATATAAAAGTACATATACTATTAAATCACATTTGTATAACATTCAGAATTCAATTATACTAACATATACAAGCACAAGACAGTCAAATACTTGTTTTGGTGGTAAAGATAATTTGATATTAAGACGATGGTATAAACAGAGTTTGTTGAGACAAACATGTTCTGGAAGAGTATGCTGGTTCATATGTGTAACAAATTTGTGACAATACGTCAAGTTTTACAAGATTTGTATTATCTGTGAAATTTTCTTCACACCTTGGCCAGCAATGGATATCTGTGTCAATCATTACTGTAAGTGAGTTAAAAAAATAAAAAATAAAAATAAAAAAAACATCTAAACTAAATGATAGATGTGTAGATAAACAGTCAGATTTGGAAACATAATTGTTCATAGAAATGTGATTAAAGTTTTTTGAGTAAAAAAGACACCACAAAACACACTTATACACACACACACACACACACACACACACACACACACACACTTGCAAAGAGTTAAAATGGAGTTTCCCCCTAGTACAGCAACAATCCTCCTACTAGACATAGATGTTATCAAATGAACAGTTCAATCCTTGTAAATGTGTTACTTGTCCTAAAGTTATTGGTCAATGAGGTTCTAAAGAACAGCCACAATGTTATATGCTTTTACCATTGTTTCTGGTTACCCACCAAAACCAGATAGTAAGACCCTACTGTTGAAGACATAACATACTTGCATCCTAGAACATGGAGAAATCAGGCTAGTAAAGATCTGGAAGCTAGATCGCTTTCATAGATGTGAAAGGCACTATGTAGTCCATCAGAGGAGAAAAGTAAGCATCAAATACCTAACTGTGAACCCTGTGAGCTATAATAATGATTAGCTTGGCAAGACAAGGTATCTTAGGGTTTCTATTGCTGTGAAGAGACACCATGACCACAGCAACTCTTATAAAGGAAAACATTCAATGTGGTGGCTTAAAGTTTCAGAGGTTTAGTCCATTACCATTCATGGCAGGACATGGCAGAAAGCAGGAAGATGTGGTGTGATGCAAGAGATGAGGGTCTTGATAAGCAGGCAGCAGGAAGTGAACTGTCTGACTGGGTGTACATAGAGCATTGGAGACTTCACTGCCCACCGCACAATGACACACTTCCTCCAATAAGAACATGCCTGCTCCAACAAGGCCACTTCTTCCATTAATGCCACTCCCTTTGGTGGCCATTTTCATTCAAACCACCACACATGCCTGCTGATATAAGAGAGACACAAACAGCATGAGAATTACCAACCACTTTCTCATTAGGTTTCTAGATCGCTCTACCATATGAAACCCACATCAGGCACCATTATGGGATTATACATGTCATAGACCCTAGGGAAGGGAATACTATCACTATTCTTCTAAATGGACATAGGTCTGAGGTGGGTCCTTTGCATATATGCTATGGTTGTATAGTTTGGTGTTCTTGTAGAACCCCTAAAACTGGGGGGTGTATCTCTGACTCTTTGGCCTGCTCTTGGGATCCTTTTCCTCCTATTGGGTTGCCTTATATCTTGCCTTGATATAAGAGTTTGTGCCTAGTCTTATTGTAAACTGTTATGCCGTGTTGACATCCCTGGGAAGCCTGTTCTTTACTGAAGGGAAACAGAAGAGTAGATCTGGGAGACAGGGCAGTTGAGTTGGAGGGCAACTGGGAGGAGTGGAGGAAGGGAAAATCACAGTTGGGCTGCAAAGTCTTGAGAAACGAATAAATTTTAAAATGATTCTTTTAAGGTTTCAGTTGGATAGAGTACACGATGGAAAAAGCACAGCCTAAGAAGTGTTCACTCTCGTGGTTTCTGGTTTTGTATTTTTATGGATTTCTGTGTGTGCGAACATATGTGTCTCTGTACCTATATATGCTTTTGAACTCTCTCTTTGCCTCTTTTACTTTTGTTGGTTTGTTTGCTTTGTTCTATTCTGGATTGTTTATTTGTATCTATTTACTATAAATGCAATAATAAGTATTATTAGTAATAACTGTTTCATCCTAATGAAGGAGAGAACAGAAAGTTGTGGATTTACAAGGGTATTAAAGTGGGAAGGATCTAGGAGGAGTTGGGGTAGGAAAACCATAATCAGAACATAGTTTATTAAAAATCTATTTTCAGGGCTGGAGAGATGGCTCAGAGTTCAATTCTCAGCAACCACATGATTGACACAACCATCTGGAATGAGATCTGGTGCCCTTTTCTGGCCTGCAGGGACATATGCAGGCAGAACACTGTATACATAATAAATAAATAAAAAGAAAAAATTTTAAAAATATTTTTAAAAAAAAACATAAATAATTAATAAAATAAACTTAAATATAATTAACTTGGAGAAAAACAGGGAAAGGCAACACTGGAGATTTTGCTTATGGAGAAGGGTGCCCAAAACACTGGGCTCTATCCTCAGTACTACATAAACTGGGTGTCCTTGCCCATGCCTATAATCCTACCACTCAGGACCTAACAACACACAGAAGGAAAAAGCCCTTTCATGTCTAGCTTAGTGAACCTTTGAGATTATTACGGTTGTCTCAAAGACCATCCATCACCACAAACTCCTTCTTAGCATGCATGGTGAGTCGTAAAATTACTTCTCTGAAATTTCCTGTACAACAGCAGGCAGTTTGGTTGATCAGAGAGACTCCATCTCTCTTTGGTAATTGTTTGCTAATTTGAATTGTACAATTCATGATCTTACCATTTTTTTTTTTTTTTTGTTTTTTCGAGACAGGGTTTCTCTGAGTAGCTTTGCACCTTTCCTGGAGCTCACTTGGTAGCCCAGGCTGGCCTCGAACTCACAAAGATCTGCCTGCCTCTGCTTCCCGAGTGCTGGGATTAAAGGCGTGCGCCACCATGCCCGGCGATCTTACCATTCTTGTAAGTTTCTTCTACTTCCTGTCCTTTCATTTACTTCTTGAAACTTGTAAGCATAATTTACTTACTGTGGCATATGACCCTCTTCCCTACAGGAGGACATGTTCCAATTAAAAGAAACATATACACAATATCTGGGGGAAATGAGGAATGTGCTATGGTACCAGAGGATAGCTAAAGGCTACCAATCTAATTCCCCTTCACCTGAATTTGTATTAGACATCTCTACCTTCCTTCACAACAGAATTTTGAAGAAGTGATCTCCAATTTCCATTCACTGGAAAGCTTCCAGCTAAACTTAGCTTTCTGGATGCCTCACCTGAATCCTGGGGCAGCAATAGGAGAAATTCTATTTTCTTAAAGCCACCATACCACAAAAAAGTTCACTAGACACATGGAAAGGCTAAGTGAAACACACACACACACACACACACACACACACACACACACACAAAAGATATCTTCTTGGTGCCTGGATTTCTCAGCTCCTAGGCATTTAGTGATGTCAGTGAAGTCCCCAAACACTTTGGAAAATGAGACAAGACCCTATTACTAGGCCACAATCAAACCTTCCTTCATTAAATGTAAAGATACAAAATTATTGACTTTTAAAAAAGATTAAGCCTTAGAATCATTTGATAGAAGTACATAAAATGCAACTCAAACATAAAATTAGAATAAGCATACATATATGTGTTTTATAAGGCAAACACATACTGTTGAAAATAAGAATTATATAAAAATAAAAAAGAATTAGTAGAGGGATATAAAGTAAGTCACTTTCTGTTGCAGAAAACTAGGAGCGTATATGTGCAAGACCATAAGCACTATGAGAGCAAGTCCTTCTGACTCACGTTATCTGTTGTGGCAGGCAACACCTCTATTTCATGTATATTAAATCAACAGAATAAATAATAAAAGGTGTTACCTTTGAGGACCTTAAAGGAAAGACCGAGGTAGTTCACATAATCAGGAATAGAGATGGATTATTTTGGAAACTTCTCGACCAGTGAAACAGTGCAGCCATCGTACAATACAGAAGGAAGGGCACAGGGAGAATAGAGGGTCATATGGCAAGCTCCAGGAGAGAAGAGAAGGGGAGAAACAGGATGGGGAAGGTGGGAGAGCCGGTGAGTGAAGAGCAAGGTTATCTGTGGCCTGAAAGCCAATATAAACGATTTCCAAGTTCCTATTTCTGTCAAAAATGTGATTTTTGATAAATATAGTATTCTAGCAAGAATTTTTTTCTAGAATATGACTACTGAAGAGACGCCAGTGGAATACTTGCCAATCATTTTCAAAGAATAAAATTCTGACAATAAGTTTCAAGCTGCAACACAGTAGCATCACTTTAAACTAGGGAAGGTAGTTAGTTAGCATTTGAAGCTAGTGAGTAGATATTCACAATTATGTAACAAAGCAGAACTTGGAAAGGTTCACATATCCTTTGCAAACACACAAGCCTATACTGTGGGCTAATTCCCAGCAACATAACATGGCTACACTGTAACTCTTATGAAATAGTTAACATGCCACGGAAGAGCTTAGGCATCCTATCAGTATGCCATGTGCTAATAACCCCAGTAGTGATGTATCCGAGTACAACTTCCTCCTTCCAGGGAAGCAAGAGTATTGCTGTAGGGACAACAATAAACTGAGAGCCTTTTCTATGAGTGGGAGTATGCTGCAGATTTCAATGAGAGCACGCTATCCCCAACTGCATCTCTACAGCTGAGTTTGCTGTATGAAGGTACCCGTGGAATAAGGAGTGGAGCAGTAATTAAATCACTGGTGTGGCATTCTCCCCTCTCTGCAAAGCTGCTCTTGGGGCAGCCTAGCAAGAAAACTCTACTGAAGCCACAGACTGCCTAATGTTGTTTTTCCTTCCAGGATGTCATTTGAAGTATCGAGGACTATTACTTGAAGTCACTTCATCTTTTCTTAATAAATGAAACATGTTATAGTTATTATCACAATTGAAAACTAGAGGCTATAACAAGTGGACCAGCCTCGCATTCTGATATTTAAACTGTGGCCAGAAACAAGCAGCTGAAATTTCATCACCAGAGATACTGTCATTGTGAGTTGATCAGAGACAGGTTGGCCATTTTAAATTAAGTGTATTAATATGAGTGCTTCCTTTTTTAAAACCGTATCTAGGAGGTATACAAAAATCACAACTGACAGTTCCAGTAGATCCTTTTAAAATGAGGAATAATCCTATAGAAGGGAAATATAGCGATGTGATTGGTTTTAGTAAAATATATACACAAAAATCAGATTAAGTCACTTTCAAAGAGAAAATGCCTATGGAAAAAAATGGGATTAATTATGTGCATTTTAAAATTCACACACACACACACACACACACACACACACACACACACACACAGCAACAATGATTATCATTTGTTTTAAGGAAACATTATTTATGAGATTAAAGGACACAAATAGTTGGTTATTTTCAAGGAATCTTAAGAAAGTCTTATTTCTCATTATTATTTCTTTCATTCTAGCTCAATGACACAATGAACATTTCTTCTTTACAGTCTTGTTTTAGATTCAGAAATCCTATGCTTGGCAGTTCATAATATACAAACAACTCTGAGTTATTAAACCCCTATGTGTATAATCTATTTCACAGCCAGCATACATTTTCACACAGGTACATAATTTCTACATGGTCCCACTCACAAATACCTATGCGTATACAATACATGAAAGGTTTTTAAACATGTAACTTATGCTCTTTTTCACTCCTTTTTTTAAACTCGGGAAGCTTGACCTGTTTTATCATGTATGTCTTTTCCAGTTCTCCATTGCCATTGTTTTCTCATTTCTTTTCCTTTTTATTAGGAGGGAAGAGAACAGCACACAGCTGTCCTCTGGGCACTTTCTATTGTTGTTGTTTTGAAAAATCTTTTTCCTACAGCGGAGGCGGCAGTGTTTATTAATCTTTCCCCCTCTCGGTCTCAGTGCTTTTCCTTCTCTTCTGCTCTTCCTGTTGGAAACCTGGAGGTGGTAAAAATTATTTCTTACTTCCAGGTGTTGGTGCTCCACTGGGAATTAGCAAAAGTACTGGGTTTTATGCTGATCTCCCCTGTACAAAGGGGGAAAATACATCAGTGAAATCCGGTTTGCTCTCATGCTTTCCACAATACATGTGGAAGCATCTTTCAAATTCTAGGTCAGCAGCGAGGCACCCAGAAAACCTTCTCTATAAAGAAGACTTGTATTTTGCTTAATTATTCTGACTTGCAAGAAAAAGCAGCTGTCGGGCTCCTTGTACGAGGAGTTGAGTTTAATGAGTTTCATTCCTGTGGTTCTGTCTGGATTTTCAGCTTCCCTGGCCTGCTTCTTTTGTGTAAGATGGGGTTTCTTCCTTCCTTCCTTTCTTTCTTTCTTTCTTTCTTTCTTTCTTTCTTTCTTTCTTTCTTTCTTTCTTTCTTTCTTTCTTTCTTTCTTTCTTTCTTTCTTTCTTCCTTCCTTCCTTCCTTCCTTCCTTCCTTTCTTCTTTCTTTTTTCTTTTTCTTTCTTTTTTCCTTCCTTCCCCCTCCCTCCCTTCCTTTCTTTCTTCCTTTCTTTCAACACTGCCCTTTGGATAAAAAGCTAGGCATGAAGAAGGTCATTCTCTACCACTAAGACAACTCTGTCACCAGTGTGGATGGATGCTAAATGGCCATCCCCGAGGCTTTCAGGTTGGACTTCTCATTTCCTTACCTGAATTTTAAAAGATGCCTATAAAAAGAGAAAATGGTGTGAGTAGCTCTGTGAACAGTGATTGTAGAAGTGGAGCAAGGAGGACAGGACTGAGCAGGGCAGGAGGTAATGGGAGCTCCAGCTCTTGTATTTACTGACTGAGGATGCTTGTTTAATCATTATTGGTTTTTCCAACTCAGTTTTGTCATATGAAACATGAGAAAACTAACAATTCTTATAGCCTGTGAAGTTTTACTTCAGCCCTGGCATATAATGAGCACTCAGAACATGTATCCTATTTCATAATCATCATTAGCATCTTCAGAATTTTATAGATTCTTAGGAACACTAAAAAATATCATTATTTTGTCAGGGGTTCATATGTGATAGTTGACAAGTCTAGGAAGCCTCACAGATAGAAAGGTGGACCAAGATCAGAGAGTTGTAGCTCAACTAAAAATCTCCTATCTCTTTTTTCCTCATCAGTGACTTTTATGTAGGATTTAAATACAATAATAGCTCACACACAGTTTTAAGCTTATGCCAATCAACCAGTAAACATTAAACATTACATTTATTTATCAACCATTTGATCCTTACAAAATGACTATGTTAGCAGTGATTTTTGTTGTATTAAAATTGAATTAATTATTAAGAACTTAAAAACAATCCAAGTAGAAAAATTCTCACATTGGCAATTAAGGAGTTTGACTAGGAATGTTGCACTTCTATTTTATATCAGTATACATATCAGCGTGGTGAAATGTGCAAAGTCTTTTAAGCATTTACTTTGAAGTTAACCAGTTAAAATCAAACAAACAATGATGAGTTGTCAATTACTGACTGGTTGACTTCGAAACATACTGTTCATTCATGACCTCACTAATTTTCTTCTCTTAATTCATTATTATGTTATATTCATATATTTCTGAGTAAATGTATAGGTGCAGAAATAAATATGGTCTCTGGAACCCTGACAAGTGTGCATCTGTATGAGATATTTAATAATGCCTTCTAAGAATAAAAGGAGTAATTTCATTTGCCATGTTAAGGAGAGTACATATTTAGGTGACAGTTTATATAGTCATTCTATTGTCTTCTGTGCTTCTGTTCATGTAGCATCTCTTAACAGTTCATTAAACACTGTAGACAAATACTAATGCTTTACATACTCTAATTTGCTCTTTTTTCTAATTAGCTGGATAAAAAGATCAATAGATACATGGCCAAGCAGATAAACCCTGTTTTCTAGTTCATAATTAGACATGTATTAAATCCAAGAAAATATTGTGTTTACTTCAAAACTAGCTTTCTATGATCTATATATAAAACTACACATGTCCCTGCCTCTTAGTAAATCCATAGTTTATGTGCCTCATGCTAAATGACGCAGTCTCGTGATTTTGAGGAAATTTGGGATTAAAAGTACACTAATGATTACTGGGTAAATGAAAACACAGTCCAAGAACTTCACGTCATGACCCACAAGCATAAAAAATGTGGCAGTGGAAATGCAGAAATGTAGCACCAGGTTTCATTTCTAATACTCAGAACTCAACCAAGTAGTATCCTTTCATGTACTCTTAATGTATTTTCTGGTTTTCCTGAGACAATGAGTAAGTTTCACTATAATTCAACGCCTAAGGTCAGTTACAGCATGATTCCTCCAAGTAATGGGTCCAAAGTGAGTAGTATCTTTAGCAATAGGACATTTAAAAAAATAGTGAGCCACTATTAGAGTCATAACTCATTAAATTGGACAAATGGTTCTAATTAATAATTAATTAAAAATTTAGTTAATTAATTTTTCCATCCCAGTCACATTTTACCCTCCCTTCCGCATCTTCTCCCAGTCCCTCCCCACAACCCAGATCTAGCTCCGGGAGTCCAGTTGAAGAGAGGAGGGATTATATGAGCAAGGGGGGTCAAGATCATGATGGGGAAATCTATAGCAACAACTGAACCAAGTTCATGGGAACTCATGAACTCTGAACCAACAGCTGTGGAACCTACATGGGACTGAACTAGGCTCTCTGCATGTGGGAAACACTTGTGTAGCTTGTTCTGTTTCAAGGGCTCCTGGCAGTGGTATCAAGATCGATCCCTGGTGCATGAGCTGGCTTTTTGGAGCCCATTCCCTGTGGTAGGATGCCTTACTCAGCCTTGATGCTTGGGGGAGGGGCTTGGTCCTGCCTCAACTTCATGTACCAGGCTTTGTAGACTACCCATTGGAGACCTTACCCTTTTGGAGGAGTGGATGCAGGTGAGGGGTAGGCAGTGGGAGCAGGAGGGGGGATGGGAGAGAGAACTGTAGTTGGCATGTAAAATGATTTTTTTAATAAATAAAAAATATTCTTTATAATAAATAAAGGGCAGAACTCCCATGTCTATCAACCAGCATTGGCATATCAAGTTTCAGTAAGACTTGGCACTTCCTCTCCTGTTAAGGTTGAATGAGGCAACTCAGTAGGAGGAAAGGGTCCCTGTGCAGTTAACAGTGTGAGAGACAGCCCTTGCTCTCACTGTTAGGGGTCTCACAAGAATATCAAGCACACAACTGTAATATATATGCAAGGGGCCTAGGTCAGTCCCATGCAGGCTCCCTGATTGTCCATTCGATTTCTGTGAGCCCCTATGAGCCCAGGTTAATTGATTCTGTAGGTTTTCTTGGGGTGCCCTTGACCCCTCTTCCTCCTACCAGCCTTCCTCACCCTCTTCTACATGATTCCCTAAGTGCTGCCTAATGTTTGGCTATGGATCTCTGTATCTGTTTCCATCAGTTGCTGGATGAAGATGCCGGGGATGGCATATAAGATACCTGATGTGCTGCCAGCAGAGATTGGAGAAAAGAGGACCCGAGATTGTGGACCTTCAACCCTCCGTGTGTTCCCCTCCAGATCTTCTGCTTAGCATGCGTCTAGAGGGCCAAGGCAGAAATGTCTACGTGTACCAAGGTCATGCTTTATGGCATGCACATGTCATGTTCTCCTCCATATAATTACTTGTTGTAATGCTAGTCTTTTTTTTCTATCTGATCTTCATGTTCTGTGTTCCTAGATCAATGGTGATTTCTGTGATACAGGAAAGGAGTGAAATTTCACAGGAAATTATACAGAGATGATCACCCAGACTGGGGTTAAGGCAGTTATGCAGGTCATGGGAAAGGACCTGCAGCCTGGGGAAGCTTTTCAGGCTTGGATAAACTGTACCAAATGTATGGTCAACTATAGCACATGGTATGATGTGTATCAACACACTGGATTCAAGTTGGCTATGATGAATAATTCAGTTTCTGAGGATATTCCAAGGGCATTGTGTAAAACTTGAGACCCTAAGGGGTATTGGCTGAAGACTGTGGATGGAATAACATATAGATGGGATGACAAACTAAAAGTGTGGGAACCTAGAATAGGAGGAAAATAGTGGCCTCCACCAACAAAGGGAGATGGCAACATTAAGCCACATATTTTGATTCCTCCTGCAGGAGTGGGGAGACAATGTGGCAATGGTTGAAGTGATTGCTGCAGGTTTTATTGGGTTCCTAGATTGAAAAGAACTGCCAGGAAAGGTGAGCTTCCTTTCATGGAAGCTCTGAAAGTTGGATCAGGTCTTCCTTAGAATTGTTGGGATAAGAAGGACAGAAGTTGCTGACTTGCAGGGACAGATTTCTTGTCTGAGGTCATTATGGCCCACCAGTCACAGGGCTGAGGAGGAACTTAGGCTGCTGCAGGGGTCTTGAGGTCAGAACAGCGTGTGTGAGAAGGAAATGACTGTTTGGTACATTGATCATTGTTCTTATTTTTACTTTTTTTTTTTTTTTTGAAACTGCATGCCTCTGGGTCAAGTCCTCAGAAGATTGTATAATCATTAATAATAAAAATATATTATGCTTGCTTTGGTGTTAAGTCTGGGATAGTTCATTTGATGATGAAGAATATATAGGTGGTTTTCTACAAATAACTTTGCAGTCATGAGAACATTCTGTATTGGGTGATTTCCCCTTTTCTTTCTGTTTCCCCTTGCTTATGATAATAAAAGACTGAGGTTACCAAGGCAAAAGCAAAAGCTGTAGCAGAAGCTACTTAGCAACTGCAGAAGCCCAAAGTGATCTGTCAGATTGCATGAGCACTGTCATTGCTACAGCTTCCAGGTATCCCGTCCTTCAGACCCCCGAAACTGCTGAGGCTGGTCCACGGCATGAAGCCTCTGATGACAACTGGGCTAGACAACAATCTATTAGAATAGCAGAATATCAACAGGAATTGTTTCATTGACTTTTTTTTACGAGTCATGTTTTGTTCTATCCTAGTTTTCTGGGCTCTACAACCTTTGGTTCCTGGCCCTTCAGGCAGTGTCTTAGGAGGGCTTCTTCCCATGGTGTGGTTCTCAAGTTGTACCAGTCATAGTTGGTCACTCCTAGAAATTCTGCCCTACCTTTACCCCAGCTCATCTTGTATGCAGGACAAATTGTAGATCAAAGGTTATATGGCTGAGTTGGGGTTCCAATACCTTCACTGGAAGTCTTCCCTGTGTGCAGGAGATGACTGGTTCAGGCTCTTAATACCACATTGCTATGAGTCTTAGATAAGTTCACTCTCATAGATCACAGGGAGATTCCATTGCACTAGGTTTCTAGCCAATCCCCGAAAATGCTCCCTGATTCCAGTTGTCTCTCCCAGTACTCTCTTCCTCTATTCTCTCCCACCTGATCCCTCCTGTTCCCATGAAGTCCCTCCATCCAGACCCCTCTATATCTTTTACTTTACAGCTAATATCCATTTACAAGTGAGTATATACCATGTTTGTCTTTCTGGGTCTGTATTAACTCACTCAGAATGACCTTTTTCTAGTTCCAACCATTTGTCTGCAAATTTCATTATGTCATTATTTTTAGCTGAGTGATACTCCATTGTGTAAAATGGACAAATTTTCTTTATCCATTCTTCAGGTGAGGAGCATCTAGGTTGTTTCCAGGTTTGGGCTATTACAAATAAAGCTGCTATGAACATAGTTGAACAAGTGTCCTTGTGATATGGTAGAGTGTCCTTTGGATATATGCCTGGTTGTGGTATAGCTGGGTCTTGAGATAGATTGATTTCCAATGTTCCTAGAAACCACCATATTTATTTCCAAAGTGACTGTACAAACTTATACTTCCACCAACTATGGAGGAGTGTTCGCCTTGCTCCACATCCTCTTCAGCATGAGATGTCACTTGTGTTTTTGATCTTAGTCATTCTGACAGGTGTTATATGGAATCTCAGTGTTGTTCTGATTTACATTTCCTTGATGGTTAAGGATGTTGAACATTCCTTTAACTAATCCTTGGCCCTTTGAGATTCCTCTGTTGAGAGTTGTCTGTTTAGTTCTGTACCCCATTTTTAATTAGATTATTTGGTTTATTGATGTCTAGTCTCCCAATTTCCCCAAATATTTTGCAAATCAGCCCTATGTTGGATGTGGGGTTGGCAAAGATCCTTTCCCATTCTCTAGGTTGCCACTTTATCTATCCCCTTGACAGTGTCCTATTGTGAAATATTATTTTAACTGGGCAAAAATGCCTTACATTTGTTTATGCTGATAAATATTACTTTAACTATGTAAAGGTGTGTTACTTTTTTATGCTGCATTTGTTTAATTATGTAAAGATGCATTGCATTTGTTTCACGTTGCCTGCGTAAGGTCTAATTTAAAAAAAGCTAAATGGCCAATATCTAGGCAGGAAAATGATAGGCAGGGATGGAAAGCAGGAAGAGTAAATAGGATGAGGAATCTAAGGTGAGAGAGAAAAGAATGAGAGAAGAGAAGAGAGAAAGAGGGACATGCCAGAAGCCAGGCAGACAGACATGAGAGCAATGAAAGTAAGATACATAGAAGAAAAAAAGTAAAAAGCCCAAGGCAAAAGGTAGATAAAGAGAAACAGGGTAATTTAAGTTAGAAGAGCTATCCAGAAAAGAGCCTAAGCTAGGCTGAGCATTTATAACTAATAAGTATCCATGCAATGATTTGGGAGCTGGTTGCTGGCCCCAAAGAAAAACTCTGGTACAGTGTTTCTAGCTTTACAGAATCTCTTCAGTTTCATGAGGTCCCAGCTATTAATTGTCAATCTTAGCGCCTGCATGATTGATATTCTGCCCAGGAAGTTGTCTCCTGTGCCAATGCGTTCAAGGCCATTCCCACTTTCTCCTCCATCAGATTTAGTGCATCTGGTTCTATGATGAGGTCCTTGGTCCTCCTGGACTTGATCTCTGTCTCTGTCCGGGAAATGGATACAGATCCATCTGCACCCTTACACGTGGAGATGGTTCTTAGTTGATCAATATTAGTCCTTCCAACCTCCACAGTGCATCTCTACTTCAAAGAAGCCAGAAAGGAAGGAGAGATGAAGGAAAGGAGAAAGGAAGATGTCACAGGAGGATTGTCAGTCTAGAAATACTATGGAAAATCAGGGTTAAATGAGGAGGCTGTGTCTTCCTGATACTAGTAAGCTCACAGTTGCTGAAAACTTGTGCTTATCCCACGTTCATTATTATGTATTATACGCTCCTAATAAGTCCCCTTGGGAGATTTTCTTTTAAAATTTACTCCAGCTATTGACGATATATTTCTCAGGATGGTGGTGAACATCATGGACTTCAGAGTGAGGTAACCTTTTTTTTTCAGTGTTTTCTTCCATTACTTCATGCCAATGAATAGCTGGCCATCACTTTGTTTGGTTTCCTCAACTGTTTATTTACAGACAATAAGCTGATGAACAGGTATATTTCTTTATTTCGCCAACTGCATTCAGCAATTTATTATTTTGCATGTCCTTGAGAAAGACAGAACAGATAGAGGGGCACTCTCTGTTCACAAATACCTACTACAGAGGTCAACTCTGCTGCACTTGTATATCCCATGCTCAGTATCCTGATGAGCATTCTGTGTGGACTTTCTTGATAATTCTAGCAATGTTTTGAGACTGACATAAATGCAGTTGAGGAAATGAAATTGAGAAGAGTTAAACAATTACAAATATGCATTCACATACTAAGAAGTAGAGCCTGACTTGAGGCAAGGTTGCCTCACATCCAAGATGACCCTTAATTGCAGCACTTCAAACAGCCTGCTTTACACCTGCTTTCAACCTGATGGAGGATATGAATGTTTGCTAATAACTGAGACCCTCGGCTAATGTAGAGCCTTGCTGTGTTGGGAATGAATAAACAAACGAAAAAAGTGGTTATAGCTTTGTTTTGCTTTGTTTTCTCTTTGTTCTTTAGGGGGTCTGCCACCCAGCTCCCAAATAAACACATAGAGACTAATTCTTACTTATGAATACCCAGCCTTAGCTTGGCTTATTTCTAGCCTGCTTCTCTTTACTTAAATTATCCTGTCTACCTTTTGCCTCTGGGCTTTTACCTTTCTCTATTCTACATGTCATTGTCTTTATTTCTTACTCCATTACTGGCTGGGTGGCTGGGTGGCTGAGTGGCTAGGTGGCTGGGTGGCTGGCCCATGGAGTCCTCCTTTCTGTCTCCTTTTCTTCTCCTCCCTCTGCTCATTCTTTTATTTATTCTCTCTGCCTGCCTCATACTTTGCATAGCTTTGGCCCTTCAGCTCATTATTACACCAATCAGCTGTTTTAGACAGACAAAGTAACACAGCTTCACACAGTAAAACAAATGCAACATAAAAGAATGCAACACAGGTCAGGTGGTGGTGGCCCATGCCTTTAATCCCAGCACTTGGGAGGCAGAGGCAGGTGGATCTCTGTGAGTTTGAGGCCAGCCTGGTCTACAGAGTGAGATCCAGGACAGGCACCAAAACTACACAGAGAAACTCTGTCTTGAAAAAAATCCAAAAGAGGAAGAAGAAGAAGAAGAAGAAGAAGAAGAAGAAGAAGAAGAAGAAGAAGAAGAAGAAGAAGAAGAAGAAGAAGAAGAAAAAGAAGAAATCATTAAAAAATTCCACAGAATAAATAAATATAACACATCTTAAGCTAATATTCCACAACAAGAGATAGTGAACATAAGAAGGCTAGTTCTTAAAAAACCCACAGAATCAACTAACCTGGGCACATAGTGGCTCACAGAGTTGAAACTGACAACCAAGTAGTCTACATGGGATTGACCTAAGCCCTCTACATACAGCTTGATCTTGTGAGAATCCTAACAGTGGGAGCAGAGGATGCCTCTGATTCTTTTGGCAGCTTTTGGGACTTTATTCCTCATACTCAGTTGCCTTGCCCAGCCTTAATATGAGGGGAGGTGCTTAGCCTTACTGCAACCTGATATACCATATATTGTTGATATTCATGGGACACCTGTCCTTTTCTGAAGAGAAAGGGCAAGTAGATAAGGGATGGTCTGAGAGGATGTGAAGAGGAGAGACTGGGCAGAGAGGAGGAAGGGAAAACTGCAGTCAGGAGGTAGTGTGTGTGTGTGTGTGTGTGTGTTTGTGGTGTGTGTGTGTGTGTGTGTATGTAAAATAAAATACTTCCATTGTTGCATGTAAAAAAAGTAAAAGAAAAGAAGGCTTATACTTGAAACAAGCCTTCAGAGCATCTTACTATTTATGCCTGAGGCAGACGGAAGCATTATTATTTTTAAGATGCTCAGATGGCTCTAAGGCAGGTGATGACCAGAGTGTACTTTGAGTAGTACTAGGTTTGATGCTTCATTAGTGAAGACAGATTCCGTTATGCTAAACTTCTACTTCTTCAAACTACTTCGATGCCAATGTTGTTGAAAGGAGTTCTCTGTTTCACTGCCCCAAGTGGCCCATGAGCTTTCTCATGGACTCTCATGTTTTAATGACTAACTCTATGCCAATGACTCCCAACTCTCTGTTTAGATCACTCTTCCAAACTTTAGACTTCTACATTTAAGCACCTGTAAAACAATCCCCCATTGGTGGTTTATTGGCCACACAAGCTAAGTTCTTTATTATGTTTCCAGTCTCCATGGAGGCTATACCCTTTGAAATGTGAGTATTCCATGAGGGTTTGGGGGTGTGTGTTAGCATAACTTCCCTCTCCTGGTAAGCATCCTGACCTCACAGATCCCAATTCTTATGTTCTCACTTTCTGACATTGCTCAAATTCATATCCTTCTTTCCATTTCTTTGTCGTTGTCTAGCTGAGACTTCAGGTATTTCTCCACTGAATAACTTTGAGATCTTTCTAATTGTTCCCTTTTAATCCAAACTCTTCATCCCTGAATTAATCCTCCTGGAAATAGCCAAGGAGCTAACTACGCATTCAAACCTGTCCCTTTTCTCATATAAAATCGTCTAAAGCTTATTACTCTACTTCAGCTACAGCTGAAAATTCCTAACAGAAGAATCCTAGCCTCACTCACCTTCTTTACAACTAGAGGTCCCCCACTGTGTCTTCTCTCAGCCCAGAATGGCTCATCCTTTCTGCTGTCCATTTAAAGGTTGTCTTTTAGCTCAAGTCTCTTCTACACATTTCAAGTTTAACCTCCACCCTGAAGTATTATCTTTTTTTTTTTATTTAAGAAGCAAATCTAAGTACCAGTTTCTAAGTCTCTCTCCTGCTTTATTGTTTATACAGTTCCCTTGAACTCCCAAACTAGGTCACAATCGAAGTAAGATAAGATTATTCTCCTTATATCTGTATAAAGAAATACAATTTAGTTGTATTACCTGTACAAATCTTTAACATTTATCCACAATCTCATCCACTATGAAATGCAGAGATAACTGTATCTCTATTCTCAACTCACTGTGAAAATTAATGATGCAAGGAATACTATTTCCATTGAGTCTTTCCCCAGGCAGAAGTACCCAATACGTTGTTGCCTTTAGGATGCTATTATTGTCATTTGACTTAACCTAGAATTCTGCATCTTCAAGACTCTTGCCTAAGGCATTCATCTACCCTCTCCCCTGCTCTTCCTTTACCTCCATCTTCCCTTACCCTCTTCTCACTTCTCCTTTCTCTTATCTTTTCCTCTCACCCCTGTCTCTCTTCCCCCAATCTCTTGTTCTCTTCTCTCTGTTCTGTTTCTCTTCCATCTCTCACTTACCTCAATTCCCTCTCTCCATTCCTCATTCAGCTTTCTCTTCCTATATTTAACTAAGACATTGCATAGAAAGTACTTTAATTCATTAATTTAATTCATTAATTTAATTCATTAATGTGATTAATAAATTCAAATTTAATCAAACTGAATTATAATGACTTTAGGATGCAAATACATCAATTCTTAAGTATGGATAGTTGTAGTATTTCAGAATGAGTAGATTTCAAATAAATTCTTTTTTTTTTTTTGGTGACTGAATCAAAACAAACAGTAATGGTACCACATGATTATGGTCCATTTCAAGTTAAACTTTTGTTATTAGAGAAGATCACAATATGTTCAGTCAAATATATAAAATTCATGCTACATTTATGAGATAGAAAACTATGCATAAATCCTCTGGATATACAGCAAAAACAATAAATAAAACAAAGAATTTCATCTGAGGAACCATTCCAAAGTAAACCAATAACCCAATAGATTTTTACATCATCACTAAATCTCAATTATTGTTCCTATGCCCTCTACAACCATTGTCGTATTCTATCATTGTTAGTCAAATACACTCAATATTCTTTTCTCACAATTTTGGTATAGTGGTATACATAGCTTGAAAAATATGCAACATAGGTTTTGAATTGCTTTACAGGTAAGTCATTTTAATGATTGCCATACATGTCCCATGAATACAAACTTTCAAACACAAAAACACAGCATAAAGAAATTCTAGCTTGTATTTTATATATTAATAAAAAACTACAATTTAACTGTTTCCATCACTGTTATAGAATGATCCAGCTCTAATGAGTATCTATAGTACTCTTAAAACTCTCTGTTTATTACATATATCCAAAACATAAGAAAGGAAAACTTCAGGTATATTTTATTTATCACTACTGCCAATGACACGAGAATTGTTCTTCCCTATCTGTAAAAATAAGATTTCAAAAACTAAAAAAAAATCCATTGTAGTTTTTCCAAAGAATTTGAAACTTGCCCAGTCTTTCATATGCTTTTGGCTATTGAGTACAGTCTGTGACAGACAGGAATTTCCTCTATAGATAAAGTAGACCCCCTACAAGAACAAACAACTTCTTACTAGATTTATTTTTTAATTTTTTGGTTTATCAAGACACGTTTTTTATTTTTTTTTTGGGTTTTTTTTTTTTTTTTTTTTGTTTTTTTTTTTTTTTTTCCTGCATAGCTTTGGTGCCTTTCCTGGATCTCACTCTGTAAACCAGACTGGCCTAGAACTCACATAGATCTGTCTAGCACTGCCTCCCGAGTTCTGGGATTAACGGTGTGCTCCACCACTGCCTGGCTTCTTACCAGATCTTGAGCATCAATAACTTAGCCCCACACAGTTGTTTGTCCAATCTTGTCTTCTGGAATTCACTGAAAATGGTGGGCCATCCTGTGCTGTCACGCTGCTAGCAGGCCTGGACTAAACTTTTAGTGTGTGTTCATTACTCTTGAAATAGAAACTTTCACCATGGAAATCTTTGAAAACCTACTAAAAAACTCCTTATTGTGTAGACGTTACAGAAAGGTTATTGCATAATCCTGAGCACACTCTAAGTTACACTAAAAATAATGATTAGAGGATGAACTAAGATGATGTCAGTAATTAAGAAAATTACAGCCCTGGATATCTTCAAAACTACATTCCAGGGTTTGTTAGATGCTGAGCAAAAGCACTTGCTACCAGGCGTGAGTACCTGGGTTTAATTCCCAAACCCATATCCTGGGAAGAGAGTATAGTCATCAGGTTGTCCTCTGGCCTCCACAAGTATAACCTAGCAGACATGAGCCTTCCCTTCTCCACCATGTACAAAAAAATAACTAAATAAAAATGGAAAGTAGCAAAAATAGTTCCACTGTTTTATCCAGTTTATGTAGATTCAGTGAAGCAGATTTACAACTTCAGTCTATCAAGCTCTGCAGCACCCTCAGTTGATTGATTCGCTGTGTTTGTCAATTTTCCATGGCTAAAATGCAATAACAAAGGCTGCACAACTTTTCAAGAAAACACAGTTAGTTTATGGATTTCAGGCTGAAAAACCAAAAAACTTGACCCTGTCTCTGCTAAAGACCTCAGGACAGGTATCATCCTGGTGGAAATGGATGCAGCAAAAAAATCCCAAACCAGGAAGAGCCCCATGTTTCCATCACAGAAACTCAGTCCTACAGCACATAACTAGAGAAACATAAGAATAATACTAGTCTCTCAGGAGGGGATATTCCTGTAGACCAAATAGCTATACTGTCCTTCATATTTTAAAATCTCTCCCACCTCCCAGCAAATACCACACTGAAGACTAAGGGAGCAACATGGCTTCTTTTGAGAGGTGCCCAGTTGGGATTCATATCACTCAAACGTATTTAGCATATGTTGGAGGAAAATATATATTCCTTTTATAATGAGCTCTAATAAGTCCACTGATACACTATACTTCAATGACTTTTCATCTGAAAGTTCAATTAGGTCATGTTTTGAAGGACTGGAAATATACCCAGTGTTTCACACAAAGTAGCAATTATATGCTGGGAATTTGAATTATCCATTTACTTAAATAATTTTAGACCTTAACTTTGAACAATTTTAGAGTCTCTTTTCTTAAAGCACTGCTCGTACTTAAAAAAGAAAGAAAAATTATAGGTTCTAATGGCTAGCTGATGACAAGGGCAGGGCCTGTTCAACTTGATGCCTTTAGGTGTAGAACAAGTTCTTTGAATTCATGCTCCATGTAACAGAACTTATGAAGTTTTTGTCTTCAGGTTTTTAATGTCACACTATCTGAATCTATATCTTCAAATATATATAATTTTCATATTACATATCACGTGTTATAAGTAACTAACTGAAATAACTTTCACACACTCAAATGCATTTTTATATTCAATCAGATTCTCCAATATTTATTTCATATTGATTCTTCATGAAATCAAAACTTGGCTAATGTTTAATTATAGCTAATGGGAGATTTCAATGACTCTTCTTGAACAACATGGAGTGCAGTGGAAATGTTTTAATAAACTTAAAAGCATTAGTCTCCTGGCACACTGTCAAACATCAACTGGGAATTACTAACACATGGACTTGTCATAGCACCCTGTCCTTTTTTTCACTTTAATGATTTGTTATTTAAAGAAAAATGTCACCAATTATTTGCTTCTCATTTTAGGAAAGCTATGAAGTGACAGCTTTCAGTTTCTGAAAAATTTTCTTCTATAAAATATTTTAATTTTTGTTGCCTATGAAACACAGCGATCTATTATTCCATCATTCTAATTTCCTTCTATAAAATAACAAATATTTCAAAGCAAAAAAAGGTCCTGCTCTGTATTATATATGGCTTCTTACTATTTGTTTAGATACATATATGTATAGACCTATGTCTTGAGAAAGAAAGCTAGTAGGTTTAGAATTATGAAGTTTACAAGATTGTTTATATAATATTACTGTCAGCTTATTGTACTAGTGTGTTGGGAAGAAGGATTTTTAATTTCCATTTCAAAAATGGCCATGACAAGGTGATTCAAAACAGATGAAGATTTGACTGATAATAAAAGAATTCCATTCTTTGCGATTGATTGAGGATTTAAGATGAACTTCAAGCTCAAGTGTCTGAAATTCCACCATAAAGTATCATATAGGAATAGTACAATTTTATTTCACAGTAATGACACTGAGTTTCCAGCTAAACACAGAGCAAAGGTGATAAGAAAATGGACTGTTGAATGTAATTTTCAATTATGCATCGATTTCTTTGTCAAGATTGTTATGGGATGGAGAGAACCTCTTATGTAATATATATCCCACAACTACAAAAATCTACTGTGCTTTGCAAGTGGTCTCTAGGTCATTTGTAATGGACAATATACAGGGAGTCAAAGAATGATGGCCTAGAAACTGAAATTCTTCCCGGCTACTGATAGAACAAAATGAAATACAGAAATTGATATGCTACCTCTTTAATAATGAAAAAACTTTGACATGGTTTTCCACTGAAACTAAAATCTATGAACCTCATTTAGCTATGAATTATGTTCCACTTACCCATAGACTATGCCCTTTGGGATGTATTGAAAGTACTTTAAAATCAGTGGATTACTATGTGGATCTATTACTTCAATTTCCATGACAGCTTTGCTGATTTTGCCAAGGAGTTTATGTCAATTTATAGGTAGGATAGATATAAAATGTAACAGAAAGTATGATGTCTTTATTCATTTTAGTATGACTGTTATTAGCTTGTGATATTATGTAGCAAAGATTTGTTTATAACATTCACTTTTAATGTACGAATCTCAAGATCTTCTTAATTCTCCTGGGAGCTAGGAAGAGTGAGGATTAATATTACAGTTTTTCAGATAATAAAGATATAAACGTTCTTAACTGTCTAAAAAATTAATTCTAAGGCAAGGTCTCATTCTAGATCAGACTAGCATGGCAATAACTCATTCTGTAGCTAAAGTTGGCCTTGAGTCACCACAATCTTCATACCTCAGCCTCTCCAGTATGATATTAAATGTTTGAGCAACATGTAAGGCTCTATGATTTTTAATATTTGTATTCCATGATTTAATAAATATCAGACCCCCTTCACTATATGATCTTCAAATGTACACAAAATCAATGGTTAAGGTACACTTCCCTATTTTGTAAATGCCAGGTACCCATTCCCCATGAAAGATTTCCATTTTGCCTTTTCTGTATCTCCTAGAATTTTTTCAGTCTTTTTCTTTTGCTGAGATTGTTAATGATTAACTTTTTGATTCTCTCTACCCTGCTTAATTTAAATTGGTTTCTTTTTCATATTGCAGCTTAAAAATAAATTTATGACTTATTAGTATTAATGACATTTCAGATTTAATGGTGAATACAAATCACCCTTATACCTTTAATTTTTGATGCTTGGCATTAATGATGTGCAGTTGTTTGATATTCCTTTGTGCAGAGATGTGTCGCTGTCCTTCTGTAAAGATATTTTGAGCCATCTTTCATCTTTCAGCATTTAGGTGATCTAAGTCTTCCCCCATCTTGGGTTTTTCTTTATTTATCTTTCCTCCCATGTGAATGTCATCTGTTGATGTCTCTCTTTTGTTAAAACTCCTCTGTTTTAAAATTTTCAAGTTAAGTTTAGACTTCTTTATCATTCGCACACCTTAACTATTGTTTTCTACCTTAACTGATAAACTTTAAGAATAGGATTAAAACTAGCTTCCAATCTCTTAGAATTATATAAATACTTTTTTAAATAATATGACTTCAAGTAGAATTAAGAAAAAATCTATTTTGAGCAGGCATTTATAACATGTTGAATTTATGAAGAGGAAAATTGAATCCCAGAGAAGTAATTTGCCTGTCCCAAGTCATAGCATAAAAGTCAAGTCCAGAATTTCTAACTTCTGGATCCAAGGCTGATATTATATTCAATATGTCCTGTTATCTTACATGCTTACTGGTGTACTCTCTTGGAATATTGACAAGTTCTTACCACTGACCACAATAAAAACGAAAATTGTACTTCAATTCAGTAAGACACTCTGGAGTACATTGTAAGTATGTGTGAGTGTACATGCAAGCATAGACATGAATAATACATGCACATATAGTGAGATATATAGTATCTTCAAATTAGGTAATTTTTAAAAGTTTTATCAGCATCATCCACTCTCTTCTCAAATATAATTAAACAAAATAGTCCAAGACATTTTTATTAATAAAGATCTTAGAGGTACTAGAAAAAAAACAATTAAAATGAATTGACAATGGTCTTTTGGGGGGTATTTGTGGGAGGCCAGATCCCACATTTTAAAGGGTTCCTATGAGGAGGAGGGAGGAATAAGATACTTTAGATAGAAAGAAAGCAGAGAGCAGACAGACAGAAACACAGGATAGCTTTGGGAGGATCTGGATCAAAATCCACCAGCCCCTTCTGTCTCTTCAAAAGGGCTTTTTATAATAATGCCAAGGGGTGGTGCAAAAGACCTCCCCCTTGCTAGATCAATCATACTGCATAGCCAAGTGTAGACCCTTCCAAACACCTGGTAACCACACCCATGGTCAAATCATCTCCTTATGCAGCCCTGTTGGGTAACACAAACTCAGATTCTTGGACCCTAAGTAAGTTCTCAGTAGGAAACCTCTGTGGGTCTCTAAAGTTATTTTTAAAAATAACTTAATTTGTTGTTTGAGATGTATGACTGTTTCATATTTCTTTGCCCATTCCTTCTTCATACATGTATATAATTCATCCTGATTACTCTGATACCCCAGACCCTCTTTTATCATGTCATAACTTTCTGTTGTTTGCTCCCATGGGCTTTGAACTACCATTATACTAGCATATATTGTAGGGTGGACACCATTGTAGATCATACGTTGTGACTGGATTGGCATTTAAATTTCTCCTTTGGTAGCATTCGGGATAACCTCCAGCTAGCACCTGGGGTAAAGGCCCCATGTAGTTACCACCGCGACTTCTCCATGTTCCATGAGTTATGAGGGTATTGTCTTCAGCACCAAGACTGTGCTGTCAGTTTGTGGAAAGCAACTTATATAGTGTTAGCAACAGCCTGGATTGTTTGGGGGTTCCCATGGGACGCTTTTGACCAAAAACTCAATTAGATGGAACCTAATCCCAGTACTAGAAGCCTTATTTTGTGGCAAGAGATGGCCAGCTTGGACTCTGTCACCTCCATTATTTGGCAAATTCACTTAGATCACCTTTGTATATGTTTATATTTTAGGAAGCTTCTACTGTATTCTGAATCCACATTGCCTCTTAAATACCCTGTAATTTTAGCTATCTCTTTCTATATTCTCTCTTTCATTCCCTTCTTCTCTCCCCCTTTCCACTTCATCCTCCTAGAAATACATACTGGAAAAAAGACAGCAGCATCTTCAACAAATGATGCTGATCAAACTGGACAGCTGCATGTAGGAAAATTCAAATAGTTCCATATATTTTCCTTGCACAAAACTCAACTTAAATAGATCAAATACCTCAACATAAAACCAGCTACACTGAATCTGATAGAAGAGAAAGTGGGAAATAGCCTTGAACTCATTAGCGCAGGAAAAGACTTTTGGAACAGAACACCATTAGCATAGGTATTAAGACCAACAATTAATAAATAGTACTGCACAACACTGTAAAACTTGTGTAAGGCAAAGAATACCATAATTCAAGGGAAAAAATGGCAGCCTACAGAATGGGAAATTATTTTTACCAACCACACATCCAGTAGAGGGCTATTATTCAAATATACAAAGAACTCAAAGAATTAGCTATCAAGAAACGAAATAATCCAATTTATAAAATGGGGTAGAAATCTAAACAGAGAATTCTCATAAGAAGAAACTCAAGTGACTGAGAAACAAAGAAATGGTAAACATCTTCATCCATCAGGGAAATACAAATCAAAATCACTTTGAGATTTCATCTCACGCTTGTCAGAGGGGCTATGGTGAATAAATTAGCAGAGGTCAGTAAAACAAGTGACAACTCATGCTGGCAAGGAAGTGGAATAGGGGGAAACCTCATGAATTATAAATTGGACTGCATTCTCATAGAGTCATGGTTTTCTCCAAGAGTCACAGTTTTCTCCAATGCAGTATTATGAGTGTATTAAACACACTCCATGTAGCCTCATGCCCTGGAGTGGTTTATTGTGATATATTGTGTACCCTAATAAACTTGCCCAAGGATCAGAGGACAGATTCAGCCACTAGATTAGAGATAGAGGTCAGGCAGAGGTGACATACACCTTTATTCCCAGCACTTGAAATCTCTTGACTTTGCTTGGGAAGCAAACATGCCTTTAATCCCAGGAAGTAATATGGCAGGGCAGAGAAAAGTATATAAGGCATGAAGAAACAGGAACTCACTCTTTAGACTGAGAATTTCATAGAGGTAAGAACTAGTGGCTGACTGTTCTGCTTCTCTGATCTTTGGACTTTCACCCAGATAGCTATCTCTGGGTTTTTTTATTAAAAGATCATCTAAGATTTGAACTACAGTGGTTAGCCAACACAAGACAGACTTCAAGAGCTTGGGTCTTTTGTTTGGTTTTCCTTTGGGGTATGCTTTTTGTTTTATTTTTTGTTTTGGTTTGGTTTTTTGTAAGTTTGTTTATTTTATTTTCATCTTTTAGATTCTTTTTGGCTTTGCATTTTTGGGGAGCATGAAAAAGAAAAGCAGAGAGAAAAACATAGGTTGGGTGAGTAGAAAGGTGAGCATCTGGGATAACTTGGGGGAGGGGAATATGATTAAAAATATAAATATATAATTAAAATATTAAGTTAATTATATCAAGGAGAAGTATTTACTATTGTCCTCACTCTATGTAATAAGGTACATTTCTGTTAAAATTATTGTTCATTTTTGAAGTTCCAGTGTTATTTTTATATTACAAGCTGTTATCAGATGGTAGCAGGTGGTGGTAAACTACCATATTGATAAAAATGTTCATTCTCAACTGAATAAAATAGTATTTGAACTAAGGACTATTAATATTTTCTCTTTAAATTAATTTCTTTTGGAATAGTTGTTAAGAGACCAAAAACAAAATAAAATAAAATAAAGGAGCATGGTGACCATATCCAACATGCTGTATCTATTCTGTGAGAGGGGAGTGAGGCGAGGACAGCTGAGGAAAGGAGCCTGGTTTCTGTTTTCAAGAGCAAATCCTTAGGAGCCTTTGCTATGCTCTCCACAACATTATCAAAGAACGCTGATTCCAAAGAAAGGGATGCACATTATATCATGCTATGTCACATGGCAATCAACAAGGCAAGTCTTGTCTTACAATATTTTCATGAACTTCAGACATGAGAACAGCTAACACACCAGAAATCTCAAGGGTGAAAATGTTTTCCTCTGAATTTACAGTGAAGAGATTCAGACACAGGCAGGTCTACTGAGCATGTGCTATCTATTCCTAAAATGCAGACTGTTGGGCCCTGCCAAATTCTCGAAGATATCAACTTCTAACTAAGCATTCGATGAGTATAATGAAGTTTTAGAAACACTAATCCACTAAGGAAAATAGCACCTATCATAAGAGAGCAAAGAACAAACACTAAGAATGCCCTCAGTTAATATTTCCCTTCAGTGCTATAGCAATCACGAGCAATTTTCCTTTTGTGTACCTGACTAGAATGCTGTAGGTTAGGAAGGGAGGATCATCAGGAAAGAACCACACAGTGAAGAATTATATCAAAATTTTAGTATATTGCCAGGATAATAATCCTTAAATGTATATATCATCATCTATTTATCTAAAATGAAACAATTACAGAATAAAGCTTCATCTTTCTGTGACTTGAATGCTAATTGGGAGCTACCAATCAGCAATGATATAGATAAATAACCTAGACATGCTGTAGTGCAGTAAATAATATCAATTTCTGGGAAGAAAATAAAGCAGAAATGGGAATAAAAGGGACACTGGAAATAATTAGTATTTAAATGGGGTATACATGGAAACCCTTATTAGAAGGTTAATACTTAAGTTGTCCCTAAAATGTGTGAAATGGGTCCTCTGATTGATAGTGGAAATAATTAAGCAAAGGAACTAGCAAGTAAGTAACAAAGTTCTGGGACTGTATAAAGCACAGGACCTTTAAATCATGCAGGACCCTTCAAATTACTTTGGGATTTGACTTCAGTCTTAAACACTGAAAACTTTTTCTTTGAGAATTATATATATGAATATGGTTTCTTTTTTGTTTTGATTTTTATTATTTTATTAACTTTTTTTTCATTTATTTTACATACCAACCACAGTTTCCCATCCCTCTTCTTCTCGCATTCCCCCCTACTCTTACCTACCCACCTCTTTATCCACTCCTTCTCTATCTCCATTCAGAAGGGTCAGGCCTCCCATGGGCTTGAACAAAGCATGGCTCATCAAGTTGAGGCAAGACCTAGATCCTCCCCCTGCATCAAGGCTGGGCTAGGTAATCTGCATGGGGAATGGGTTCCCAAAAGCCAGCTAAGCACCAGGGACAGGTCCTGATCTCACTGCTAGGAGCCTTACAAACAGACCAAGCTACACAACTGTCACCCACATGCACAGGGCTTAGTTCAGTCCCAGGCAGGTTCCTTAACCATTGATCTAGAGTCCATGAACTCCCAGGAGATCAGCTCAGCTGTCTCTTTGGTTTCCTCCACAAGCTCAGGTCAGCTATCTCTCTCGTTTCCTCCATCAAGACCTTGACTCCCACTGGCTCATACAATCATACAATCACTCCTACCTGAGCTCAACCCATTGCTTGGCTGTGGATCCCTGCATCTGCTTCTATCAGTTACTGGATAAAGGCTCTCTGATGACAATTAAGGTAGTAACCAGCCTGATCATATACTGTAATCAGATTAATGAATGATTTCTAGCATACTCATGATTCTACCATGCTCATTGGCACCCAGATGTGGTGACAAGATTTTCCACCTAAAACCTGAGAGAGCTTAAGAAGAGATTATAAATGTAGCTAAGAGCACGTTCCTAGTTCATGTTGTTCATGGCAGCCAAGGTACAGTGACTTGCTGCCTGGCTGTGGCAGGTTTGTGGCCTGCAGGCTGATTTCCCCACCAGTACACAGAGGCATCTCTAAGATGCCCAGTATGCTGCATTGTGAATTTACCTTTTGCTAATACAAAAAAAAAAAAAGAAAAGAAAAAGAAAAAAGAAAAAGAAAGAAAGAAAAGAAAAGAAAGAAAGAAAAAAAGAAAGTAAGAAGGAAGGAAAGAAAGAAAAAAGAAAAAAGAGTTTTCTGGGCTACACACTGCTGACTGGAGGCATGGACTCACTGCCTCCCAAAGTCAATGGAGAGTATGGCTCCCAGAGATGGAGGTGAATTACCTCCACCACATTGAAAAGCTAAATGGGTGGAGTCAGCAGCCAAGGCTGCTGCTTCTGTCCTAAATAGGCAGTTTAGCAGTAAAATCTCTCCTGGTCAGAAGATTATAGATTCACAATAAATCAGATTCAGATGAAATAAAACTCTAAATGGTTTACATTATATGTAAAAATGTACATAGGCTTAGAAGAAAGAGGAAAAGGAGTATATGCAGTTATATAAAGAAATAGTTTTAAAAATAGTCTTTAAAAGAGACAGTAAAATTAATATAAAAAAATTAGCCACAGAAAGATGGAAATCACACACAGAGTCTGGATTATATTGTCTTTGGGATTTTTAACCACAGAAAGACATTTGATTGAAAAGGCTGCTGAATTAAGCTAATATATATATATATATAGTATTATGTTATGTAGCTCATTTAAATTATAATGGATAATTAAGAAATACAAATTAATAATTAGTCTTCTATGATAGTCAAACTTATAGTCATATTACTTAAGTTTTCTAAGTATACATAGATAGAGTTCAATTAGGTAGATAATCTTCAAACACTTCAAAGACCTACAGAATATGGTATTTAAAATGTTTTAAAAACTTAGACTTTTCTGGACAGTGAGACACATCTGCTCCTGGCAGCATCAATTACTTCAAGGAGGATGATGGGCACTGAAGAAACTCATTATGGAGTTTGCTTTCCTAAAGTTTGAGCAAGAAACTGTTCTTGCCTGGACTGTTTGAGAAAAATGTTATATCGACTAGACATGGAGGACCCATGGAAAACTGACCACTAACTTTGCAAGGTGAGAAGGTCATTGGGGTTCTTGCTTCACATAAAAAAATGCCAGACATTCTACAGGACACAGAAAAAGTGACTGAAACACTCTAAGCCTGTGGGCTGAAAATGGATGCCCCAACATTACAGAGGAACTTTGGATGACAGTCCAAGAAGCCATCTGTCTCTGTCATTTCCAGAATTTTGGAAGTTGCTTACAATGCATTTCCTGTTTACTTAGGTGATATTACATCCTTCTGGGGTCTTTGATGTAACTGAAGTTATAGTTATAATTTTCCTTAGTCATGATAAATGATAAATTAGATGTGAAACTTTAGACTCACAAATACAGGGTAGATGATAGAATATTTTCTTTAATTTTGCCAAATACAAAGAGACTCAATATTGTAACTGTAATTCTTGCTTGATAACTGTTTTTTATATGTAATTTCTCTATGTTAAAGTTAAAATCTTCCCTTTTGAATAGACAGAAAAGGGGAAGTGCTGTGGGATGTCTTTCTGTATGCTGTGAATATGTGTTGCTCAGATTGGTTGAAAAATAAAATGCTGACTGGGCAGTAGCCAGTAGACAGGGCAAGCAGACGAGGAGAATTCTGGGAAGAGGAAGGACTGAGGCAGGAGTCACTAGTCAGACACAGAGGAAGCAAGATGTCAAGGCAGAACTGAGAAAAGGTATCAAGCCACATGGCTAAACATAGATAAGAATTATGGGTTAATTTAAATGTAAAAGCTATTCAATAATAAGCCTGAGCTAATGGCCAAACAGTTACAATTATATAAGCTTCTCAGTAATTATTTTATAAGTGGGCCACAGGACTGCAGGGGCCTGGTAATACCAGAGAAACCTTCCTACTGTAACTCATGGTTATTTCTTATTGACTCCTACCTTCCTCAACCCTGACCCTTTTCCCTACAAATCTCTTTCCCATACTTCTGTCTTATGTCGTGTTTTGTTTTCATTATGACTAACTGAATTTAAAATTGAGGTCATCAATATGGTCATAGGTTCAAATGATCAATCTTCGTATTTACAAAAAGACAAAAGAGAAAATATCATGACCTAGTTATCTATTATTGCTTCCAATTGGTTACTTCTCATGGACAAGTCAAAATTCGAGCCTCTTATACTCTTCAGGGAATGAGAGTGTCACAATTTGACTTGTGTTCTAGTGAGTAAACTGTGACTTTTTTTCAGACTAAAAAATGTCATTTTTCATGGTTTAACTTGCTCCAGAATCATCTGGAAGGCTTATTACTAAAATGCAGATCTTTGTCCTCACAAAATAAGATTGTGATTTAGGAAGTTTAGGGTAAGGTTCAAATACTGTGTTCCTCTCCAGAAGCCAGAGACCACATTGTTCTTATTCAGAGATCACATTGGAGAGGAAAAAAATTATAAGATATATCTGAGGCAGACATTTGTGTGTGTGTGTGTGTGTGTGTGTGTGTGTGTGTGTGTGTGTGTGTGTGAAATAACAGCAAAAGCATTAAAAAAAAACTTAAATAGGTTCCAAATAGCAGGCTACCCTATGAGTATACTCATGCACACATGCAATACTAGCATTTGAGAGACTGAGGCATGAGAATACTTATGTATGCAACACAGCAAGCCTATCTCTCTCTTTCAAAAACAAAAAGGTTGAAACATAAAGGTTAACCAGGAAGGCTGCCTAAAGACCTTCTCTTCCCTCTGTTGCCCAGGAGACAATCCCCCCACTCTCATCCCCAGCTCTGCAGCAGAACACCAGAGGCAATCTTCCCTTACTCTTCCCCCAGCTCCCAGCTCCTGTGGATCTCACAGATCTTCCCCTTCTAACCAACCTTCATCCACTTGTTGATTTATCCCAGCCCCCCCCCTCATCCCAGCAGGCACCCCTGCTAACCTAAGAACAACTTACCCCTGGAAACTAGTATTTTGAAGGCAGATAACACCCCTACTACTGCTGCTGAGATCCCAGCCCCCAACACCAGTCTCATCCCCTGCTCTGCAGCAGAAAACCGCTTCAGTCTCCTTTTCTTCTCTGAATCCATCCCCAGCAGAGCACCAACGTATTCTCCCTGCAACCTTACTACCCCTTCAACTCATCTCATTTTTCCAACTGACACCAGCAGGCATTCATTGGGAACACACCAACTAAGAACAGGAAAACAGGTAGGTAGGCTAACTCAAGACCCTCACCACTCCCTCCCCCGCTCCATATCTAATCCCCTAATCTGGTCCCTAGCTCTGCAACAGCAGAACACCAGTTGTAGCCTCCCCTCTCCACTGCCCATGTCTCCTGTGGCTCACACAGAGCATGCCTTTCTAACCCCTCGCCCCACACTTGGCCCTGTATCCCAGCCCCCAACTCCTTTGAACACATCAGCTTTGGCAGGCCAGGAAAATAAGCAACACACAGCCATCATCACACTCTCTTAGATACATAGAGGAAACAAAAAACAAGGAAACAAATCACTCACCCAACAAAGACAAATCCAGAAATCTGCACGTAGACCTATAAATATGTCAAACTCAGATGCCTAGATGCCAGTGTAAAATGCAATCGATGACAGCCAGGTTAATAGGTCTCCCCTAGAGCCCAGATATCCTACCACAGCAGGCCCTGAATATTCCGATGTAACCGAAGCACAAGAAAAACATAAAACCGATTATATGAAGATGATAGAGGTACTAAAGAAAAAAAATTAATAAATCTCCAAACAAAATCTAGGGAAAAAAAACAAAAAAATGGAAGAAATGAATAAATCCCTTAAAGAAATCCAAGAAAATACAAAGGAAGAAAATTCAGTATTAAGCAGAAATAACACTTAAAGATTTAAGGTAGAAATAGATTCAATAAAGAAAGCACAATCTGAGGGAATTCTGGAAATGAAAAATTTAGGAATTTGAACAGGAACTACAGTGGAAAGCTTCACCAACAGAAGACAAGAGATGGAAAAAAGAATCTCAGGTATTGAGGACATGAGAGGAGAAATGGGTACAATGGTCAAAGAAAATGTTAAATCTACAAACTTCCTGACATAAAACATACAGGAAATCCAGGGACACTATGAGAAGAACATATCTAAAAATAATAATGAGACTGCATATAAATCTCCAAGAGTCCATTTAACTGCATGATATGCTCATTTCTTCCACTGATTGAGAACATCTCTCAGTCACTTGTCTTTGCTACTGTCTTAGGGTTTCTATTGCTGTGAAGAGACACCATGACAGCAGCAATTCATATAAAGGAAAACATTTCATTGTGGTAGCTTGCTTACAGTTCTGAGGATTAGCTCATTACTGTCATGCAAGGCAGCATGCAGGCAGACATGATACTGGAGTTGAGAGTCCTTACATCTTGATCCAAAGGCAACAGAAAGTGAACTGAGACACTGGGCCATATCTTGAGCATAAATGAGAGCTCAAAGCTGGCCTCCACAGTGACATATTTCCTCCAACAAGACCACACCTACTCCTACAAGGCTACAACTCCTAATAGTGCCATGTCCTTTGGGGCCTTTTTCTTTCAGATCACCACAGCTGCCTCAAAACCACAGCTAACATTCAGTATGTATTTTGTTGTTACCAAGGGAATAAATGCATTAATTGTGCAGTTGCAAATCAATGGTAGACTAAGAAGATTTATCTGGTCTATCAGATGAGAGTCTTTTGGAAATTAAAATCACTAATAATTTGAATAATGTGAGAAATGCCAGAGAAAATGTGTAACTAGTAATTCAAATGAAATTCTATTTCTGCAAAATCAGACTGCATTGGATCTTAACTTTACTTAGCCAGTGTTGAAAAATAAAGGGAGACATTCAAGAGAAGTTTCATAAATTTTTAAAGAGATTTCTGATTTATTCTCCATTTTTTCTGTGTATATTGCCTAATTAACAACAAGAAAATTAGGAACTGAATAACGTTTCATAAATTATTAGGTGACCAGTTTAAGACAGTTAGACTTCAGTGGAATGTATAACATGATAACACCATTTAATTTAATCATTTAAACTATCATCTTGTTGTATATAGTGCACTGTGTATATAGTATACTGTGTCTGAGTTTGTAGAGTACCAAGTGTCTTTGGTCTGATAGTATCTATGATAATGATGACTTGACAGTTTTTTCCACTATTAATTTGTTTTTTTTTATTTTAAAAGAATTTTTAATTGAAATGGAATTATATTACTTTCACTCCTCCCTCCATTTCATGGGCTCCTAGCTCAAGCTGATAGCCTAGCCTCTTTGTTTCAATTATTGTTGCAAGTACACACACACACACACACACACACACACACACACACAAACAAACAAACAAAAAAACAACCTGCTGAGTCTTTTGAAATTAAGTCTTTGTTCAGGACAAGGACTGGACATACCAAAGAACTCAACAATGTGATTTAGAATACAATCTTTGTGTCAGGTGAGAAACTGGACATGGTTATAGACAATCAGTTCATCAGTTACATACACGCGACAGACTCAAAATAAATCCATCCTCTGGCAGAATCCAGAGTTGTCTCTTGCTTCCATAGTATTCCAATGACATCCCCAGGGACTCCTCTATTCTAGTCTTCAACTCCCCATCAATCTCTCCAGGTATAACCTTCACACTCATTGTTGACCCATGTATGGGTCTTTGTAAACTCCAGAAAATATTTTGAAATAGATGCTGTCAGCTACAATTTACAAAAGAATAAAAATTCCAAATAATTAAACTGTTATCAATTCACCAAAAAATAAAAGGTAGATAGAGCAGTTTGTTTGGCTTGAGGAGTTTCTTGACCAAAGCACATATGTCTACTGTCATAAAAGAAGGAATCTTAAAAGCCCTTTTCTAAGATATAGATGCCAAAGATTTTTTTTTCCAAATTTTGTATAAGAAATAACTCTTAGCCAATGCATCTGGACATCTTGAAGAAGAACTCCCTATACTGTGTGTGGTCCACAACTGGCAGAGAGCACATTGACACTGAATGGAATGGGTAAGGGATAGTAAAAAACAGTCAGAAAGTTAGTTAATGAGGGTTCTTCATTAAACTTCTACTATTGTATATCATATTACCAAATATAAGCACCTTAAACCACAATCATTTATTGACAAAAAATATCTGTAGATCACAAGACTAGGAAAACTCCCTCAGTCATTGGTTGGGATTTCTAGCATGACAATTAGGGTGTTTGGCCATCCCATCACCAGAGTAGGTCAGTTCCAGCTGTCTCTCGACCATCGCCAGCAGTCTATTGTGGGGGTGTCTTTGTGGATTTCTGTGGGCCTCTCTAGCACTTTGCTTCTTCCTATTCTCATGTGGTCTTCATTAACCATGGTCTCCTATTCCTTGTACTCCCTCTCTGTTCTTGATCCAGTTGGGATCTCCTGCTCCCACAAGCTCTCTTTCCATCGACCTTCGCCCTTCATTACCCCCACTCATGTCCAGGCTGTTCATGTAGATCTCATCCATTTCTCCGTCATTGGGAGATTCCCGTGTCTTTCTTGGGGTCCTGTTTTCCAGGTAGCCTCCCTGGTGATGTGAGTAGCAGTCCAGTCATCCTTGTTCCACATCTAGTATCTTCCTATGAGTGAGGACATACCATGTTTGTCTTTCTGAGTCTGGGTTACCTCACTCAGGATGGTTTTTTCTAGATCCATCCATTTGCCTGCAAACCTCATGATGTCATTGTTTTTCTCTGCTGTGTAGTATTCCATTGTGTATATGTACCACATTTTACTTATCCATTCTCCAACTGAAGGGCATCTAGGTTGTTTCCAGGTTTTGGCTATTACAAACAATGCTGATATGAACATAGCTGAGGAAGTGTTCTTGTGGTATGATTGAGCATTCCTTGGGTATATGACCAAGAGCGGTATAGCTGGGTCTTGGGGGAAATTGATTCCCAATTTTCTAAGAAAGCGCCATATTGATTTCCAAAGTGGTTGTACAAGCTTGCATTCCAACCAGCAGTGGAGGAGAGTTCCCCTAGCTCCACATCCTCTCCAGCATAAGGTGTCTTCAGTGTTTTTGATCTTAGCCATTCTGACAGGTGTAAGGTGGTATCTCAGAGTTGTTTTGATTTGCATTTCCTTGATGATTAGGGATGTTAAGTAATTCCTTAAATGTCTTTCAGCCATTTGAGGGTTTATATGAGTGAGAATTGTTGAAGCCAAGGTTGGATAAAACACAGGGACAAATAGCCAAACAAATGGAAACACATGGACTATGAACCAATGGCTGAGGGGCCCCCAACTGGATCAGGCCCTCTGAATGTGTTAGACAGTTGATTGGCTTGATCTGTTTGGGAAGCATCCAGGCAGTGGGACTGGGTCCTGTGCTCATTGCATGAGTTGGCTGTTTGAAACCTGTGGCTTATGCAGGGTCGCTAGGCTCGGCCTGGGAGGAGGGGACTGGACCTGCCTGGACTGAGTCTACCAGGTTGATCTCAGTCCTCCGGGGGAGACCTTGATCTGGAGGAGGTGGAAATGGGGGGGTGGGCTGGGGAAGGGGAGGTGGCAGGAGGGGGGAGAACAAGGGAATCTGTGGCTGATATGTAGAACTGAATAGTATTGTAAAATAAAATTAATAAACAAATAAATAAAAAGAAGACTAGGAAAGCTCTACTGCTTTCAAAATTTTAGCAACTCACAAATAGAAGAGACTTAACTGGGAGATCTGGGCATGAATCTAATTCTAACCTGTGATGATTAATTTTGGCTCTCAATGTTAAAAGACCTAAAATCACTAAAGTGTGTGGGCACATCTGCCACTTGCTCTGGGCAGGGAGAAGAAACCACAAGACTGCCTGGTGTTCAGGTGCCATTATGGTGAGCAAATATATGGTGGGGTATGGGAGAGAGAGACAAAGTGGTTAATGTCTTTTGGAGAGAGGGAGATCTGAAGAGGTAGAGGTAGTAAGGAACTGGCTGATATGGATGGCCTACTTGCCACTCGGGGCCATGGTGATGTCTGGACCTGAGCTGCCACCAAATGCCCTGTCTGGGTCCATGACCCTGCCACAGCCATTGTCTGTGTTGATGTCTGTGGCTCCTGTTACCACAAAAGGCCACACTGAAGCCTGGGGTCTGGATCACCACCTGGGGCCATGTTGCTTGCTATCCAAGGGTCACTATGCAGCCAGGATGATGCTAATGTGAGTGGCCTGCACTACCACCCAGGGCCATGGTAACATCGGTGCCCAAGCTGCTGCTGCTAGCCATGTCTGGGTAAATGGTTCTGCTGCATCTGGGGTCTGTGTTGATCTGTTGCCTATGTTACCACAGGAGCCCACATTAACAGTGAGTTGAACCACATGTTAAACCATGTGTTAAACCACATGTTAAACCTTGAGTTGAAGTTCAAGGGCAGTTCTGAGCTGACATCACCCCTCAGTGACCTGGGAGAGCTTCCCCCCTCCCCACCAGAGAGATGACCCCACCCCTCACCAGCCCTGGGATAAGCAGACCCAGATGACCCCTGGCACAGGAGAGCTGGTACTGCCTCTCACAGGAGAGCTTCCTACCCCCTACCACCCCCATTTCCACGCTTGGGAAAGTTGGCCCAACCCCTCACCACATGACTGAGGGTAATCGTTGCAAGGCTCAGCCAGATATCTGAGGTCAGAAATAACTAAAAATGTCCAGCCTCTTTTCATGGAATCAAAGAATTTCTCTTCATTTTACAAAATTTCTCTCTTCACATCCAAATTAACTACATAGACATACTTTTCAAATTTTATTTTGAAAACTGTATGAATAAGGAGTACTTCAACCTGCTTGCTAGCTAAAATTGCAGAATACTAGATGTGTGACATTCTGAGCCATAAATTTTGAAATTTTTGCCATACTAAGCATTTTTATAATTAGTTTAGGTAAATGTGAGGACTACTATTTGAAATACAGACAGATTATTTACTCATCTGCCCCTTTAACTGCATGCTAGTCTTAGAGCCTTGTTTACATAATGAAAATGAATGGTGACAGTCTTCAGTCTTTCATTTAGAGCTTTTTTGGTTGCTTTAATGGGATAGTTGGACTTCTGGTAGCTCAACTCACTTTCGCTCTCCCTTTTCTAGTTGGTCCTGATATGTCTTCTTAGCTCAATTAACTCCTAACACTTTCTTTTTAGGTCATTCACATGTCCACCATTAGTAATCACTATAGACTAAATAGACCCAATGACCAAGATCATGTTATTTGGCAGTGTGGACTTTGGAAAAATCAGTAAGCCACATGAATTTTGCCCAGATGAACAAGATGGGTGCCCTAGAGAGCTCCATGTTACTCTGGCATGAGGGGACACAGCAAGAAGAGGCATGCTTATGTACCTAGAAGTAGACCTTAATTAAAATTTGAATCTATAATGTCTCAGCCTTGTACATCTAGTCTTCAAATTTAAGTTTCTGCTGTTTATCTCTCTGTTTTAAGAGACTGAATCACACACAGTAGTGATTATGAGAAGTAATTATTTAGCTCTATCACTGTACAATACTTTTTTGTCACATAGATTATATCTAATATAAGGAGCTACCCCTTAACAGTAAACACAGGGCTCAAGTCACTAAATCCTCAGTTAAAATTAATTTTACCATAGACCACTTGCTGATAATTCAATGTGGAACTTTTGCAAATAATACATAGCATAAACACTGTACACAAAGCATTGGTAATTGGAATCAGTTTTTGATTCAAAATGTAAAGGACTGAGAGATTGTCCTCTGTTGTGGGCTGAGTCAGTCTACTGAAGTTTTATATGTGAAAGCCCTACTTCCAAGTAGCTGTAAATGTGGCTTTTTTATAATTTCTTTAGTAAATTATTAAATAAAATGAAGGATTATGATGACCCTTAAGGCAACATGACCAATGTCTATGTAAGAGGAGCAAAGGACACAAGCATGAAGGAAGATGTTACAAAGATACTTGAAGACAGCTCACCATCTATAACCTAAGTAGAAAAGCCACAGGGGACCTTGACCCTAGAATTTTTTCCTCCTAAACTTGGATTTCAATTTTTTTTTTTTTTTAGTACTACTCATCCTTTGGAACTTTATTATTCCAGGCCTAGCAAGCAAGACTGTTAGAAGCCAAAGGTGGAAAAGCTAGAAACTGATGCCTTTCCTTTGAACTGCTGCTATTATAGGAGAAGCAGAACAATGAAATGTGCAAAGACTGAAGAATCCTAGCCAAAATCTCACATGGAGTAGAGCCAGCGGAAGACCTATGCTAGTAGAGACATTCCTTGGGCAATTGAGAACTCTTGGCTAAGTGTGAACTAGGGTGGCAATGAAGAACTGTCATGGACCACAGTCTCTGGATCCTCTGCTACCCCCACATGTATTGTCTGGGTTCCATCTGCAGGAACTACTAGATGTTTATGGATAGCTCCTAGTAGCATCTGTCCTCAAAGAAGAATGCAAAGGAAAGAATTCTATGAGGAGCTGTAATGCACAGAAATCCAACAGAACCAAGGTGATCGACACCCACCTCAGTGAGTTACCAACAGTATGCAACTTTGGTATGCTATGGTAAGAATGGGGTCTTACTTCTCTGGGTTCCTCCCCAAATGGATACGCTGAATCTATGAATGGAAGGCAAACCAAACCAAATAACCAAATCTAAATTGAGTATAGCCTACAATATGCCCACCAGTAAGCTTACCACTATCAAAGACACCAAAGAGATTCTGTGATACTCTCCTAGCCAGTATGAAGCCAAAATGATCAGTAATTAAATATGCTATGCTAATGTGGGGTACTAGGGAAAGATGAAGGAAATAAAGTCACAGAATGCCCTACTTCTTTTCTATTTCCATCCTTAAGAATAACACTGTTTTCTTGTTTTACAGCACTTTCAAAATACTTTACACTATTTTTCATATATATGACCTTCCAAATATTTTAATGAGTCAGACTGTATTACACATTGGAACTTTAATTACTTAATAATAGAAATAAGTTCCTTTATTGGTTTTCATTTCACTTTCACTCAGTGTTTACAGTTTTTAGAAACTTAACCCTTAAAATACTTTCAGAATGAATTAAGTATCAGTAAACATTAGATGGATGAAAAATGAGGAATATGTATTTCTCAATATCATTCACTCGCTGGTCTTTAAAAGAGGCCTTGAGAGATGCTAACTTATTTGGGAACTGAAAAATGTAAATATGTAATGTTTTAAAGTAGGAGAACACTTATGGGAAATTATAAGGTTTTTCATTATATTTATAATATTCTAAGAGTTTAGTGTCTTAATAATAAAATTGAGACAAGTTAACCACAAACTAAATGAAAACTCTGAGTCTGATTGCTCATAATTTCCATTCTTTATTGTGTTCTGGAGATGGTATTTTAGGCAACACATGGAAAACTACTTGCAGAGCTGGAAATATGAATTTTTAATGGCATTCAGGTAGCACACTATACATTTTGAAAAATATCCACAGGAAACAACTGCAACCTTTCAATCTCAGGAAATTCAAAATATTTGCATCCTTGCAACATTTCTCTGAGCATTTATATTCACATGGTTTTCTATTATTTCTTAATGTGAGTATTCTTGGCATGCTACATAAATTACACCCAGATGTGAAATAGCCCTATTTAGATTCTACAAAACATCAACACCTATGCCCTATGCAGCCTAGAAACACATGAAAGAATCTAAATGAGAGTTCAAATAGCACAAAGAGGCAGGTTTGCTGGGTCTGTAACAAATGTCTTGAAATGAGAATGAGAGTCATGATTCTCAAAATGTCTTTTGAATTTTTTTTAGTATATTCAGTGGAAAGGGGAATGATGGCTCACAGACTTTGTGTTACCTGATTTCCAGTTCTCAATCTTGCTTTTATATAGTTAAAGACTTCATTCTTTGAGTATCACACACCTGTCTTGTGAAATGGGAAGCTGTAATGTCTCTCCCTCACATAGCCTCCATCAATACATCCCTTGAATTCCTATCAAACCAATAACCTATCAGGATGCTACTAGGATACTAAAGAGTTCCCTAGCTAGGAATAATGCCAATCAGAAAAATAATTATGAAATCATTAAAATGTCACATTTAAATAATTATTTAATGTTTATTCTTAGAAAGAGTCATAGTGTGAAAGCAATGCTCTAAGTACAGTCAAGTAATGTAAATCTTTAATTGCATCTAGTTATGTTGGTAGAGGCACAACTATGAATGGACATTTTTAAAGGGAAATAATAAAAGAGGAATGCACTAAGGGCAACAGAAGTGAGATGGCCTGCTCTGTCAGTTGAACACTCCAAATTATTTTCCTTTCTGGAAGTGGTTATGAATTCTTCTGATGTCTAATAAGGAGTATTAGTTTGAGAAAACCAATTAGATGAGTAAAACTTTTTTTTTTCTATTAATAACAGGACATGATTCAAAGACACAGTTTTTTTTTTTTTTCTCTTATACTCTGGAAGTTCTCATTAATCCGAGATGTTGCACACTAGTGCAACAACAACCATGGTTTATAAGTAAGAAGCTCCATGCTGTGAAATATATCAAGCCACTTAAGACAACTTAGTATAGTTGACTTTCAGCTGACTCTACTTTCAGACCTGGGAGTTTAGAAAATATCTATGATGTGATATTTTGACCTAGACAGATTCACTCCATTGGGTATCCAGGAAAAATGACATTAGCAGAATGGAAGAGGAAAGACAGTTCAAGCATGAGAGAATAGCAGAAGGGGGGGCGCTACATGAAAGTGTTGGGCAAATAACAGCATAGTTGAGGAGGAAAATGAAAGTAGACAGGAACTAAGATGCTGGACCCTGGCCTGTGAGGAAGATGGTGGAGTTAAGAGGGTTGTTCATAACTTAATTATCTTCTCACATAGGAACAAATAAAAACTTTAACAGTATTTATGATTTGATCCATAAATGTTTGCATTTAGAGAGAAACAATCAAATCTGCTCTTGTTTGCTTTTGCACTGCTGTAGCTTCAACTCAAGGTCTTTCTACACAAGCACTCCACCACCGATCTACAACCCAAGCAACAAAATCAATTCAAACACTACATCTTTTTTTTTTTGCAGTCTGTCAGGACACATTTTACTTTAATAAGTGGTCATAAATAATTTGAGAGTCTCTTGAGAATAACAGCCTTAATTGATATTTTTCAAGGGACACTGAATTGGGTAGGTGTCTAACAATCTGCGCTTCAACCAAGGTCGAACTCCAAAGCCCTAACTACATGATCTTCCAGCATCTGTGCTCCCAGGCTCACTTCACAGAAAGAAGTAGAGTCCCAATATCTTTAATTGGCTTTCTGGTGACAGCTTTGCCTTTTCTTGATGTTATTTGCTGGGCATAACACTGCATTTGATTAATGAAAAGGAAATGCCTTCCTGCATTTAACGTAAAATCTAAAGTTAAATTTCAAACTCTGTTTGAACATTCAATGTCAAGAGATATACTTGCTAGCATTTTGTGACATTTAATGGTGATCACAGGTGTCAATATTTTATAGCAAATTTTGCATTTAGTCTTTCCAAATTGATCTATAATTAGTATATTCTATATTCTTCAGAAATAGTTCTAAATAATATCAAGTACCTATAGAGAAACAGAATGCAACTTTGAATATGTATAATACCTAATATTCTTATTTTGACTTTTACAAGACCTGCCCAAACTGAGAAATTCGTGTTTTACTTAGTGACCTTACCACTTGCTTGTTTTACAGCCCAGCCATAGAACACAAAGTTTAAAGACGTCTAGTTTTAAATGACTATAGTTGATAATGTGGCTATTTCTCTTATTTTCACACTCATAATCATAAAGCTATACAAATTCTGTATAGATTAATAAATATAATCATCTATTTAAGCCCCTCTACCGGGTGAGATAATTTTCAAAGCAAAGAAAATAATCATCATGTTAAATGTACACAGACTTGTGCAATGATTATTTATTTCCTGTGCTCAATATATTTAATTGTAGAAAGATAAGCCCTGAGAATGCAGACCAGGCTGAAAAGAGATACAAGTACATCTGTAATTAGTATAATAAGTGTTTAAGCTTCCATGCATTGTGATTAGTATTCATGCCAGCCAAAGTGCTATATTTTCAAAACACTACGTTTGTGTTTAACTTCAACTCTGTAATGAAATTACAAATAAAAGAGAAAAAAATTAAACTCTAGCTACATTTATTAGATGTTCATTGCATAAAAAATAGCCATGAGATGGGATTATGCTAATATATGCTGGCTTTGTTGGATAGCGCATAATCCTGAGGAAAATCTGTAGAATTAACATCAGGAGATCTGCACTGAAACCCGTGTTTTGCAATTAATTACCTGTGTGACCTTGAAAAATTAATCCTACCTCTGAATCCAAGACTTTAATTCTACAAGGGAAGTTTGCCTGAAAGAAAAACATTAATAAATTACATAATACTTTGGTAATATAAAAAATATACAGATTGTGTGTTGTAAAATCATGACTGACTTCTAAGATGGAGGGTGGAAAAGTATGCACAAACATCTGGATGTTTTACAAGGAGATTAACAGACAACCTAACTGTGAATCTGAACTCTTCTCAAAATTGCATGAAAATATTCATCTATCTACACAAGAAATGGTTAGTGATAAACACACATGCCCTTTCCTCTTCCCATATTATTGGAAATCTCAAAGATGACTTAATATCATGACATGTGATTTTAATCTGTGTTTTGGTCATGTGATATTTTTAGTAATAATTGCATCTAGCATTTATTAAGAGTATATCTTAATAAATGAATGTCTTCAGTATGTTTGGATCAGTGGCAATGTGTTATAGTTGAATTTAGTCTCAGGAGCTTGGCTTCCTAAACTATAAGCATGGCTTTGTTCCTCACAGACAGTGAGATCATAGGGTTCTGTGTGCAGCTGCTCTGTGCCTCAATTTCCATGTCAGTTAAACTGAGGTAATAGTCTCAAGAAAGTAATAAGGACACCAACCACCAGTGCATAATTTTGTAGAAAGCATTGGTGAAGTAAATATCCTTATTGTCATCATGATTAAGCTCCTAGGACATGCCTGACAAAGTGAGAATAGTCAATAACTGACATTTCCAGTACATAAACCCATCAGTCCCAGGTCACATAGCAATCCAGACACTATTATAAGAGCTAGAACATAGATAATTCAGCATAAGGATTTAATTTCCAATCTTGTTTTCTGGCATATCATAGGTTCGAAGGCTCTATGAGTTCATCCTAGAAAGAACAGTTATTAGTCAGGTGGTGGCACATGCCTTTAATACCAGCACTTGGGAGGCAGAGCAGGGCGGATCTCTGTGAGTTTGAGGCCAGTCAGGTCTACAGAGAGAGATCCAGAACAGGCACCAAAACTATACAAAGAAACCGTGTCTCAAAAATCAAAAAAAAACCAGTTATTAATATATATTCTTCTGTTTTTCATAGCATTACAACAATTATCAAACTCATACTGTCTGTGGCCAAGGGTATGAAGTTGAATATTGAAGAGCCCAGGCCTTTAACTTAATGTGACTTATTTAAACAATGAAAAAGGACTCATCTCTTCCTGAAAATAGCAATTTGAGTAAGAGATGGTCTCCATCGATGGCTTGAGATACAGGACTGAGGAGGACATGAAGAAGTTGAGAGTGGATTCCAGGACTGGAGAATGACACTGTAACCCCACTCTCAAGACAAGAAACACCTCAATCCTACAGTTATTGAGTTCTTCCAAAGGCCACGGAGGCTTAGAAGAGACTATGAAAGAGGATGTAAATGGATGGTCTCTAAATTTTAGCTGTATTAGACCCTAATCTTTCAGCTATGCAGCTTCTACCCTACAAATTTGCGAGAAAAGAAATGAGTATTTTTTTAAGTTTCCAAACACATAGTTATTTCCTACACAGAAAACAGAATTCTAGTTTAGACTCAGAAAGTGTCAGGATCCTTGTGCTTGAGTCAAATTTTTCAATAATTATTGCAAAGCTCAATTAGCATCAACAGTCTCTAGAAAAGAGGGTCTCCCTTCATGTACTGCACAATAATATGATGCAAAGTCCTAGCTTGAGTAACATAGCATCTCAGGCAGGAGACTGAGGACATGCAGCACTTTTTACTCTCCAACAGCACAGGTGTCAGTGTATGGAAGAAGTCAAAATGATGTTTTTATACCACATTATGAAAATAATGTTCATCTTCCAACCATGTAAAATGATCACTGGTACATTCTAGGGAATTATCTCTAAGAGTTTTTATTTTATCTGAGTGTACCTATAACTGTAGCTCTTGGAGTTTGAGTCGGGAGGATTTCCATGAGTTTGAAGCCAGACAGGCTTCAGGGAAAATCCTTGAAATGCATACACACTGTCTTGGATTAAAACAAAGATGTGGGTCGAGGGAAAGAGAGACTGTGGGAGCGGGAGATCCCAGCTGGATAAAGAACAGAGAGGGAGAACAAGGAATAGGAGACCATGGTAAATGAAGACCACATGAGAAAAGGAAGAAACAAAGTGCTAGAGAGGCCCACAGAAATCCACAAAGATACCCCCACAATAGACTGCTGGCAATGGTCGAGAGACAGACCAAACTGACCTACTCTGGTGATGGGATGGCCAAACACCCTAACAGTCATGCCAGAAACCCCATCCAAGGACTGAGGAATCTGGATGCAGAGATCCACCGCTAGGCCCCGGGTAGAGCTCCGGGAGTCTAATTATCGAGAAAGAGGAGGGTTTATATGAGCGAGAATTGTTGAGACCAAGGTTGGATAAAGCACAGGGACAAATAGCCAAACGAATGGAAACACATGAACTATGAACCAAAGGCTGAGGGGCCCCCAACTGGATCAGGCCCTCTGAATAGGGCAGACAGTTGATTGGCTTGATCTGTTTGGGAGGCATCTAGGCAGTGGTACCGGGTCCTGTGCTCATTACATGAGTTGGCTGTTTGAAACCTGGGGCTTATGCAGGGATGCTTGGCTCAGTCTGGGAGGAGGGGACTGGAACTGCCTGGACTGAGTCTGCCAGGTCCATCTCAGTCCTTGGGGGAGGCTTTGCCCTGGAGGAGTTGGGAATGAGGGGTGGGCTGTGGGGAAGGGGAGAGGGGCAGGAGGAGGGAGAAAAAGGGAATCCGTGGCTGATATGTAGAACTGAATGGTATTGTAAAATAAAATAAAAGGAAAAAAAAAGAATATTTCCTTACCACAAATAAAAAAAAAAAAAAAAAAAAAAAAAGATGTGCTTGTAGTAATCTCGACAACTTCAGAGTTCACCCTTTTTTACATAACAAATGTACACCTTTCTCATGGATTTCGCTCTCTTGAAAATTGTATTCTATGTAATGACAATAATACATCAAGTATTTAATATGGATGGAGATCCAGTCTGCATTCATTATAACTTCATATTTGTACACCAAAGTGCCTCTAAGGTATAACTATTCATTCCCTCTACCACTTACATCTTAATCATCTCAACATGAACATGCCTTATATTGAAATATTATTTCTCTAAATTTTATACCATTGTTTATAACATTTCCTTCATCAGATAATAAAATTTTATTTTTCTAATTTTTATGGTAAGGAAAAAAATCTTTATATAATCTTTGATACCCTTTTCCTCTCTAATCTTACCTGTCAAGTTGATCTGCTACCTATACATTCACAATATATTTAGAATTTGACCAATTCTCATTGTCCTTACTACAGCCATGCTGAAATGGGCCATTATCATGACTCATTACCCAACTAAATGGCCTCTGCTTTGTCTTATAGTCATCAACAAACTATAAAGCTTCCAGAATGAACCCTCTATAATGGTTTTAATATATCCTCCCTCTGTTCAGATTCTTTAACACCTTCCTATCCAGTCAGAATAAATTCCAAAATTCATATAGTACAATATAGTGCATTTGTTCTTTATCATGAAAAGCAAGCACACGTCCTAGAATCGATCAAGTTTTTCACTAATTTTACACTATCTTTTATAACATTTGAATGATTTGTTCTCATTACTCCATAAGATACTAAAATTCTAACTTTTCAGTTAATTCTTAATAATCAAATTTAAAATAGTTAATCCCTTAATTGTTTTTATTTTACTTTATTTTCCACAATTGCCTTAACTTTAACTGTTATATATTCTATCACATTCTTATCAGTCTATTTACAACCATATTCCCAGTGTCTAGAGTAGTTCCTGGTCCATAATGCACATTTTTCAAAAGCTTACTTGATTTGAATTTACAAGGAAGATATATTCCCAATGTGCCAATAAACATCACATTATTAGCATTCAATATATTTTTCTAACATTTTATGCTGGTATTTTTTTTAAAGATACTAATAACAGCAATGTGATGAGAGACTAAAATTTCATGTACCACATATGGTGGAAATCATTAATAATGGACACTTATACACTTTCCTTTGAGAATTATTTTTCTAGGAGTTAGGCTTTATCAAGAAATGAAAATGTTTATTATCAATTCACTAATTTGGAACATAAAATTTGACAACGATAACTACTTTCTTTCTTTAAGTTATAAAACCAAGGTTCTCTTAAACATTACAATAAAAGGTAATTTTGATGCTAAGAAACATACATTGTGAGATTTACTAGATATTAAAAATGGAACAGTAATTTTCAAAACCACAAGAGATAGTGATTTTTTTCTTTTAGCAAATCACTGATCAGAAATTCTCTTAATTAAATGTATACACATACATCCACACAATTAATCCTATCAGCTAACTTGAAATCAAATCTTTGCTTTTACCTTTGCTTATTTTTCTATATATTAACAATATATCTGTATATATACACAAACTCTAGAAGATCCTCAAATATGTAAAGACTACTTAAAATTTTCTTATTTTATGTTTTTAGTATTTTTGGAAAATACACAATTTCTAACAAATTAATACCAGACAGACATATGACTCCCACAGCAGAGTGAGCTCTTTTGCTGACTCATACTTCTTAAAGAACTATATTTCCAAAGAAGTTCTACACTCCAAAAATATTCCTTGAAAATTCCCTGTGATTATTAGAAAAGATGAAAGGGACTGTTGATATAGTAACATAGACTGCTTCTCAAAGCACCTTATTTATGATGGGTATTTGCAAGAGCTAGAGAAGATTTTGAACATTTCATACTTTTATCCAATAGAATCTTTATCTTATTTCCAAAACATAACAGCTATATCTCATACATTGAAATAATTATTTATTCTTTTTTAATTAAACATATGACTCCTTCTATCTGCTATATTTTATTTACATTTTGTTGTTGTTGTTGTTGTTGTTGCTGTTTTGAAACAGGGTATCTCTGTGTAGTACTGGTTGTCATGGAACTAACTCTGTAAACTAAGCTAGGCTCAAACTCACAGATCCACCTGGCTCCTGGGTGCTGGGATTAAAGGCACACACCACCACAATCTGGCTTACTTACTTTCTATAACCTGAATGCTTCTACATATATCTGCTTCAACAATGCATTTTTACTTTACAATATGTTCACACTGATGCTTTGGGTTATTAATGTTGTTTAAGCACCAACAACTGAAACATAAGCCTTCTCTATTTAACATGTAATACATATCATTGTATAAGTAAATGAAATATAAATTACAATAACTGAACAACACACACTAAACTAACAAAGAGATATAATTATAAATATGTAATTTATATTTATACCAAATAGAGGATGAAATGAAGTTGCAATTTATTAAACATTTAACAAATAATTTAAAATTTTTATTAGAATTTAGAACTAAAATTTTCAACTTAAAAATGAGAACTTTGGAAGTAATAGTTACAATGAAATCTTCCATTGGTACATTTGGAAAAGTAAATGAATTAAATACTTCATAGAATTATGGGAACAGTCTCACAGATTATGTCAAAAATATCAATGCTTTGAAATACTTGTAGGGAAGAATGAACCATAAGGAAGCTGAAATCCTATACCATACGTACCATGACATCTAAGATAAGGTCAGTTCTTTCAGAAGAGATGGAACATGAATACTAGGTAATCTACAACATCATTAGGAACACAGAATTTCCATTCAAGACACTAAGAGTCAAAAGACTTGTCTGTTTACATTTCATTACTTTTGTATTCATTGAGAAGATGCAAGTGGGCTTTTACTTGTTTTCTATTTTTCTATCTTTTATTTTGTTTATTTCTAATCTAATTGTTTTGTTATATATATTCTTTGGTAATTTCATAATAAACATTGTGTTTAGAACATATCCATCTCCATAATCCCCATCAAACTACTACCTGGACTTCCCCTACTACCATACCCTTCTCCAAACATCATGCATCATGTCATCCATGAATTGATGACTTCTTCTTCTTCTTCTTCTTCTTCTTCTTCTTCTTCTTCTTCTTCTTCTTCTTCTTCTTCTTCTTCTTCTTCTTCTTCCTCTCTCCTCTTCCTCCTTCCTCTTCCTCTTCCTCTTCCTCTTTTCTTCTTCTTCTCCACTGAATTTAACTGGTACTCCTCATATGCAAATGTGTGTAGGACCAAGGGTTAAAAACATGGATGTATAAGGACACTTTAAATCAAATCATAATATTAGTAATAGTCAACAATTCCATGGAACAACATAAAATAACAAAGACTATGCAATGTTCATCCTGGAAACTGTCGTATAGATTTTGTTTTAAATTTTGAATTCATAAATAAAATCTTTCTCAAAACAAAAATGTATAGTTCCAATGGACATTTAGTAGTATTCTGTATACAATAAATAGCTTTTTGAGATAGGTTCTCACTGTGTGGTCCAGGCTGATTTGGAACTTACTATGTAGCTCAGGATGCCTATGAAGTCAAAGAGATCCACCTGCCTCTGCCTCCCAAGTGCTTGGATTAACATGTTGGTATTAAAGATGAGCACCACTATACCTGACTCTGTATTCAATATTTAAAAGTCTTTAAATATATATATAATATTATTTATATTATAGATTAGTTTAATATTATTTAATTAATTTTTTAATAAATTTAAATTTATATAAATATATAAATAAAGACATATACATGTATATATATACATATATATATATATATCCAGTTAAATTTTAAAGAGAAGAGACAGCATTTGATTTGAAGCTACATAATAATGATATCAAGGAAAATAATTAAATGAACTAGAACTGTAACCTCTGGGAATCCAGACATGAAAAGACAACACTATATTGTAAATTTTATCTACCAATACAGAAATGAATGAGATATCTGGACCAACATGTTTGTTCCTAAGTATAAAAAGCTGTTTGAAAATTTTAGAAATCTATCAGTGAGTCACCACTGAAGTGACTCAGAAAATATACAAGATAACTTCAAGGTCAGTGGAGAAATCACTTGAGCAATCTTGATATCCACTAAAATCTCAGGATCATAAAATAGAAAGAACCTCTTTAACTGATACATCAAAAATAATAAAGGTTTTTCTATTAGAAAGAGAAGAACTATAACTTTATTTCATGAAAATATAACTGTTTATCTAGGAATTACATAGAATCCATAAAAATACTAGCAGTCATTGCTGGCTTATGAGGGTATACCATCAAAAACAATGCAAAATGTTGCTTCTTTTTCCTATTACTAAAAATTGGGAATTTTCTAAAATGGTGTTAGCTTAAAACAAAATACAGTGGTCTTTTATGATACTTGAGAAAACAGCTATTACCTAAATTAAGAAAATAAATATTAAACTTTTCACAAGAAAATATGAAATAACATATATGAAAAGATTTATTAAACATGACATCAAGACTAGAATTTATAACAGATCATCTGACACTATAAATTTCATTTTGAACACTTCATTCCTTTAAAACATAAACAACAGCTCTTTGAAACATGTTGACAGCAAAGGCATGCCATATACTAGAAACAAATACTTACAAACCGTACAAATGTAATGATCTGTGTCTAAAATATAAAGATCAACCATAAAATCAGTAATAAAAACTACAAACAAGAGCTAATTTAAAAGGTAGGCAAAAGATTTCAACAGATTAAAAGTATAGATAAATCATTACATAACAATCTAAAACCATTAAGCAACTAATATATGTAGGTAAAGGAGCATGTGGAACCATTAACCACATTATTAGCCATTAGGCAGACAAACAATTGAATGCACAACTAGTTGCCTTACTTTCTTGTTTAAATTACAGAATAAAGAACAACAAAAAGTTGATGTCAAGCATTGATGAAAACGAAGATTAATTGGAGCCCTCCTACCTTAGGAGTGGCAATACAAAATGCCACACCGACTTTGTGGAAGAGATGGACCCTTGTTCTAAAGAACTTATACTTTTACATAAGTCAGTCACATGACTGGTCACATAGAGAAAAAATATGTGCACAAATATCTATACAAAAATACTTACAGGCATATATTTAAAACTTCTAAAACATAGGACACACGTCTGCATAGACCACACAAATGAGAAGTAGTTGCCAATTACAAGAAATGAACAGCTAAGTTTTTTAAGCGTAAAGCTATATTAAAGTCAGACTCTGGGACATGGATGCACACATGTAGGCATGTATGCACATGCATCTGTCTTAGCTACTTTCTACATTTGTCTTAGTTTTCTATGCCATGACAAAACACCATGACCAATGCAACTTATTAAAGAAAGCATTGAATTTGGAGCCTACTTCTCAACTGTTTGATATTTAGTAATCATTTATTTTCTGTTACAGTACTTTTATAATGAAAATGTGCTTTAATGAACGGTGAAATTTAATTAAATGATGAGTTTAATATTAGTCTGCTCATGGGAGCATAAGCACATTAAATAGATTTACATGTTAGCTTTTATTCAAATAGTTTTACTTTTTCATCCTGCAGTCCTGAGGGAAAAATGAGATACAGAGAAGAAGGTAGCTTACATTGAGCTATATATATTGAATGATATATTAATTGTATATAGTTAATATAGTTAAATATATAGTGCATATCAATACTCATGATAATAAAATTACTAAAATAGATGGCAAATGTATACCGACATTTTAAATTTTTGAAGTCATTTTGGTTCTAATACTTAAGATAAGTAACAACCAGAGCATTTCACAAGAAAAAAACAAAATAGCCTAAGCCTACGAAGATTTATCAACCAGTATAAAGGTAGCTGCATGAAATGCATGAAAACGCCCAGAGTAACCCAGTCTGCAGGCAGCCACCTTAGAAAGTCATTTGAAAAAATCATATGAGAGTAAAAGCATTTTCAAAGAAATCCACCAAATGCCTGTAATCTCTGACTCCACAAAAAAATCCATGAATTTAATTAATGAAATTTAATTTTCATTGAATGTCTTGTTAAACAGAATATTGACAAAATTATTCAAAGTACAGTCATAATGCCCTGGAATTTAAGTGATGATGTCCCCATTTAACATAGGGTCACATCAGAGCCAATTTTCTTGAACCTATAATCCCTCAAGACTGCATGGCCAAAATACTCGTGAAGTAAAGGAGTCAGAGTTCTAAATGGACTCCCCAAATTCCACTCTATCAACTTTCCCTATCCACAAACACTACCTTTCAAAAAATGGCCATATTTGTGTCTATAGTACCACCACACTTATCCACTTTAGGGTATAAAGGACATTTTCAAATCCAAGCATGTTTTGCTTGAGATTTTCAGGGGAACTATTTTTGTCTTTGTGATTTTTTTCTAAACAATTGAATAATTTTTATGTTTAATCTCCCCACAGCTATCTCTACTTAACAAAAGCTCAGTTGGAGGTAGCATTCCCTTTCCACTCCAGAAGCCCTTAAGCAACCATTCTCTAGACTTCAGATCAACTTATTCACTCCGGGCTGGTACCATTTGCAGAATGATCATCGACCTTTATCAAACCTTACCAAAAGTCATCATTATCAAAGGACTGAGAACATAACAAGGTCTCAAGAAACACATAAATAGTAAATGTTTTATTTGTTTCGATCTTCTTTTAAATTGAATTGGCTGCTCAGATTACAATATTGCCTTTGCTATGAGGAAAAAAAAAACAATTTAAAGGAACATACTAGACATGCTTTTTCATTACGAATTTTACCTTAGACCCATGAGGCTACATCAAAGCTAAGTAGGCATACCAAGGATATCATATTCAAATTTAGGTCTTGCCAAGTTATTATTTAAAAGAGCAAAAGCTAGGCAATAAGGTACTTTGACACCTTTTGGAAGAGACCTACACCTAAGGCTCTCCTGACACAGATCAGGATGCTTATTTTGGGGAGTCAGCACAGACAGGAAGAGACATGTTGGACTGTCAAGTTCAAGCTGACACTGGAGATTAAAACCAACAAGAAGAGACTGAATGTAATTCCCGCACTCATAATGTGTCTAATAACATCTGTGGCAATATTACAAGAAGAAAACAAACACTTGATGTTTTACCAAGCCGAAGAGAAGTGAAGGCTACAATTACCAATGCTAGGGAGGAGAGCCACGTATTTTTCAAAGGCTTTTCATTTAAATTGAGATGAGCCACATAATAGGATCAAAGTAAATAAAAGCCCTGCCACTGCCTGTTGCCTGTGACATGTGGCAGTTCTGGTGAGGGACAGCGCTGCATCCAGAAATCTTCTCTTTCAGTAATTGAGGACACCTGGTGTGAGGGAACGAAGGCCAATTTTGCTGATGTGTGTGCTATTTCATTTTGTTTGTTCCTCAATATTTGGTGCACCAACTAAATTAAATACGATTATACCTGCCAGTCACATGCTCCGGAAAGGTAAAATTGTTTTTACTTTCAGAATAGCTTAGCAACATTTGGTATTCTCATCATTTATATCATTATGGATAATTCATATCTAGCATAATATTATTAAAATATATGCACTTTACTTAGAAAATGGGTTTCTGTAGAAGAAAATAGACGAAGTGAGCTTCTGGATGTTGGACAGTCGGTAATTTTTTAAAACATGGTTTTAAAAGCACAGGCTTACAATCGAACACAGACAAATGAGACTGCCACACAATCAAACTTTCTCTACATGACAAAGGAACTGGAGGCTGAACAGTAGAAACCCCAAGGAATGGGGAAATATTTTACCAGTCCTATCTATGATAATGGCTATACATGCAGAATATACTAGAAATTAAAGCAATTCAGTCGTGGTATGTCTACTTAGCTTTCACATAGCCTCATAGTCTAAGGTAAACTTCGTAATGAAAAATGATGTCTAGTTTGTTCCTTTAAAAAATAACCTGATTTTTGTAAATAAAAATGGTCCAAAAAAGCAGATAAAATGGCTCAAGCATTTAACATATTAAAAAAATTCTCAACATCACCACTCAATGAGAAAATGTAGACTCAATTCCCAATGACAACCTTTCACCTGGGAGAATCCCCAGAGAATAACATGGAATAATTTAGAGTGATATGTTGCATTTTAAAAAATGGTTTTATGGTTTCCTTTAATTTAACTGTGTGTGTGTGTGTGCGTGTGTGTCTGTGTGTGTGTGTGTGTGTGTGTGGTGTGTGTGTGTAGTGTGCATGATTCATGAATGCATGTGTAAGTTTGCAAGGGTATGGGGAAATGTGTGTATGTGAGTGAGGGGACATTTGTGCACACAGGCATGAGAAAGCCTAAAAGTCTGAGGGTGACTTCATTTCCTAGATCACTGTGCACTTTATTTTTTAAGGCCAAACCTAGGGCTTGCTGAGTAAGGGTTGTCTAGCTAGTGAGCTTCCCTTGGGTATCCTATCTCTGCTTCTTGCATACTGGGATAACAGGAAGCTCCCTGACAAGCTGAGTTTTCAGTTGTCTTTTGGGAATCTGATCTTGGGTCTACATAATTGGTGGGTAAGTACTTTATTCACTGTCCCAGCTCTCTTCCCTGTCTTTTGTCTGGGTATACTTAAGAGCTTTGTCTGCTCAGCACTACAGAAAGCTGGAGGATTTTTGTACCCGCAATTATATGGGTCAAATCAATTTTCATCTGAAAAAATAGTGGGTTCAAAAGAGCATTAGCTGTCACTTGTGCAGAACCTGGTTGACATGATATTTCATTTTTTTTTTTTTGGAAATGGTATTCTTTTGTATCTTTCACAAACAGAACCCTGCAATGTTTATTATTAAACTTTCAAAAATTTCAAGAGTTCTCCATCCACACATCTGAGTATGTGGTGTCCTCCAGGGCCCCTGGCTTACTGAGTATCAAATTTATATTCAGATTCATGTCACAGATCAACATGCTGTTATGCTGGATATCTCGTCAGTCCAAACCAATCCCTGAGTAAGAGAGTTAATACCCTTGAGGCAAAAGGGAAGGGTGTACCTTCTCTTCCATGGTGACATTATCTCTGATATTTTTGACTCTAAAAAACAATATATTAGCAATATTACCATTACCTTCTTTGCCTCATAATTTATTAAGCTTCTGTAGAAAACATAACACATAAAGCAAGCAGGAAGGGTTGGAAATACTCCATTATTATATGCCATAATCCTTTAGCACTCATATAATTTATAGTCCTAATCAAAAGAACAGACTAGGAAGAAAAAGAAAACATTAATTGCTGACACTTTGCGTCCTTTAAGGGAAAGTTGTTCTCTGTATCCCTTACATATTCCTATTCATAAGATAGTATTTTTATTTAAATGAATTTATTTATTTGTTTATTTTAGATACTCTTTCAAAGTTACATACAATGGATTTTGACCATATACATCCCCAACATCCCAAAGTCTCCCTAGCACCTCCATCATGTCACCCTTCCAACTTCATGTCCTTCATTCCCCAGTGCATAACCCCACACTCATGCACACACAGACAGCAATAACTGAACTCAGTGTGTTAGCAATAAACACACACACACACACACACACACACACACACACACACACACACACACGTGCCCAGAGCTGTTTGCTAGGGCCAGCAGGAAGAGGCCACAGGATGGTCCAGCACCTTGCTGTACCTGGGGGTCAGTATTAGTATGGTGAGCAAGCATATGGTTGGGTATGGGGGGAGCAGAGAAAGGTTCACGTTCTATGGAGAAAGGCAGATCTGACGAGGCAAAGGCCATGAGGAGTAGGCTGATGTGAGAGGCCTGCTTGCCACCCAGAGACACGGTGTAGTCTGGTCTAGGAATAACATCAGGGACCAGATCTAGGTCCATGGCCCTTGTGGTCCTTGACACCTGTTACAACATAGGTTCTGAGGATGCCTGGGGTTGGGGCTACCACATGTGGCCACATGGGTGTTAGAGTGGCATACCACGGCAGGAAACATCCCATTCTGGATGGCCTGGGCTACTGCCCAGGGCCATGCAGTTTTACTGGCTTGAGTTGCAACTAGAGGACCTGTCTGGGTCTGTGGTCCTATCACACCAGGGTGTTAATGTCCATTGTGTCTGTTACCGTCAGAGGTAGTGTGAATGCCTGGGGCCTGGACCCCCACCTGGGGTCCTGTTGGGGCCCGAGGGCCACCCTGTAGCCAGAGTGATGCTGATCTGAGTGATCTGTGCTGCCACCTGGGGCCGTGATGGCATCGACCCCCAACTGAAGGCCGGCTTCTGAAGGCCGTGTCTGGGACCATGGTCCTGCAGCAGCTGAGGTCTATGTGGATGTCTGTTGCTCGTATTACCACAGGGACCCAAGCACACAATGTGTTGGGCCATGTGTTGAAGTACAAGGGTCCTGCTAAGCTGTCCCCACCCACCCCCACTGTCCTGTGGTGACCTGACTGCCAGCCGGAGATGTGACCCTGAACCTGCCTGGCCATGGGATAATGGACCCTGATGACCCTGGGAAGGGAAAGCTGGTCCCATCTCTAATGGGAGAACTGGACTCCACACTTGGGAAGGTTCATCCCAACCATCCCCAAGGGTCTGGGACCGCTGATTCTGCCCTCACCTGAAAGGGGTGGTCCCCATGGCCTGGACTGGCCAGCTCAGTTGCCTCTGGGGCACACATAAAGTTTGGAATTGGCACACCTACGCCAACATCTACCCCACCTATGGCCTGCTGACGTGTGTGAAGGGACTGATCTTGTGGAACCATAGGCTTAGGATCTCTATGACTTGAGGCAACAGCAGGATATCAGAGGGGAATGTTGGTGGGGGTCAAGTATCAACGGTGAACTAAAGCCAGAGACCTTGAACCTGACCAACAACTTGTTACATAATCAACATTTGCATGTAAAGATGTTTGACAAAAGGTATACTGCATGATACACAGCAGCTCCCAGTGCCACTAAGATGAATGAAGTGATGTAGAGATGGGAAAGACAGAGGAGTGAAATGTTTTTCTTTCTTTTTTTAATCTTATTTTTATTATCTTTTTGGCTTTCTTTGGGGGGCGTGCCACAAGAGGGAGTGGCAGATACTGAGTAACTGGGAGACTAGTAGGATTGGGGTACATGATGAAATTCCTAAAGAATCAAGATAGATAGATAGATAGAGCATGAGATATTGTTTTTAATTAACTTTCTTGACCAAAAATAATACAACTCAATGTCTTTTATTTTTCCTTATCCACGATGATTGATATTCCTCATCTCACAGGGGAAGGATGTTACATGGGGGTTGCACACAAAAGTAAATAGAGCAGTTTGAATTGCATACTCACAGAGCTGGAAAATGTCCAGAAAGTGGACTACCCACCCAGAGAATCCAAGTTATTTTGCATTTAGCTCAATTCCTGATCCTTGCTTGTGCACATTAACAGTGTCATTTCAGAAGAATACTGTCAATGGCAATCCAAGCACTGTGTCCTACAACCCTGAAAACATTTCTCCATCCCCATATTCCCAAGACTCACTTGCCTGAGGAAATGTCTGAAAATAGAACATAGTAGGCAGAAACCAGTGCAGTGTAAAAATACAGGACTGTTTATTAGGATGAGGAGAATTTTCTTCTGTCTATCATAGTCTCAACCTACAATTATGTACTTTATAAATCAATAGGCCTTGTACAAGTGAATGGTGACCTTCTGTCTTGACCTTTCCTACCTTTCCTGCCTTCCTGCCTAAGCATCAGACCTCAAAGAAGAGCCAGGTGGGAAGGAGCCGTTGCTGGGAGGGATGTGAATTGAACTAAACTGGGGAAGATGGGGAGCTGAGATGGAGAGTTTGTAGGAAGCAAAGCCATATGGAACTGAAGCTCAAAATCCCTGACAGATGCTCACTTGCTCCCTTGGACTTCTGTCTTCCAAAACAGATTCAAAGATAAAATTATTAAGACTTTCAAGAAGGTGATCACAGAGCAATAAACCAAATTATCTGCCATTTGCTATACACAGGGCTCTCCCTGTCCACCACATCCATTTTTCTTCCTTGAAAACATCTGTGGATATAAGTGCCCTTGGGGAAGGACTCCAGGAATCATTTTGGTGGATATTTCCCTCTGCATTGGCAAGTGCTTCCTCGTGAAAGTCCAGATTTCCCTGTCCTCATGAATCCTGAGTCCAGAACTAGCTTAGTTCTGCCTGTGAACAGTCGTAGCTGCTTGTAAGTCATTGTGTGACAACTCACTTGTCTCTCTATGGGTGTTGTTCCATTTATCCTCGCTTGAATTCCTCATGGTCTGGGTCTATTGACTGAAACTGCAACTCTAAAATTCATAATGATCCTATAAATACCATCAACTAGAGTCTATGGTTTCAGGAATTTATTATCAGTATGTAAGTGTCAACAGTGTGATTATCACAGACTCTCATAATCTCTCTCATCACGCTACTTATATCATAACCTCTTCCAACTTTGGAACAAAGCCTCTGCTTGGGGATTTAGTTTGGTCCTCTTTCTTTTATAGGTCAAATTATCTTTTCTTTTTAGGCATCAATGTAGATCTGTTTATTCAATATGGGAATTTGTAGAAAAATGTTAAGTGACATTTTCTTACATTCATTCTCTCCATGATAACTGGTGAATCTCCACAAGTCCCTGTGTAACACAGTCACTGGATGGCCTTCCCAGTCTTTTGTGATCTCTCCACATTCCTTCTGATTTTTAGGTCCTTTTTTTTCCATCTGGAATAGAAATTCTGGCATTTGATAGTGCTTAATCTGGGCCATCAATTTTCCCTCTTCTAATGAGGCATCCTAATGGTTAATTTGAAGTATAACATATGGTCCTAGGTACAATGAATACGAACATTTTCTAATCAGCCAAGCCTTTCCTAGATAATCACATAATTCAACTCATTTGACTAATCAACATAGGAACCCACCTGTGTTCCCTAGGACCCTGACAGTACATTATGACTGTCTTTTAGTTCCTTGGGATCTAGTTTATTTATTTTTTTTTTTATTATGGGACCCTACCTATATCTGCTTGAATGTCTAGTATCCTAACAAGAAATGAGAGAAGAGAGGTCAGGTCTTGCTGAGAACATACAACTTCCAAAGCAGAGAAGCAGTTTTAATTCCATGGAAACACCATAGCTGTAAGTTCAGAAAGTTTCTGAGATGCTATGTGACCAGAACTGCCTCATGTATCCCTACTCCCATTTATTTTCCAAGTAACATCCAGCATACTTTGCCACAGCACATACCTTCGACTACCATGCATCCTATTGTACTCTAGGAAACAGCCATTGAATGAGATTTTGGCCTGATTGTTAGCTTCTCCATCAGAAGAGAGAGTCTTTATTGTGTTTCCTTTGGTTTGTTTTGGAGTTTGTGAGCGAGTCTTACTCTGTAGCCACAGCTAGCTTGGAAGGCACCCTGTAACACGCCATGAACTTGCAGCAATCTTCATGCCCTCAAGTGCTTTGATTATAGGCATAAGCCACCAGGCAAGGGAGGATGTTTTAGAAGCTATCAGAGAAGCCTCTGTCTTTCAGTCTTCAGTTATTCATTGGTCCCCAAAGAACTTTTTTTTTTTTATCTAGGGACAATGGAACTTAGCAAGGGCCTTCCCAGCCCATTGTCTTTATAGTTACAGATTTCTCTAATTCAACAACAACAAATCAATGAACAAATTAAACTAGCTAATCCATTTCTTTTTATAGTACCCAGTTCATCATCAGTTAGAGGTTTAGCAACTGAGCTACAGCTTCTAGTAAAAGGAAAGGAAGAAGTTACACCCCAGGTGGTCTGCTCACAACTATACTAAAAGTAATTCAGCTTCATTACAAATATTATATCCATTTTTGGACTATTCCTATACTGGTTATTAGAAATCACAGTCCTTGGAAGCAAAGATGAAATGTTATGCATAAGATATTTGGAGGAAACAAAATTTGCGTGATTGAGGCAGAGAAAGTAAGACTAGGTAAGAAAAAAAAATCTAATTAGTATTGGAGTTTTAAGACAAATGCCCCAGCTTATGAATCCCAATGGACTGGTCTTGCATACCTGATAAAGGAGTCCAGTGCCCCCCAAACCATCCTGAGGGTGCTGACATGAGCTTTAGATTTGAATAGAAGAATCTGAGCATAGGTAAGAGGCATGCATAATTAAGCATGCTTGGTCAAATGTGGTCTGGCTCATCATTACTTCAGTTAAGGTTCTGCAAGGTGACTCTATAAATCCCATTGCCTGAGGGAACAAGCTAGCTCCCAGGAGATAATTGCTGCTGCTTGAGGGGAATCTCATGATGGAGCCATCTGTCCGAAAGACTCAAAAGGCCGTGTGCTCCTCAAATCCAAGATTATTGCAGGTTTAGGGCAATGAGTGGAAAGGAACTTTAGGTGCCTTACTAGGGCCCTGAAACAGAACATAAAAGCTGACAGTAAAATACTTCAGTACTCTTTATTTCTGCACCTTCACTCTTAAAGAGGGATGAGATAGGTTAGGTATCATCAGTTTTTTGATTAACAGCCCTTGGGTGACTAACATTCTATATATAGAGAGGTAAGCAAATGACTGACCCAAAGTAAAGGGGAGATGTGAAATGGAGAGAGATAACAGACATTTTCTCTACTTTAGTTAACTCCTGGACCCAGAGGAAGAGACAATGTTGTCACCAAAAACAGGTACTAAGGACCAATTATATTAGTATAGTACTGAACAAAAGTACTCACAGTCAAAGTAATACAAAAGTTTAGGATATAAGGATATGAATCCTCCCCATTATAAATGCTCTCCTTTGCCCCTGCCAGTATTCTTCAGTACAAATGGGTCGGCCATGTTGGGTAAGACATGTTCTTAAACAAAATGATTTTTAACAGCTGGGAGGAAAAAACAACCTATTATCTACGGACTACTGATATCTGGCACAATACATCATTTTTTGAAGGAAGAGCTAAACAGTACACTCTGGTGACATTGTGTCCCCCAATATATTGTGCGCCTGTGTCCCCCAATATATTGTGCACCCTAATAAACTTATATGGGGCCAGAGAACAGAACAGCCACTAGATAGACATAGAGGCCAGAAAATGGCGGCACATATCTTTAATCCTATTACTTGGGAGGCAGAGATCCATCTGGATCTCTGTGAGTTCATGGCCACACTAGAAATAGAGCCAGGCATGGTGGCACACACCTTTAATCCCAGCACGTGAGATCTCATGTCTTGCTTGAGAAAGACACATGCCTTTAATCCCAGGAAGTGAATGGCAGGAAGCAGAAAGGTACATAAGGCGTGAAGACCATGAACTAGAGGCTTTTAGGCTTTTTAAGCTTTGATGCTTTTAGCAGCAGTTCAGTTGATGTCCTTTCGGGTGAGGACTCAGAGGCTTCCAGTTTGAGGAAACAAGATCATCTGAGAAGTTGGCAAGGTGAGGTTGGATATGGCTTGTTCTGTTTCTCTGATCTTTCAGCATTCTCCCCAATACCTGGCTCCAGCTTTGTTTTTATTAATAAGAATGTTTAAGATTCGTGTTACAGTACATATGGGTTAAATCATGCTCCTCTACCTTAGTAATTTACCTAAAACGCATGTTACAGCATCTGGGAACAGAGTGGAGAGTACATGTTGAAGAGAAAGATTGTAAGAATGCCGCACAGCGTCAAACGGCGCTGTTCTAACTTAATTGGCTCTGGGGTGTTTTGTGCATCTTAGATAGTGAAGTTGGGTTTTGATGAAATTTTTAAATTGATATTTTTGGACTTGACACAGGGATAGAAACTTTCATCTAGCAGATAATTCAGAGTCGCCTTGACTGGCTGTCATAGAGAATCTAACTCTTATCATCCCTACATTCTGAGTCTAGCTCTATCCATCCTTTTTGTACCAGTTCACAGTGATTTTTCAACTGTTTACTGTATGTACTATCCAGAAGACTCAATGGAACTCTCAGATTTTCTGTTTTTGTAGTTCAGTTTTGCTGAGGGTTCCTCATTTCAAACCATAGCAAGGACACTTATCTCCGTCCAACACATTCTGTAATTTCCATCTTATATTTATAATTGTTTAGCTTTCTGGATTATTCGAATAGGCTGGCCAATAAAATACAAGCCAAAAGGATGTGAGTTTCATCCCAAAGGAACATCCAATCCCCCCAACCCCACACACACACCAAGAAAGAATTTCCCACCGTACCACTTTTCCCACTGAAGTAATTGAGGATGGTATATGTTCCAAGTGAGGAAGTCCACATTAATCATCTCAAAGTCACTGGACCACTCAAAAGCCCCAATACAGTAAATGAAATATCAGTAAGAAATAAAGCTTTGCTCCACTGAGCCATTGAGATATTGTGAAGTTTTTTAGTTTAGCCTTAATATACAATATTATAAGGAAACTGAGCTTGGAGTGAAAGAAGTCAATGTCAAACCTCTCAGAATCCACACCATTATGGAAATGCCTCAAATGGATAGGGGTGATGGGTTACTGCAGGGAGTAAGCAGTTCACAATCCATTTCCCTCTGAGTGAAGAGAAGAAGAAATGCCTGCCTTCAATCCTTCCTTTGAAGTATCCCATGTTCACCACAAAGTTCTGGTCCTGCCCCACAGATCAGGAAGCCCATGTTAAAATGCTTTGAACAATGTCTGGTGTATATATAATCAGAGTTTTAAATGTTCACTCTTATTATTCTCTAGAGTTACACTTTATGAGAAGAGAAATGTTTGCTCATTTTATTTGGAATTTAAACATTGGTACCTTGAGTCCTGCCTAAAACAAAGTAGACATTCAATCAATATGTATTAAAAGAACTACTGAACGTAAATATTTGATGTTTCCCTCCTTGTTCTCTGGGTCTCTATTCATGTTCCTTTTTAACATTTTAATTGTCCATGATTAGAATAAAGTAGACACTTTTCTTGACTTTCTGTTTTTGCTGGCATTGGCTTTCTTGCTCCATATCTTTATCCACTGAAGCCTTATTTATCTTGTGGGGAAAAAAATGTTCATTCCAGCCAGTTGACTCCATTATTCATTAAAAAATAAAATAAAGTAAAACATCCAATCTATTCTTAAACTTTTTGCAGACATTTAAAGCAACAAGAACAAAGGTATAAGTTAAATTGTGAGACAATACTGGTGGACAAAACTTCCCAGGTATGTGCAGCTTTGCATGGACAGCATGGAGTTGCTAATGTTTGCCTTCTCCTTCCTGCTGCATATTGGAGAACATACAAACAAGAGGAGAGAAGAGGAGAGGAGAGGAGAGGAGAGGAGAGGAGAGGAGAGGAGAGGAGAGGAGAGGAGAGGGCAGGAGAGGGCAGCCTGCTCTCACTGGGCCCACGCCTGCCGGCAGGTGTGTGAACACCAAAATGTGTCTCACAAGAACACGTGGGTAATCTTCTCTTATGGTCCCAGTTTAACTTCAAAATGTCTCCCCGGTGGAGGGTGACATGATTGTTGTCATAACAACCATCTCTTAGAAGGCTTTACTCAGTACCAGAAGTGAATTAAATTCTTACCCAAGTTGCAGCTTTCATTGCTTTAAACATTTATCTCCTTAGGTGTTTGTATAGGGGTGTGTGTGTGTGTGTGTGTGTGTGTGTGTGTGTGTGTGTGTGTGTGTATGAGGTGCAGGTGCCCTTGCACATGCACCGGAAGCCAGAGGAGAATGTTGGCTGGCTCCCTCTGTCACTTTTGCCTCTGTCTCTGTCTATCACAGCTAGGCTGGCCAGCCAGTGAACTCCCAGGACCTGCTGGTCTCTGTTCCCTAATGCTGTCATTACAGGCACATAGAGCCAAGCCCAGGCTTTTTTGTGAGTGCTGGGATTTGAACTCAGGCCCCCAGGCTTGCATAGGAAGCTCTCTTACCTACTGAGCTTTTTCCTCAGCTTCCTTCCACCTTTTCCTCCCCCAGACAGGATCTCATGCCTCCCAAGGTGGCCTCAAAATCACTATGTGCTGAGAATGATGTTGAATGGTGACCCTGCGGTTTCCCTCTCTCAAACCCCGAAATAACAGGCGTGTACCACTGCACTTGGTTTATGAAGTGCTGAGAATCAAACCCAGGGCTTTAAGAATGCCAGGCATGCAGTCTACCAACTCTGGTACAACCTGAGCCCCTCCCAGCTCTCCTTGCTGAGTGAGGTAAGACACAGGCAAGAAGGATCTAAGGGTTTTGGTGCTCATGCCTCAGATTGGCACAGCTTAATTTGGAAAGTCAACATGGAATTGAGCCATCTGAGTCACCCAGCAGGGATTACCTTCCGATTGTCCCATGGCCCTACTCCAGCAGTGGCCTGGGACTGCTTCTGTATCCAGTAAGTATGCAGCTGTTGCCAGGGACCTCGCCCAGAGCTGAGAAGGTGCAAGTGCACGGTCTGTTTACAGTCTACCCTTTGCATCAGGATGATGGGCATTCAGGAAGAAGGGACCCTAACTTGGCCCAAATCATTGAGCTTGCCCAAACACGGCTTGGCAGAGTGGAAAGGGGATACGTCATTGAGTCACACACATTTGATCCAAGCTGTAGAACCGTCACTCACTAGCAGCATAACCTTCCAAGTCACCCCTCTGAGTCCTGTCCCCTATACCTGTCAAGATGGTCGCTATGCAGGGTTGATGTGACAATCAGAATGTGCCCGTGTCTAGATGGCACCGGAATACCTGATGGTCTGAATGTCAAGATCTAAAGACCTGCTCTGCTTGCTCAGTTCCAGCCAGCCTGTGGGCGAAACACAGACAGCAAGGAGTCCAGGCTGCTTTCCCAGGGGAGCATCCCATCCACTGGTCTGGTCCTTCCCCACGGAGCCACGAACTAATGGGTTTCTATGGAAAGGAGCTGTCTATTCTAACTGGAGTCACAGCAAGTCTCCTTTGTATGTCTGTGTGTTCACGTTTGTGCCTGTAGGTGTGCATGTGTGTGAGTGTGCATGTGTGTGAGTGTGCAGTGTGTATGAGTGTGCAGATGTGTGAGTGTGCAGATGTGTGAGTGTGCAGATGTGTGAGTGTGCAGATGTGTGAGTGCTCACAGAGACCAGAGGAATACCTCCGTTGTCACATGTCAGTCTTGAGGTGTCATCCAGCCTTCCTCCACCCTTCCCTTCCCTTTTTTCCTCCCTTACATTTCTTCCACTCTCAGCCCTCTCTCCCTCCCTCCCTGCCTCCCTTGTTCCTTCCCTTCCTTTCTCTCTTCTGTCAGGGTCTCTTGCTGGCCTATAAGTCACCAAGTAGGCTAGTCACACTGGCCAGCAGGCTCCAGGGATCCACCTGTCACTACCTCCTCAGTGCAGGGATTACAAGTGGAAGACACACTGCTGCCTTCCTTCCTCCCCCTTCACCTCCTCCCCCTCAACCTCGTCCTCCCCTTCCTTCTCCCCCTCCTCCTGTACCTCTGTACAGTATATGATTAAAGCTTAGCACCCAGACACAGACCTTTTTTGTAGGGGGCTGGAAAGGTTAGACAAGGCTCACCTCAGAAGAATAACTATTAATTATTGCTGGCCAGTGTGACTAGCCTACTTGGTGACTTATAGGCCAGCAAGAGACCCTGACAGAAGAGAGAAAGCTTCTGTATAGACAATGTGGAAAATGTGAGGGGGGGAAAAGAAAGAAAATCCCTCATAATTCTCATCTCCCACATGACCTCTGCTAACATTTTGGTACATGGTTTGCACTTCTCTTGCAATGGAGTTTCTTAAACAATGGCTTTGGTTTTACATAGTTTTAAATCGTATTTTATGTGTCTATGCATGTATATTTGCAAATCACATCACAAAATGACTGTTGTAGATATTATTTTAACTAGGCAAAGATGTATTTACATTTGTTTATGCTGTAGACTGTTACTTTTAACTGTGTAAAAGCATGTTACCTTTGTTCATGCTGCATTTGCTTAATGATGCAAGGATGTGTGTTTAATTACGTAAAGATGGGCTGCATCTGTTTAGCTCTGCCTGCCTAAGCACCTGATAGGTGAAGAGCTGAACAGCCAATAGGTAGGCAGAGAAAGGATGGATGTGTCTGTCAGGCGGGGAGAATAAATAGGAGACATCTGGGCTCAAGAGAGAAGAGCAAAAAAGACTACCAAGACGAGCAGGAATAGAAATAGCTCAGTGGTTAAGAGCACTGAGTGCTCTTCCGGAGGTTCTGGGTTCGGTTCCGGGGAGGGGAGGGGACTGTTTTGCTTTCTCCTTTCTTGTCCTTCCTTAACTACCTGTCTTCTGTGACTAATATCTGCTATAAAGCAGGACAATGAGCTTAGTAGACACAACAAAACACAGTTCTAATGCTCTAGCTCATACCTCCTTCCTCTCCTCTTATGAGGACATGAACTCAGGGATCACATTAGTTCCAGCATGCTCTTGGATAGATGTAAAAGCTGAGTTGCTATATAAGGCACTGCATAAATAATTTTTTTTATCCTGATGAGTTGCATTTTTTCCTTGATACACTGTTTAAATGACCAAAAATTGATTTTGATGTTAAATACTATAGAAAATTTGAGCTGACAGTTAGGTTTTAGAAAATCATTTAACACTTATTCATTCATCTAACTTGCTAATGTCTACTTTATTTCCCTTTCTGCATAAACATATATTTTAAAGGTGTTATATGAAATCAGGCTATTCCTTGTATATTGGAAGGGTCTTTCAAACATATATGGAATCCCTGTACAACCATCAGACGACTTCTATAATAATGCCTATGATACTAAAACCCGTCTTTCATATTTTTCATATTTATAGAAATAATATAAGTGTGATTTCTCACCATTTCTAGGACATTAAATACTGACAATCCGGACTTCCTCCTCCTTGAAGCTGACACATCCAGTGAAATAACAGAAGGAAAACAAGTGTACCCTCCAGGAAACAATATCCATGGCTATTCTGATGTTCATTTTGAGTTTGTTTTTCTATCAAGAGACTTATGTCTGTTGAGAAAATAAAAAAGTCTATGGGCTGTCATTTCTCCTTCAATTCAGCTATTAATGGCATCCATGTTTAAAACATGCTGCTAGGTACAAGCAGCAGATTATATGTGGTATCTTTGACAAACTCTTGCATTCAAATATATAATGCAGTGTTCTGCGCTATAAAACTAAATAAAATGCCATGGATATGGAGTCTGTGAATGGTGAGATAAGCACTCAACTTTAAACAAGAAGTAGTTTTAAATGACAGGACAAATTTTCACAAGCAGGAATATGAAGAAATAAGCATTCCCACCACAAGGGAAAATAGTGAGGAAGGCATACTGTGTACATGAGAGTACATGTGCATGAGGAATTTAAAAGCCCTTGTCTTCCAGGTTCAAAACTACAGGGGCTAATCTAAAGTCACTTAGTAGCCTTTAGATATTGATGATGTCATTAATGCATGCTCAGAAACACTGGACTCAGTTGCCCAGATACTAGGAAGATCCCCACCATTCCTCACAGCTATAGATCTTTCCACATATCTGCACTTTACCCTTTTGTGGTAGCAGAGCTCCCTTCTGTCCTCTCCACATGATTTCCCATAATGGCAGGGTTTTTATTTTCTTTTCATATATCACATTTTATTTATTTTGTATTTGAGCATTCATAACACAACACAGCTTCTCCCCTTCACTATGTGAGTCTCAGGGATCAAAATTAAATCTTTGGTTTGGTGTAGAATGCCTTTTCCTAATGATCCGCCTTACCATGTGTGGAGGTTTGAGTAATTATGGTCCCATAGGCTCACATATTTGAATATTTGGTCCTCAGTGGTTTGAAATGTTTGGGAAGAATTTGGAAGTGTGACATTGATGGAGAGATATCATTAGGTGTGGGCTTAGAGGTTTCCAAGACTAGCACCATTTGAAGACCTCTCTTTGTCTCCTGCTTGTGGTTTGAGATTGATAGTCTCACCTGTTCATATTACCATGCTTCCTGTCATCACGATCCCTAACTCCCTGGAACTAAACCCCAAATTAAACACCTTCTTCTATAAGTTGTCTTGGAGGTGGTGCTTTATCACAGCAACCAAAAAGTAACTAATGTATCAGGCCTCAAAGATTTCTTTATCTTTGCTTAAAAGATTGGCCATATTGGGTCTATTATCTCTGAGTCATTGGCCAGTCCAGTGTTTGTAAAGTGGCATTTCTTGTCCTAGCAATTTTTCTAAGAGATAAATATCAGCCTGAAAAAAAATGGTTTATTTTTTTAGTGTCATTTGGGCTACCAATAAGGATGAAAGGAAGGAAGAAAGGCTTCGATTCTTTTATGATGTGAAACAGAAAGGTCCCTCACCTTTGCATTTGATGTGTGTGCATTTGATTATTTGGTCCTCAAGCTGAGCTGCTGATGTTATTTTTGGAGGCTGTGGACCCTTTAGGAGGTGGAGCCTAACAGAAATACATGAGTCATTAAGAAGCATGAGCTATGATTCAACCTTATTTCCAACCGACCTTTCTCATTTTCTAGGTGAACACAGTATCACAAATGTGTCTGCTGTCATCAGGAGGCATCAGCTACTATGCCATCCCCCTTGAGTGGACTGTACCAAACTCTGCACAAAAGTAAACCTCCCCTTTTTTAAAATTACTTCTGTGAGGTATTCTATTACAGGAAGAAGACAAGCAATTAATTCATGTTTCTTTTGGAAAGTAGCATATCCTCATTATGTGCTGATATGTGCAGTAAACATTGATTATATTACTTACAAGATATAACAAAATAACTATGTGCAAGGATATATACAGCTTCAACTTGAAGAGTTACTTGCGGTTATACCAAAAGGACTTTGAATAAAATACCATAAAATTTACATTTTATTTTTATATGAAGAAGAAACACTGAAACAATAAATACAATATAGTACTATTAGTGGCTTCTGTAGATGGGTTCATATAGGGGTAAAATACACAGGGACTAGATCAAAAGAGAATGTCGTGTTCATATGAGAAGTGAAGTTCCAGAGTCCTTACACTGAGATTGGAACAGAGTTGACATTGAATTTGTCAGCTCTGAGAGTTTGATTCTTTATATAAGAGCGAGATGAATGAGAGATATTAAGCAGTGATTTTTCAAGCCTTGCCTTACTATACTTCAACTGTATTACAAAGACTTGGAGTGATCAAAATAAATTTTTATCATCTTCTTTCACATTTATAGGCTTGTGATTTTGAATTCCAAAGTAATTAGTAACTAACATGAATTATTTTCTTAGAAAACACCTACATAATAGACTGTCGCCTGCAATCAAAAGGAAAGATACGTTATAGAGGCAAATTAGTTTCTGAAAATGCTGAGCTTGAAAATTTTGGAAGATAAAACCAAAATAAGACATAAATAAATGGAAATTAAACATGAATTTGGGGAAGGGGCTTGTGGAGAGGATGCGGAGGATGTCAGCTGTGGGAGAGAGAAGGGAGCGCAGGATAGAAGAGTGAAGAGAAAGCATAATGTGCATGTAGGAGATTGCCAAACAGCAAATTTAGTCAATAAAACAAAGAAATAAGCTGGATTTGGCTTTATCAATCAAGTCTACAGGTTTTATTTACCCCTCCCCTCAAAACTATCCTTTAAGGTGCTGGAAAGTTGCTCAGTAGTTAGCAATGCTCCTGCTGTTCTCCAGGCCTGAGTTTCTTTACAAGCACCCACATTGTTCACTCACAGTTGAACTCCAAGTTCAGGGCATCTTCTAATCTCCACAGGCACCCTTATACACATGGCATATACTGGCACAGACATATACCCATACAAATAACTAAAACCAATTTTGTAAGTAAATATCATAAATCTTTCAAAGTGATAGTTTGGTCTGCAATGTGAGCCATAGATCCATGGCATGACATTTTAGAAGGAAACCCATGGGCAAATATTGTTTGATATTCAATATGCAATCCTGCTAAATCTTAGAGCTTTCCTGGGATCAAAAAATACTGTTTCCATGGTGAACATCATTTAGGCTATTTTATCTTAGAGTAATTCAACAAGAATCAGATGCTTCATATTGCACTCTTATTTATTTATTGGTTGGCTGTTTTGTTTTCCATACAAGTAGTCTAGCTGTCCTGGAACTCACTATGTAGCCCAGGCTGGCCTCAAACTCATAGAGATCCAAGTTGCTGGGATTAAAAGTATATGCCACTACACCAGGCTTATACTGCACACTTTCTTTTTTTTAAAAAAAAGTATAATTTAGTTTAATTTTACATATAGGCCACGGATTCCCCTGTCCTCCCTCCTCCTGTTCCCCCTCCTCCCAGCACATCCCCTATTCCCATCTCCTCCAGGGCAAGGACTCCCCTGGGAATTCAGCTCAACCTGGTAGATTCAGTCCAGGCAGGTCCAGTCCCCTCCTCCCAGGCTGAGCAAAGTGTCCCTGCATAGGCCCCAGGTTCCAAACAGCCTACTCATTCACTAAGGACAGGTCCCAGTCCCACTGCTTGGGTGCCTGCCAAACAGTTCAAGCTATCTAGAGGGCCTGATCCAGTTGGGAGCTCCTTAGCTATTGGTTCATAGTTCATGTGTTTCCACTAGTTTGGCTATTTGTCCCTATGCTTTTTCCAATCTTGGTCTCAACAATTCTTGCTCATACAATCCCTCCTCTTTCTCACCAATTGGACTCCTTGAGCTCTACCAGGGGCCTGGCCGTGGGTCTCTGCATCTGCTTCCATCAGTCATTGGATGAGAGTTCTAGCATGATAGTTAGGGTGTTTGGCCATCCTATCACCAGAGTAGGTCAGTTCGGGCTTTCTCTCGACCATTGCCAGTAGTCTATTGAGGAGGTATCTTTGTGGATTTCTGTGGACCTCTCTAGCACTTTGCTTCTTCCTATTCCCATGGGGTCTTCATTTATCAAGGTATCTCTTTCCTTGTTCTCATCTCTGTTCCTGATCCAGCTCGGACCTCCTGTTCCCCTAAGCTCTCTTTCCCCGACCCTTGCTCTTCATTACCCCCCCCCTCACGTCCAGTTTGCTCATGTAGATCTCATCCATTTCTCTGTCATTGGGCGATCCCTGTGTCTTTCTTAGGATATTGTTTTCTAGGTATGCTGCACGCTTTCAAAGTGACTTGGAACAAGGAAAGTCGACCTTACATTTGTTTGTTGTCATATTTGTGGCCCAAATGCTCATCCTTCTTCGGTGTCCTGAAGTGAGGACAGGAGACTGCCTTAAGAACATTGTGTTTCTAATGGTATTTGAAATGAATCATAAGGTCTCCAGAGAAAAAATGTACTACCAGTTGCATCATTAAAGTATTCTTGGAAGGCACTTTAATGGAGAAAACTCGCTACCATCACTGATTGTCATTCTATAGAAACCATAAAGAAAAATGAAGACTCATAACACATCTGAGGACTACTGTAATAGATTGGTTCAAAAATATCTGAATACCCTAATATGGTATGTGGTAGAGCAGCTTAAGGAAACTCATCCTAAAAAAACAAGCATGAATTTATATGAAGAAATTTTGATTATACTTATTCAATTAATCGGATGATTGTCTAGGTTTATAGTACTATACATGATTTCCTTCTTGTAGGAAATTAGAGACTTAAATTCATGACTGCCAAGGTTTGTGTGCCATTATTGCACCCTAGAGTTATGGTGCCCTGCTGGTCCTTCGTGTGGTTCATAGGCATCTTAGCTCTGTAGAACTATTGGTTGTTTTCCTCCACTGGAAGTTTGCATGGTGCCTTCTGGTACCCTGAAAGCTAGTTGTCAGGGAGGAGGCTTTTCAGGTCAGCTCCTGTTCAAGGGCCTGTGGACCCTGTATTTGAAGCACATGGTGTCCTCAGCAATAGGGACCTGTCTTCCACCTGGCGGGGGGGGGGGGGGGGGGGGGGGGGTAGAGACAACCAAAGCAATAGCAAGAGCCTGTAATATTTTAGGAATCTCTTGGTGATCCCTGAACAGCAGCTCAGAAGATGACTTCTCATGCTAAATGTTGAGATATTTACACACAAAGAATTACAGAAAACTAAGAAATTCAAATATAAAGGGGAAAATAGTCTTCCTCAGGAAAGAGGGTACCAATTCCTATCCAATACCAAATGTTCAGCCCTAAAAGCATTTATATATATATATATATATATATATATATATATATTATATATATATATATATATATATATGAACAAACATTGCACAAACAGAGCAGGTTATATTTAGGAGTGTGTGTGTGTGTGTGTGTGTGTGTGTGTGTGTGTGTGTGTGTAAAGCAACAATTAATGAAAAAAGAGGCCATAAATTTGAAAGAGAGCAAAGAAAGTTTGAGGATTGGTTTAGCAGGAAGAAAGGGAAGGGGAAATTATGTAATTATATTATAGTCTCAAAAATAGAAGAAATATTTAAATGTTTATATAATTGGAATAATAGTCTATTTTAAAAGAGAAAATATGCACTATTACATATACATACTTTCCTTAACCTACAGAACATTCAATTTCTTATACACTCAGCTGATACTGTTTTTCTCTTGATTATATTATATGTTGTTATGTATCACATAATAATACATCCAAGCATGTCACATTATTCTTTATGTAAATAAATATATGGAACTAGCTGCATTAAAATTACCCTAGAGTCCCACTAGAAACTTTCTGAATCAGCATTTCTGAATATATGGTAAAAGAATCTGTGATTAACTAAATACCCAAGTGATCTTATGCACGTGGCTTTTTGAGAAACACTCTAGCAGTTTTTTGCTTATCCTAAAAAGGTATAATTGCTACTTTCATTAAAAAGTCCAGGACAACTGATGACTAGGTTATTTGCTAGCTCCTGTGCTTGTAATGGTTTCAAAGATGTATAAAATGTTATTTCTTCTCCCCAAGTCCCTACATTACTTTTCTCTTTTTTTATAATAAACTAATAAATAAGAAGAAAATCCTTGGTACAGGAGAAATGCTCAGAAATATTGCTTGGCATTTTTTCAGACTTTCATTTTGACAAGCAATTTTAAAAAACCACTTAGTTCTCAAAAGTGGTCGACAATTAGTTTATCCACTGCAGTGGTGGATATAAATGATAAGAGTTTCATATACAAAGTATTTTAATATGTAATTCTTCCCAAGCCTTTGGAAGAAACGTCTATCACAAGGAATGGCTGATGCACCTGAAACACTTAGCTCCATAAAGAAGATGACATTTTTTTCATTAGTTTAAGATTTATACACCGAAGTATCTGTCACAATAATAATAAAATCTGACAGTGCAGATCATCTACGTTTTCACAAGAACAGGTAATAAGTTCTTTAGAAGATATGATAATTTGTTCAAACCAGAAATTTTTTAAAAAATGTAGATCAGTATGGGAGCTGAAGAACTTCATATGCCATCATTTCAGAACATGTATTTAATGATGTTTATGTCAGGACAGCCATTATGATTAATAGTCCGTACATAAAAATGAATATGTTATTATTATATCATAGACTCTTTTGGCTATTAACATTCCACAAAGGCTAGTGCCAATCAGCTGGAGTGTGTATACAGAATAGATTGCCTTAGGTATAAATTTGAGCATAATCAGTGTGGAGCATATCTGAGCTTTCTGTGCTTTGGGGCTTGAATGAGTGTAATGATATGAAGCTCCAAAACAACAGAAACCTAAGCACATATATTAACCCTAACCAAAAAAGAATCAATTCCTCCTGAAAAAGAAGTTAAAAAAACACGAGAATATTAACGCCTCACAGCCATGATCATTCTGCACCCAGCTAGTACAATACTGCCTCCCACCAGCCTGCATTCCTCAATAGAATGGCCCAGATTTTATTTCATTAGTTTTTGTGATCTTCATTTTCTAGGGAAGAGTTTCCAAGTTCTAAATAAATGAAGAAAACTAGAAATGAAAAGGAAAGTGAAATAATTTCATACTGGCTATATACCATTAAAACAAAAATATTCTGTAAGTGAATTATGAAGATATTACTAAAAAATTAAATACAGATTCCTGTGGTAGAAAAACCAAATTCTAGATTACCTTTGCACCTACAGTCTCAGCTATTCCAACCAAGTTACACTGATTTGAAGTAAAAAGAAAATACATGTGATTTCTTAGGGAATTCATTAATATTAAGATGTCATAATTTTATCTTGAATGAATAAATCTGACTCCTAGCATGCCATATGTTTCCAAGAAGTAGCAAGGTTGTGGGAGTCTAGCTCTCTAAAACTTAATTTTCTATACATGACAGCTGTGTTGATGAGACGTGAAATGCCTATGTTTAATCTCTTTACCTAAAGAGACCTTTAGAATAGTCGTCGTTGCTATTCCTTAAGCTACATTTTGTTGTCAAGTTCTATTTTACATGAACACTACAGACACTTACAGTCTCACCTTAGGGAAAGACACTCATCCTCTCTGCAGTTCAGGAAGGATTAATCATTGAGAGCATAATGTGAAACTATAGCATTTCATAACATCACTAAAATACTGTTACATAAACAGTGTCAAGAACTTCCAGAAAAGAGAGAGAATCTCTACTATGGGAAGTTACATTAGAAATGAAAGCATACTCAATAGAGAAAGTCCCTAAGGAAATTTTATTTGAGTATACAGAACCAATCATCTTTCACAGTCTCTAAATGTCTTGAGAAAGCTGGCACACTTATTCTCAATTGTTTTAGATCAGTTTGTCTTCTATATTCCACTTCCCACTTTTATCATCTTTATAGTCTTATAATCATATAATTCTATTAACATTTAGCCCTTAAAATGAGGTGAAGCATATTCCCTAAAGTCTTGAAAGGGTCTGGTTTTAAGACATTTAGGACATCATGTTCTCCAAACACTAAAGAACTCACAAAGCAACACTTCACAATCCCTTTGCTTATTCACATTCAAATCACATACATAAACAATTATAAGAGTTCACAAAAACTCACTTATCATTTCACTTCTATTGACATTTAGTCTTTCTTGTATGAAATACTTTAAGCTAAACCACAAAACCGCCTTCTCATTGACCATGAAGAAAAAATTCATTATTACAGTATCTGCGCATGATTCTTCACATTTGCTTTGAATCAGACTCTGAGAACACCAGTTCTTACCTGACATCTTTCAGCCAATCTTCACTTCTTAATGCTCAGAACCATACTGAATATTGTCGGTTGCTTAGCCAGAGAAAATGGTCTGTAGAGATTTATTCCATCAGCTAAAAATATCACATTGCAGTGCATAATAAAGGTTTATTCATAGTTCATGAAATGAGATTAAACAGTTTGTCTCAACTACCCAAGAGAAGCGCAAGACATTGAGGTTTAGTCCTGGTGTCTCCCTATCATGTGTACTTCAACTTCATAAACAGATTTTTCCCAACCAGTGAGAAAAAATTAGGTCTCCATGAATGGCATTTTGCATTGGTCAAAGTAGCAACTCCATATGGTATAGTAGGCACTTTCTTTGGAATAGAACATCCAATTTGTTTCATGCCTTTGTCCAGTGCTATTGACCAATTCTCATTATTCTAAGTCATTTTATTGTGTAGTCTGATAAATTACCTGGCTCTTCTCTGAGATTATGAGCTCCCTGAGAAAATTTACCATTTTTTATCCCTTTCAGCACAGGGCCTGATATATTGTAGGTACTCAATAAATTTAATAAGTAAATGAATGGCTCTTGGGATACCTGGAAACATTTAATCAAAAGTCTACAGGAGATTTATACCATACTCTATTCTGATTATTTTTTATAGTAAAACTAAACTTTAGGTCTTTATAGCAATAATTTATTCACTTTACATTAGTCATGTCTATAGATGGTTAGATCAGTATTTTTAATATCTTAGTTTTGTTTTCCTCTTACTTTATGTCATAGTTAGTGATAGTTTTAGAAATGACATATTTTAGAAGCCAATTTTTAGAAGCAGGGAGCTTAAAGTCAAAATTCATTTTCAAGGATTTAATTTAAATAATGAAAGCTACAGACTGAGAGGTTTCCAAAGACAATTATAATTTTCTGTCTAAAATATATAAATCAGGATTTTAATATAGTTAAGAATTCTGCTCTATTTTCTGCCCACTCATTTCACTTGTTATGTGTAATAATGGTTGAACTGACTCGTTATGTTTTTTAAATATTCGTCTCTGATTTCAGATACAAAATGATTTCTGTCTATGAAATAAAAAGATAAATGTACTTATAGTGTAGTAAACAACCAGCTGAAATTCATGGACCAAACTGTCCTGAACTCATCTCAGAAGTGCCAAAACCATTAATCACCACATAATAACTGGCCTGGTTTGAAATGACATGCAGACCACATAATCTGATGCTGATAGAGGCAGCCAGAGCCCAGGTAAGATGAACATTTCTAAATGAAAACAAGCACTCCATGATGAGGGCTGGAAGAAACCCAAGGCAAAGCTGACATGGGTGACTGATCAAAACTCAACCCAAATGGAAATGTGTTTGAAATTCACCCGGCCATTGAATAACTACAAATTTATTTTCACAGGTCTAAGTTGAGATACTCCATCTGCTGCATGAGACATTACAGGGAAGAATATCCACATCAAGGAACACATTTTGGTAGACTGTTTTTCTACTACTCTTATGTTGAATTTGAAATCTTCACTCTTCTAAACAAATATCCCTTAAGGGTCATGCTTTAGGTTTTGGTTTAGGTTTTTTCATTGGGGTTTGTGGTTATTCTGTGTTTCTGCAGTCATTCTAATGTGCCTCTCTAATACTCAGCCTGTGTAAAATCTATATGTTTTTGCTCTCTCTTCCACGTCTCCTGCTCAATTAATTCTTAACTATAACTTTCTATAGCTACAATGATCTTTAAAGTCTTTTGATTATAGCAATGTTCTGATTTCCTCTTCCATATATTTTCCCTCCCAACATTCTTTTCTTAATTGATTTAATGTTACTCCCTATCAATACTTAGGCTACTTCCCTTCCATTCCTATCTTTATTAACTAATATCTTAGTATAGACCAACGATCTCTTTCCTTCTATCCTCCAACAGTTATTGAAGTTTAATAAATGACTATTTTAAATACTATGATATTTGCACAGTGGGCATATCCATAATTTTTGGTTGCTTCTGCAGTTAATATCTGCCTCTCAAAGAGGTGATTGTGATGACTTGGAGCACTGAGAGTGTGGACTTAGTATTTAGTGAAGGAACTTCACTGCCATTCCACTGGAGATGAAAGCACTCAACCTTACTACCGTATACTCTTCCTTGCACATTGCACATATTCAAATTGACAGAATATAGCTTTTAAAAATATCTAATCAATGAAATATCCCCAGATATACAAGTCCAAATCAAAAACACAAGATACATAATAAATCAAGGCACTATGGTTATCCTAAAAAATATCAATTTCACAGTAACAGATTGCAATGAGAGTGAATTAGATGAAATCCCAGTGAAAGAATTCAGAAGAATATGTATCACAGTGCCCCATCCCTAGATAAAGAAATATAAGGAATCAACAAATGCTGAAGGACACAGAATTATTCTCCCCGAAGAATGAATTCCTTGTTGGTTATCTAATACCAAGTGGTCAGTCCTAAAAACATATATACAAGTAACATTAAATGGCCTCAGAAGTTTGTAATTATATATATATATATATATATAATATATATATATATATATACTCATATGCATTTTATATGTTCATATATATTTACATGTACATAACAATAATAATTAAGAGAAACATGAATATGGCAGGGAACAGGGCATGTATGTATGGACTTGGAGGGAGAAGAGGGCAGGAAGAAACACTGTAATATTTTAATTAAAAATAAAACTTCAAAAAGGAGGTTCACAGACAAAAACAGCTACAAGATGGAAGGATGGAAAAGAGATCCCAAAGCAACCAAATGCTAATGCAAAAGAAAAACGAAAAACTAGACTTCAAAACAAATTTAGTCAGGAGAGATAAAATGAATAAGGAAACAGTCCAGCAAGACGATATAGTACTTTAAATCACACATGTCCCTCATATGAGCACACCCAACTTCAGAAAATAAAGACTACTGTGTGAATAGTCAGAGATTAAAGTCAACAGAATGTTAGTGTTTGATTTCTATGCTCCACTCTCACAAAATATATATCCAGAACAAAACAGAGAATCATCTGAATTAAGTTAAATGGTAGGTAAAATGGACTTAACTCTATCTACAAAGCATTCCATCTAAATAGCAAACATTCTTCTCAGCAGCCCATGAAACTTTCAAAAAATGCATCAAATAATAAGACACTTTATAGAAACTAAGCTTAACAAGTACAGAAATTAAAATATTTCTTGCATTTGCTCTGATTGCAATAGAATAAATATAATAATAACAAGGAAAATGACAGAATATATACAAAATTATATAGACTGAACAACATACTACTGAATGAGTTTGAGTTAAGAAATCAAGAAAAAATAAAAATAAAATCAATGACAAAGGTGTCCACCACCCCTGGTTTCAAATAATTACATTGAGGAATGATAACAAAACCAGCATCCACAGGAACAAAACAGACATGTCAATCTAGGGAACCAAATTAAGGACCCCCAAACAAACCCATAGAACCACAATCATCTGATTTTTCACAGAGATACCAAAGACATACAAACGGTGCTGTCAAAACTAGAGGTTGACATCTGACAAAAGGGAAATAGATCGCTATCTCTCATTCCGAACAAAGATCAATTCCAGTGGCTCAAAAGACTTATTGAAAGACCTGAAACTTTGAAATTGTCTGAGGAAGAAAATAGAAAAAGCTCTTCAAGATACAAGTATAGGCAAAGATTTTCTGAAAAGGACTTCAATTGCTAAGGAAATTAAAAAAAAAAAAACTAGTTTTGCATCTAGGGAATGCTCTTATTTTATTAAAATGAACCAATTCCTTACTAATATGAGATAAGTTATAAATCACACAAAGACATATATTTAATAAGTGAATAAGGTGAAGATATTACTGAAGCTATTAGTGTTTATCCCTACTCAAATTTTGGGAGATGTTTAGCATGATGATTTTAGTTTCTATCTATTGGATGGTGAATAAACCAGATAGGATAATACCACTTCTACATCAACAGTTAGCTCCTCACACAGTGTAGCGAATAGGGCAACTTATATATTAAAACCTGAAGAAACATAATTAGTTTTGGCCATTCTCTCCCATCTCCTAAGAAACAAAACAAAATGGAAATCCTAAACAAAATGAACAAGATCAATGAGAGCAAAGATATTGGCGGGGAGGGGACCGACTCTCACAAATGCCAAAATCTAGGAATGAAGCCAAGTTCATGTAAAGGCTGACGGAACAACTCACACAACAACGCCAAGAATCCACTTTTCTTCCTTCATCTTTCTGTGAAGCATGCCCGCTGCCTCACTAATCCCCTAGCCATGATGAGTGCATCCATTAATCACATACCTTTAACAAACAGCCACAAAACTTAAGTGACCTAACAAGCAGTGATTAGTGATTTCTCAGAACAATGCCTGTTGGCTGAGATTTTTTCTCATCTAATCTCACTTCCTGTGTAGCTTCATAAAGCCTGGAGTCAGCTGAGCCAGAAATGACAAGGTGGCCTGACTCCTCAGTCTGATATTTGAAGCTGACTGTTGTCGGAAGCATCACTGATTTCTTCCTTGTTACGTATCATCCTCCATCTGTCCAGAATGACTTCCTCACATCGTCTTAGGGCAGCATTCCAAAGCCTGAAAATAGAAGCTACAAATCTTCAGCCTCTGTGATGCATAGCATCGTTTCTTTCATTTTTATTACTCAAAGCATGCAACTATTTGTGAAAGAAAAAAAAAAGTCTTGAAGCAAAATGTGAGAAAGAGCTCCCATAACTTAGTGAAACAGTAAGGTGCATGGTCAAAGGGCTTAGTTTACTTGTATACTTCCACAATGTACAATATTTCATTTCAAAATTTTACATTGTTCACACAACTCCATACCATCTAGTAAATGACCATGTGTGTGTATTTTGGTAGTTTCCTGTTGTTTGTTTTTTACTCTTTTGGGGGCCCACCACCCAGTTCCCAAATAAATCACACATAGAGACTTATTCTTAATTATGAGTGCCAGACCTTAGCTTGGCTTGTTTCTTGCCAGGTTTCCTTAACTTAAATTATCCCATCTACCTTTTGCCTTTGGGATTTTCACGTTCTCTAATTTTTGTAAATTTTCCTCTTCTTCTTACTCTGTGGCTGGCTGTTTAGCTTGGTGGCTAGCCCCTGGAGTCCTCCTTCTCTGGCTACTTCCCTCTTCTCCTCACAGATTTCTCCTTCTATTTATGCTCTGTACCTGCCAGCTCTCCTGCCTCACTATTGGCCTTTCAGCTCTTATTTAGACCATCAGATGTTTGAGACAGGCAAAGTAACACAGCTCAACAGAGTTATACAAATACAACATAAACAAAAATAACACACCTTAAAATAATATTCTACAACAGTTTCCTGCACACACAAAAAAAAAAAGAAATATTCTTTTCTCAGAAGCTCTGACAAATATCTGGTCCATCTGCAGACAGAAGCCAGTTCAGTCCTAGCTTAAGCTTGGATTTGAATCAATAACACAAAATCTGAGGCTGGGGAGATTGCTCAATATTAAATCACTTGTTGCACATGTGTGAGAACCAGAGTCCAGAGCCTCAGAAACACATGTACATGCCAGGTAGGAGTGATGATCCTGTTGTAATTCTAGCCAGGAAAGACAGAGACTGGGGGGTCCCCAGAGCAAGATGGTTAATAAGACTAGCTTTGGGTTAGATTGGGGGATCTTAACTAAGTAAAAAAGTAGAAGAGCAATCAAAGGTGATGTCTGACAACCTTGGTCTTCCATATCCATGATCATGTAAGTCGTAAATCAAAACTCTTAAATACATTGGGGAAGCATCAGGTAGGTAGGTGGCTTACAGGAAATCAGGAGAATCTGGGAGGTAGATTTCAACTGTGACCTGATGTCCTTGTTAGCTCTTCTGGGTTTGGTGTAATTTAGGGACTCTCCTCACAACTTGCAAAAGATTTTCCTCATAGTCACAATAATGTTAGGTCATGCAGAATTTGGCAATAAAGACTGTAAAGAGGATTAAAGATGTCTCAAGAGAATTTGGCTCTAAAGCTATAATGTCCAACCTCTTACATGATTGAAATTCTAATTTGTCAGTCAGACTTCTTAGATACAGCATTTTCCCAAGATCTTTCATAATCAAATAACTAACAAAACACCTTTCACTTAGGGAATATCATCCACATGATACATACTGCCATCAGTACCAACCCTATCTATTATCACTGGAACACCAGTTAAAAACAAAAACAGGATATGAAGTAGCAAAATTGTCGTGTCTATGTTACACAGAACCAACTCTCATGGCTGGAAATGTAGGAGAACATGATACTCTCTGGTATCTGAGAAGTCTTTATAGGCACAGGTATAAGTCCCACCTCACAAGTTAGCTACTGTACGTGTGTGTGTGTGTGTGTGTGTGTGTGTGTGTGTGTGTGTGCAGGAAATGGTTTATAAAGAACCAGACTACTGCAGTAGAAAGCTAAAAGATGACCTAGATTTTACAACAGAAAACATTTCAAAATGGCACATAATGTACTGAAATGGTGCTCTAACATTAAACTTGGAATATATGCAGACTTTTAGACTACACACTTCAGTAACAGGAACCACAGAACATTACACAGAATTTAATAAACAGCAATAACAACAAAGTAAACTAATACAGGAAAGGTTGACAGTCCACTTAACTGTGCTGAGAAACTTATTTGTTCTCTCATTCTCCAATGTCCAAAGTTTACTTCCTCTTTTTTCTGACATTGTGCCCCTCTGGATTTGATTATTGAGCTTTGAAATCTGCTTTTAAAGTAGCTTAAGGGCTGAAAGGTTTTCCTTTTTGATCACGCTTACTTGGGAGATATAGACATGTCTTGGTAGCTTTGTCCTCAGGCCCCTTTCTTCCCAGTAGTGTGTACCACTCAAAATTTTGAGAGCAGCTTGCATTAGCACAAGTATGCAAGTCCTCTCATTGCCTCAGAGACACTCAGGCAATTTATGATCATTTGTTGCAAAGAGGCTCTGCCATTTCTCTTAGAAAGAAAAAAATAGCATCACCTACTCAATTTCATCTCAAGGACTCAGCTAATGCAGTCTTGATGATCTTCTCTGAATGGGAATATCTACAAAGGCTTAGGGAGCTCAGATCAAGTATTTTCACTGCTAGCCACCAAAGGTTTCCAACTCCCTGCCTGCCACAGCCATGGGACATTCTAGCCAGCAGAAAGAGGCAATTTAAAATGTCTTCTAATGTTACTGTCAATATTGAACTAGAGATTGTCTTGAAAAATAATCCTTTCTTGTTTCCAGAGCATCACAAAGGACCTGTAACCCTCAATGCCAATCTGGGACATAAGTTCAATGCTTTCGTACTCTGTACATTTTCCTTAATGGGCCCCATAATATATGATGCAAAATCACTTTCTCACTGTTGAGAAGAGAGAAAAAGTTCTTGTTCCATATGTCAATCTCTTTCAGAGGATGAGGACCAAGCAAAGTTGCCAGGAAGAAAGAAATAGGTCAAAGTTGATGGTAGCATGAGTGGTTGATCTAACAATGGAATCTGGAGATGGAAGAAAGTGTTCCTTCAGGCCTCTTGGTGAAGGGCAATAATAAAGCTGCCAGATCTGTCCTTTGGCTAACTCTTTTATTCTTTTATATGAAGCTATCTGTAGCTCTGTTGAATACTTTCAGATTTGCAAGTTGAGAAAGTGGTAAAATGACATGACAATTTTCCCCCTAAGTATTTCTTTATAGCATTTCTTATTCAAAACAAGGACAATAAAAACTACTCAGTCATTCTTTACAACCTAGAAGCTTAAGGCCTTCATAGTTAGACTTAGGAACTAACATTGTCAAGATGGTGTAGTTTATTCCTTCAGGCAATAATTAAGAAGTATGTAGAGCCATCTAAGAAGAGCCTCGTTCTGCTGTGGATCATTAGTTATATAGGATTTCCAATCCATGTAACAATGAGACCAGCTAAGTGGTACTGTTCACCTTAAATATTTGTTCATTAACTGCCTCTTACTCTGTGATCATTAGGTAATACACGAGAGAAATTGTTCTCTTTATACATTCTCAAAAATAGACCAGGCATAATAGGCATGCCTTTAATCCCAGCACTCAGAAGGCAGAGGCAAGCCAATCTCAGTGAATTTAAGACAAATCTGGTGTATATAACAAGTTCCAGAGCAGTCATAGCTACACAATAAGAACTTGTTTTAATAAATAAGTAAATAAATAAATCTCAAAAATAAAAAGGTCAAAGTAATATTATCTCCATTTTTTTTACAAGTTAAATCCTTAGCCCTTTCAAAAATGACACCACTTTAAATAATGTTAAAGTTAAGGAGTTAAAGAAAGGGAAGAATAATATCATTATGTCAACTGTAATAAAATGGCAATATTTCTTTTTTCTTTTTCTTTTTTTTTTTTTTTGAGACGGGATTTCTCTGTGTAGCTTTGCGCCTTTCCTGGAACTCACTTGGTAGCCCAGGCTGGCCTCGAACTCACAGAGATCAGCCTGGCTCTGCCTCCTGAGTGCTGGGATTAAAGGCGTGTGCCACCACCGCCCGGCAAATGGTAATATTTCTTAAAAACCACTTTCAAGCAGAGAAAATACCCATTGGGCATATTTGAGCTTTATCTGTGTCTTAGAATGTAAAACAAAACAAACAAACAAACAAAAAACATCAGTCTTGTGGGTATCAGGATTTGGGGCAAGGAGTGGAATGTAATGGTTTGAATGAAATATCCCCTCTGATCTCTGGCCTTTCTGGTGGAAGTCCATCACTTGGCAGTGGGCTTTGAGATTTCAAAATCCCCTGCCCTTCCCAGTGTGTGCTTCCCTTCCTGAATCTCTGCCTTCCTCCCTCTCTCTCTTTCTCTGTTTCTGCTTCTGCTTACAGTTGAAGATGTAAGGTCTCAGCTTGCTCCTCCAGCTGCTGTGCCTGACTTCATGCCGGATGCTTTCCCGTCATGATGGACCTCTTATCCTTCTGGAACCCTAAGCCCAAACAGCTCTTCCTTCTATAAATTGTCGTAGTCTCAATTCGATTATAGCCTAGAAAAGCAACTAGTATAGCAACCAAGAAACAAAAAGAGATGAATATAGAGAAGAGGAGGATAGAGACAAAATATCCATTCCTAGGGAACAAGTCCAGTGACACACTCCCTCCAACTAGCCCCTACCCCACAATGTTAGTCCCCATCCCCACTAGTCCGTAGTTGAAGTTTTCCTGTGTCCTCTCGTCTCCTGCAGCCGCTCAGACCCAAGTAAACATATAGAGACTTATATTACTTTTAAACTGTATGGCCATGGCAGGCTTCTTGCTATTTGGTTCTTCTATCTTAAATTAACCCATTTTTATAAATCTATACCTTGCCACGTGGCTCCTGGCTCCTGGCTTACTGATATCTTTACATCTTACTTCTCATGGCAGCGGCAGCTTGCAACATATCCTGATTCAGCCTCCCACTTCCTAGAATTCTCCTCTCTGCTTATCCTGCCTATACTTCCTGCCTGGCTACTGACCAATCAGCATTTTATTTATCAATCAATCAGAGCAACACATTCACAGCATGTAGAAAGACATCCCCAGGACTAATCTATTAAGCTACACACCTGTTATTTATTTACCTTATTCCTGTTTAGTTACTTGTTACATTTTTTCACCAATGAAAGCAGCTTCATGAAGGGAGGATTTCCTTTGGTTCATTGCCTAAAAAGGGATACTATCATGCTAGAGAATGTATGGCAATGTGAGATGGTTGGTCACATTAAACCCACAGTCAGTGAACAGAGAGAAGTGAATACTGATAGTCAGCTATCATTTTTTTAATCACTTTTCTCCATTGTATTACGTGAAAACTTGGAATGAGGCTGGCCACATTTTGAGTAGACCTTCTTCTCTCTTTAGTTAAATAACCTTCTGGAGACATCTTAACCAACACCCCCGAAAATTTGTTTCCCTGGTGATTCTAAATCCCTGACAGTTTATAATGAAGATTAAGGGTCATAAAAGCACAGATGGATTGATGAAGTTATAACTGCTATGTCACAATCCCATCCCAGGATCCCCCCGTTTGGAGACTACAACATTAGGGATTAACCTGAAACATGAGGGCCTTATGGGATACTTCACATTCTTCCCAGGGCTGTCACAGACATATGAAGCTCCCTCATGGAGAGTATGTAGAGAAGAAAGAAGTCTCTACTGTATTAGAAGGTGTACTTAGAACCTTCCTCTGAGGTCCGTGATTGAGAGAAAGATATATCAGAAACAGACCATTTTTGTGACATGTATCCATACCACAAAATGTATCAATGTAGTCACTTTTAAATGTGCAGTTGAGTGACATAAAATATATTTAAGTTGTGCGACCTCCACTACCACTCATCTCTAGACCTATTATATTTTCCCAAACTGAAACTCAGTTTTCAGTAAATACTATCTCCCTATTTTTCCTTCCTAGCCTTTATAATCATCATTATGTTTTCAGTTATTATAAATTTGAATATTCTAAACAATTTACATACTTATAATCATGTAGTACATCCCTCTGTGTATGTCTTGTTACATTCCAATTGGTGTCTTCAAGACTTATCCATATTGAAATATCAGCATTTTGCTTCTTTCTTTAAGACTGACAGTTGCTCATTGTTTATTGCATGTATGTATCTCTCTGTGTATATATATGTATATATCACATTTTGTTTAATTATTTATTCAACCACAATTGAGTTCAATCTCTTAGTTACAATGAATGTGCTGCTATGAACATAGATATACAAATTTGTTTGAGTATCTAAATTTACATTTAAAGGGTATGTGAACAAAATTGGTAGGATACATATAAATTCTGTTTCAAGTTCCCTGTGGAGCAACCATGTTTACTCAGTGTCTAGACCATAAGTTTCCTTCAGAAGTCAGCTAGTTTTTCACATTCTCCCAACATGAATATTTCGTGGTTTGTCTGATTTTTTTATCATAGTCATCTCAATAAGTGTGAAGTCTTATCCATGTAGACTATTTTGCTACATCATTTTCAGAAGAATAGAAGACTTAACATCAATATATCTGTTTTTGAAGATAGAGAAAAAAATCAAGCTTAATGCAGTAGATAAAATAAATGTTTTTAATCTATTAAATGTGAAGTGAGTCAGGAGATTTTCTGAAATAGTCAAGAACATTCTAATGATTAATTTAAGTGTGTCAACTTGATCTGTCTATGAGTGCCCATATATTTGGCCAGTCATTGTTTTGGAAAGGCTGATAATTTGCCTTGGCATAAAAGTTTAAAATACTGTCTTCTACAACATAAATGGGGGTCGTTCAGTCAGATGGAGGCCCACACAGAACAAAAAAGCTGACCTTTTGCAAACAGGTGAGAACTTTGATCCTGCCTGACTTTTGAGTTGAGTTAAAAATAACAGAATTTTCTGGCTCTTGAGCTTATAAGTTGTCTTACCATTAATTTTATTATCAAACTATTTGGTCCTTTAATTTATTGACTTAGATCCTAAGAGTTTTTATTCTTCATAATTGCATAAACCAACTTGTTATAGTAAGCCAATCTAATGATAGATTAATAGATTAGACAAAGATGATAGATATAAGGAGATAGATAGATGGACAGACAGGCAGTCAGATAGATAGGCTAGAAGTATAATGTATAGATTGATGACAGCTGGCACTGCACTATATATATATATGTGTGTGTGTGTGTGTATGTATATATATACATACATACATACATATATATCACTGAAAGTACTCACATATACTACTAATTCTATATATCTAAAGAACTATGATTGACACCATTTTAATTTTAAGTCTTCTTGAATCAAAGAGTAAATAATAGGCTGAGGACAAAAAACAGAAGATAAGAATAAACAAGCTAGTTTTACTAAAAGCAATGAAAGTGACATTTCATAGAACATAGACTGTAACAATGAAAAATGTCTTGGAAAAGAACTTAAAAAATAATCATTGACTGTTTATTAATTATTATTGAAAAACAGCTTCAGGGTTTTAACTATTTGACCAAATTGAGTCAAGATTACTGTTTTCCTGACTCAATTACCAGGTTAGTCAGAGATGATAAACATGAGGAAAATTAGTTATTCACAGACCAGAGAATACAGGCTTCAATGTTAAAAGGTAAATTGAAGGACAGAGGTATAAGAAAGTGGATCAATCTAATTTTGGTGCCCATGAGAACTGAGCAAGGGAAACAATAGCAAGAGAAATATATGCAATACTGAACATAGTACAACAATGGCAAACCCAAAGGCACACAATTGTGAGATCTTAGAACTGTAAGACATGAAAAAGAATGGGAACTTTTGGTGCAAGAATTCTTTGCAAAAAAGAGTGAGCAAAAACTTAAAAAAAAATAACCTGTAATTGTCATTGTGTTCATCTAAATCAAGAAACTGGTTATTAGTAACAAGGTTGCAATAATATTAAACAAAAGTAAAAACAAATCATTGGTACATCATGGAATTTTCAGAATCACAGAACATTACCAACAATACCAGTGATAACTCAAAATATTAAGGAAAGCACTGAGAGACATTAGGAATGTAGACTAATGAAATCACATCAAAGACAAGGATAAAATGATGTAGTACAAGGCTAATAGTCTGCCTGACTGGCAAAGTGTGAATATAACTACTTTAAGTAATTTGGAAAATAATGTCCCCTCCAATGAAACCATAATATTCTAGTAGTAAGTGTTATTGGAGGTAGATTCTACATGTTGTGGGAGTGATCTACTGGAAACCAGTGACTAATAAAACAATAAATATTGTTTAGCTGTTAACATATGCAAAGGTATGAAAGTAGGGGATTGGCACAGGGGAGACAAGATTAAGAAGAAGTTGATGATTAAGTTAAAAATATTCTTGTACTTTAATTATTTGTGTGACATAAAGAATCACCCCTTCATGTCATAAATACTAACTACTTACTTTCACATAATATGTATCCCAGATCCTGTCACACTCTTCTTAGCTGTTATATCAATACCACATTCTTTCCTAATACACAAACTTTATTTTAAAACATAACTTATTCCAGCAAGTATTTTATTTGTTCTATATGGGGCTTATTGCTATAATGGCTGATAGAAATTTTAACAGATAAAGTTCTTGGTAAGTGCATTTTTAAAAGCTACAGTGAGCATTCATTAATAAAGGGATAAATGAGAAAGCCAGTGATTTAAACTGGTTACAAATCTCTCTATCTAGGAAAGTTCAGGTGTGTTTGCTTGACTTTATTAATTAGATTGTTCTAAACTCACAGAATAGCAAATAAGAAAAATAATAAACAAAGAACCATGAGAATTCTTGTAAACAAAATGATTAGTCATTGAAGAAACCTAAGTTCAAATTGACAAAAGATTATCCTCATTGCAGGATTAGTTATTTAACAATAGGGAAATCAGCAAATTCCTGATAACATTGAAGTACACATGACAAATGATCTGACAAAGACTAATTAGAAGCTGGAAGTACCCAAGGAAGGAGGTTTGGTATTTTCATAAGTTTCACCTTAAGTAGCAAGCCTCACTGCTCTCTTGAATCAAAGCAATTTATCATCTGTGAACAACTGCCAACGAGAACATCACCAGGGACAAGCTGAGTTGTGTTTGTACCAGGCCTGGGTTCTCATATAAAAGTATTGAATTTGTCTGAACTCTGGAGACTTACCAAGTTCAGTGTCAAGGGAAAAAATACCATCTTCTTAATGGTGATGTTATCTCAGCTACTGTACTCTGTCATGTATGGAGGAGTATAAAGGAGCAATACACCGAAGCACAGGTGCAGAATTAGAATTGGTTTTCAGTGGCCTCTTGAAATTTCCTCATAGATGGCTTCATTAAGACCAGACACTTGTGAAAGCCCCAAGACCATATCATGAGTCTTCAGCAAATAATGTATATGTGATTGGAAAATGCAAACATATAGTGTGTGTCTGTCTGTCTGTCTGTCTGTGTATGTGTGTATGTGTATGTGCCATAACTATGTTTCTGTATTTTAAAAATCAGATTAGAATTTAATTGACTGCACATACAGAGAAGCACTCTCATAAATACCTAATGAGGAGCAGTGTGTGTGTGGAATAGCTGGCATGTTTCTTTCTACGAGACAAAATAAATGCTCAGAATTTGAACAAGTAACTCAAGATGCTCTGAAGTGATGGTGTATTTTAGCATTTTTCCAAGGCCACATCCAAAAGTACCACAGGCTGCAACAGGGGAAAGGACCAGCATTCTTCATGAGAGGATAATGGGCTGTTCACATGCTCCACTAGAGTCTAAGGTAAGGTAAGTCTGCACGCAAGCATCAAGGAAGCTGGGTGGAATAAAGTGGCAGGGTTTCTATTGCTGATAGACAATGGCTTCCTGTGTTCTCTGCTCAGACAGACTCTCTTGGAGGTTAATAGCAATCAGGTTTGATGTGGTATCCTTTACTCTGAATTCAACTTCAGCATCTGTTTTGAGTTCCAGCTATCATAGGAATGCATGTTAGACTCTTTAAAATCAGCTCCTGACTATTCATATCCACCTAAAACTCATCACTTAACACGTCTACACACACCTTTGCACACATGCAGATTTACGAGGACTGAGGGTCCAGGACTAGTTTTGTCCAGCTAGATATCATTACACTGAATTAAAATAGGAATTACAATTCTCTCATTTTCTAGGACTTTTTTAACATCTTAAATTTGGAAATCATCAAAGGGAGTCTGAGGGAGAAGCTGAGTCTTAAACTCAGCATAAATCAGTGCTCAGTTTGAGGGCCATAATGTCTCTAGCCTCACTGTCCAATAGAAGAGACAGAGCCCATAGGAATACAATGGAGAGCTCTTATACGGCCTCAACATCTCCTCCTACTCTACAGTTTGATAATATTTAGACATGCAAAATAATAATCCATGTTTATAAGAAGCAGCAAAAACTAATCTACAATCACTTAAAACTAGACTATTTATGCACTTGATTTACTATCTACCTAACTCTGCATTCTCTGTTTATCCTTTAATATATGTGTCAATTTAGTTGTTAGCAAATTGCAGACTTGTATGTATGATCACCCTAGGCTTATGGATGAATATTCTTTTTAGAGAATATGTTATTTGTTCTAGGTCTTTGAAATGTTTTTGATAAAATTTGTATTTAATGAACTATGTAGGTATATAATATGTACATTTTGTATAACAAACATTATCAAAACAGAGAAATAACATTACTTCTCAATATTACAACATGCCTCTCCTAAGCCAGTGCTTCCCTTTCTGTACAACAAAAAAAAATTGCTCTATTTATATTTGTGACAAAAATTATTTTGCCTGTTCTAGAACTTTACTAAAGGAAGTCATAAAATATCTGTTTTTTTTTTAAAAAAAATATCTTTTTGTCACAGGAATGTGATGACTTCCCCAAATGCATATGTCTTAATTTCAGAACCTGTGAACACATAACATAAAAGAGAATTAAGTAGAAGTTGGAGTCATGATATCCATTTAGCTGACTGTAAAATAGCCATTACCATGGATTAGCTGTGTCTGTACACTGTACTCACAAGATGAGTTTCTCTGGACAGATGTCTTCTTGGGAGAGAATTCACCAAGGATTGATGGCTTTGCAGGTTGAACATAACAAACCAGGGTTGCTGTAGAAACTAGATAGCATAAGAACATTGATTCATCCCTAGACCCCCTCAGGTGGGCTAACGTCACAAATGTGCTACAAGTAAGACAACTTTGAACTTCTGACATCTACAACTATGAAAGGTATGCGTCTTTTTAAAGATTTATTTTACTTTACTTTATATGTATTATTGTTTTCCTGCTTGTAGATATGTGGACATGTGTCCTTGGTACCTGTAAAAATCAGAAAAATGTGATGGATCCCCTGGAACTAGAATTACAGATGGTTGTAAGTTACCATGTGGGAGCTAGGAACCAAATCCAGGCCCTCTGCAAGAGCAGCAAGTGTTCTTAATTGCTTTCTCGCTCACCAGCCCCTATACGTGTTATTTCAGGCACCATGTTTGTAGTAATTTGTTGCAGCCACAAGAAGGAACTAGCATACTCATGTACTAAGAGTACTTTTGAGGTTTATGACAACTGATAGCAACAGCTATTTTCACCACTTATTACTGAGTATGTGGGATTCCCTGTAAAGTTCTGCTGCTGACAGAGAAATGAACCACAAATAGGTAAGCAGGAAACTTGTTCCAGCAGGGCTTAGCCAGGCTAGATGAAATTTCTAGAGTCTGACACCAGTCCAGTTTATTTTAGACATATTTAAGTACTTCACACTTTTGGGTAAAAAAAGTTTTCTTGTAGCAATTATCCCAATCCAATACAAATAATAAAGCTTAAGGCATGACTATATTGAAACTCTTTCGTAAACACGTGTGATCTCTATCATGAAGATGGCTTCTATTGCTTAAGGGCCTAGGAGTTGGTGTGGTCTCCTACCTAGATAGCATAGAGGTCACTAGGCTATAAAGGACATGTGATATCTCCCCTAAGAATGGGTTCTACTGACTGAAAAACAAAGCTAAAGATACAAGTCTGGATGAGGGAAGTCTGGGAGAAACATTTTGTGGAGGATTTGGTGAAGCATGGCCCTACAAATAGTAAAGGTTAACAGGGTTATTAATAACATCCATCCCTAAACTTCTGGATGGAAAACTGGCATATATTTCCTCCATTGAGACATCTTATGTGATCAACATTCCTGGATTCTCCAGTGCTTATCTGTGAGCACTCCTGACCTCTAGAGTAGTGTTCATCTTTATTTATGCCTCTGTTGGTGAACACTTAGATGACTTTCAGTTGTAAACTATGATTTCTAAGTCAAGCTCATGTGCATGTTTTATAAGGATCATCACATGATAGGGCATGAAAGATGCATTTCTAATTGTATGTTACTTGTCTAGTGAAGCCAGAATCAGATCTCTGCAATAGCCCCAAGTATTAGTAAATGGCACATTGGAGGCTGAAATTCTATAACTATAACTAGGGGTCAAAACCAATTGCCATGATCTAATAAAAACATTTGTTTTGAAATATTATTTAAAATTTTTAATTGATGTATCATTATTGTACATATTTATGAAGTACAGTATTACATTACAAAAGATATATATAAACCACAATGATTATTGTAGAGTAACAGACATATCTGTCACTTCAGAGGTATTAATTCTTATTGTTGAGAACATTCAAAATTACTCCCACTAACTTTTTGAAATATTCAGTCAGTGGTTGTCATTATTATTTTACTGTGCTACAGAATATTTAAAATCATACTTCCTACCTAACTGTACCCTGATCACATGAACTACCCTCTCTCCATTCCCTCCACTTCACTCTTTCCTGGCTGTATTGGCCACTATGATAGTCTATTCAATAAAGAGCATAAGTATCACTTTATTAAGCAGGCTTGAAATATCTTACTCTAGTTACAAGTCATGGAGCAGGGAGTTACTCTTAGAGAAGACAAACACCTCTTTATGTATTAGCTCAAGCAATGTTTTAAACTAAAGTAATGATAATAGAAAATTTCCCATTATACTATTACATGAGTCACTTTATCAGAGATACAGATTAACTTTAAAGCCTCAGATTGCTCAACTATGAGAATGCAACTAGCCCAAATTTCACAATTCTTGTGAGTCAATAATATGAATAGAGTTTCATAATATATGTTTAATAAGTTTGCTATTGTACTAAATTTTCATATGTTCATCACATATGTATTCTATTTCTAGAAAATTGTTTTATAAAAATATTACAGGCAGAGAATATGCTCATAAATTCATCAGGCACTTACTGTGCATAGGCTAGTTCCTTGAAGTGCCAAGGTTTACAAGGATGGATTTAATACAGAACTTTCTTCTTGAGGATATTTCTAAGGAAGAAAAAAATGCAGTTGCTAACTACCATTTCAAGTGTTCCCTTTTTGAAAAGGATGAAAGATGAAAAGATGCAACAAGCAGGACATACAACAAGATTCCAAGGGATGTGGTACTGAAAGATGAAGTGACTCAATAATTGGTTAAATAAGGAGAGTACAAAGAGATGGTACAGGGACCAGAAAAATCCCATGTTGGCTACAGAAGCTGGGACAAGCGAGCCAAGTTAACAGGCTCCACAGAAATACACATGGGTGTGTAATCCCAGACTTAAGTTTGGACAATGTGGAACACTGGCATTGACTTCTATATGTCATAGCTTTTCAAGTCCCGAAAATTAAAACTGAAAATAAGACTCTAACTTGGTAATCTATTTTTTGTGTGACTGGAAACAAAATACAGACAAAAAAATAAACTTTGATAGAATCCTTTGTAAAAGTAGTAAAGAATTAGCTGATTTTCTATAATGTGTACAATAGTAAAAGAATTAAAGTTTATAAAGTTTGGGCCATGTGTGTATCTTAGGGTTTCTATTGCTGCAAAGAGACACCATGATCACAGCAACTCTTAGAAAGGAAAACATTTAGTTGTGGGGGCTCATTTACAATTTCAGAGATTTAGTCATCATGACAGGGAGCACAGGAATGTGCAGGCTGACATGGTGCTGGAGAAGTAGCTGAGAATCCTACATCTTACAGGCAACAGGAAGTGGTCTGAGACACTGGGCAGTATCTTGAGTATATATGAGACCTCAAACCCCACCTACACAGTGATATATTTCCTCCAATGAGACTACACACCTACTCTAACAAGGCCACACCTCTAATAATGCCACTCCCTTTTGTGGTGATATTTTATTTGTGCTGAAATGTGTTATTTTATTTGTATGTTAATAAAGAAAGTTGCCTGGAGATCAGAGCAATAGCCACGACTAGGCTTAGATTACCCTACACCCTTTGGGGATCATTTCATTTCAAACCACCACAGTGTGTGTATGTGTGTGTGGGTGGGTGTATATATGTGTGGTGTGTGTATGTGTGGTGTGTGTGTGTGTGTGTGTATGTGTATGTGTATGTGTGGTGTGCGTGTGTGTGTGTATGTGTGTGTGTATGTTTGGTGTGCGTGTGTGTGTGTGTGTAAAACAATGTAAACTAATGTGAACTTTCTCTGTTTCTACCTTTTATTTTCTCTAATTTCATAAACATCCTGTAAAGATATAAATGCTCATAACATTTTGACCCATAGTAGATGTGAGTAAACATAAATACATACCAACACACTGGGTTATATCAGGGGTTGTTATTGACAGAGAAGACAATAATTCTCCCTAAAGACCTGCAAAGAGACGGAGAAAATGTATTAGAATTTTAATCACTGTATTGAAGATTGCTTTTAGGAACAGCAGGCTGGTGCAGAAAACACACACCTCTCTCAATACGATTAAGTAAAAGAACATAAACAAATGAATGAGTATTACATGATTAATAATCTTTTCTCTCTTTTGGCGAATGGGTTAGCTAACGGAGAGACCTCCATTGACACCATTAATAGATCCATATCTCCAGAAGGAACCAATGTGTGTTATAGAACCTTATGCCTATGGATATAAAATCTAAATCCAAATGTGGCCTTAATAGAAATAGAACCCAGCTACATAGGTACATAAACCTCTACAGTTTGAACATCTTTTTAAGAAGTTGCAAATTCAAATTTGAGCATCATGGTACTTGGCTATTGTTGCTATCATAATTTACCATAAATATATTAATTTATACAGTCATTATTATACCATAGGTTAGAAATTCAAAATAAAGGTCACAGGGCTTAAATGAATCAAGGAGCCTTCAGGGCTATGGTCCTGATACTATTTGAATTTTGAATGGCCCCACAGATTCCTCTTTAGAATACCGTTCCCTGGTTTGTGGTGCTATTTTGGAAATCTTAGGTAGTAGGACCTGTGGCAGATGTGAGTCTGGGGACTTGCCTTCGAAGATTGCATCCTGTCTGCTCCTTCAGGGTTCTACTTCTGGGTTTGTCGCAATATTAGACCCAATTCTCTTCACATTCCCTCCTGTATGAAAGGCACCCTTGCTCCTCTGTGCCCTCTCCACTGTGATTGACTGAACCCCTCTGAAATCCCAAACAGAAATCAGTTTTTCCTCCTTTAGTTGTCTGTCAGGTAAAATGGGCAGAGTGACACAAAAGCATCTGCCATAGCAGGGGGGTTGATTTCTGACCCTTCCCTGCTTCCCTGGCTACTTGACCTCCTGAGATCCTGGCTTAATCTACAGAGATGAGATGAGTCTCACATCACACTCTGAGGCTCACTCTGCCTCTGCTTTCCCAACCTAAGGCCCTCCTGACTGCTCTGTGACTACACAGACAATGTATCACAGTCTCCTGTTGCCTAGGGGAATGAATTTTCATGCTTACACCCATCTGCAATGTTAAATTGCTTTCGGCAAAATTCTAGGATTTTCACCCTATATTTTTGAGGGGTGATTAATTTCTGAGACACAAAGTAAAATAAAAATTTTGAATGAGGAAATAGACCTTACTATAATGTTACCTATTGTACTAAATTAGTTTAGAGGGAATATTTATATAGTCATGTAGGCATGGCATTTTCTCCCTACCTACAATAATCCAAACCACCATCCAACCAGCATCCACATTTACGGTGGATTAATTCAGGGACACAAAAGCCACTCTCCTTTACCTTCATGACAAACATGAGGTTAGGAATTGACAAATGTCCCTGTGGGTACAATGCTGAGGTTGAAAATTGTTATTTAATTAAAAAAGTAAATGTAGTGCATTAATGATATGGATAGATACACACATTTATGCTTGGTAAATATAATTGGTTTTGCTGAATATAGGTTTTCAGTTAGGAAAAGTGTTGAAATGCTTCTCAGGTAGAAGACATACTTCTTCTAGCAAATCTTCTATTTATTCTTATAATGGTAGTTGATGGCTTGTCACATATGAGATGTAGAAGATGAGCCATTCTTTTCCGGATGTCCCTGTTTAAAGTGAGTTGTTTTGACATCTCTTGCATAATAGGTTATGCTTAGGAAACTAAATGAAGTAACTTTTCATTATATGATAAAGCTGATCTTTTGTTTTTGATGATAGTGAAATGCTTCCCACTTGCAACCTAAAAGCTGCTGAGTTCTGTGTCCCATGAGTCCTGAAACAAGGGCTAGGGGTGGCATGTGAGGGAATGGAGAAAGGAAAGGACAGACAGACAGTAAAGCTGGGATCAGACTGTGTTCTGATAACGCTACCAGAGCAAGCCCAAACTTCAGAGTGTTTATTAGGTACAGCACAGGCCAGTGTTGGTAAAATGCCACAGTATATGACCAGTCTCAGGCTATAAATATCAAAGGAAGCTGCAGTTACTAATCTCTGTCCTCACTCATCAACTTTTCATAAACACTCTTACTCTGACATGTAAGGGAAACTGCCATTCCTAATGAGCCTGCTCATATGGTCAATTGGCCTTGTGATCCTTGACATGGTCATGACCATGTCAAAATGCACATTCACTCAAGACTTCATTCACTTGGGGCTACTTCCACTTCCTACAAAAAGTGAACTGAAGAACATACCTTTTAGTTCTACCTTTAAACAAAAGTGCCATTCAGTTTGCTTGGTGTCAATGACATGTCCTGATTTTTGCTTTCTGTGTCCTGATGGTTTTCTAAATGTTGAGCAACATGGTACTCTCCTCCTCATGTCATTGTTCACTGATTAGGAAAGGGTCAATTAGTAGTACATACTGTCATTCTCTTTCAGACCAAGGAAAGCAGTGTAAATGAAACGTAAAGAATATTGTGCAGATTTTTAAAAGAAAGAAATGTTGTTGCCTGTGACAACATAGATGAATCTAGGGAATATTTGCTAAATAAAATATAGCAAGTGCAGAAAAACAAAAACCATGGAATCTTGTACATATAAAATGTTTCAAAAATAGAAAGAAAATCAGACTTAGAAACAGAAAACAGAATGCTTCTTTCCAGTTACTTGGGGAAGACTGTGAGATAGATGATCATCAAAGTATGAAGACTTTGGAAACATAAACAATGAGCTTTGGGTGTCAGAATTCATCATGGATAATGCATTCTATACTTGAAATTTTCTATGTGAATATAATAATTACATGAGTTGATCAGTCTATCAATTAGCTTTTTGTGGTAATCATGTCACAAAGCATACATACATTAAAAGATTATATTTTACATTATATATATATGTAATTTATTTGTGAATTACATCTTGAGAGAGACATAGAAAAACATAACAAATTATATTTTTAAAGCCGTACATGTACTTTTCTGGGAATAACTGTAGTCATAGAAGTTTAATTTTACAAAACAATGCAAGTCTTCATCCTGCCAGTGTGTGATGCATATGCGATGAAGTCTTTATGTTCTTTATCTTATTTGATCTGTGTAATAACACCAAGAGGAATGCAGTGTTAGCATTTTTGTTTTCTCTTAAAAATAGGCTTTAAATGACTTAGCATTGTTCATGCTGCTTACAAAAAACAGTAAATGTAATCTGCATTGGAATGAGAGAAATGTCTCTGTTTGCCAAGACAGAAGGTGCCTTCTCCTCAACCTATGCCTGCCAAGGTTTGATGAGATGTGATGGGGCTGTTTGAAAGGTTGGAGTACTGGATAACACTAAGTGTTAATCATTTAAAGGAGACTTGAACATGTACAGACATTGAATGTTCACTGTGATCCATTGCTGTTCGTGCTATTAGAAAGGCATTCAAAGGCAGTGCACAACCATTTGACATCTCTGACTTGAAGACCATAAGGGGTTTTGTTTTCATGTTCTCTAGAAGCAAGAGTTTTCAATTTCTTTAAGTTCACATTCAAGCAACAGGTTTCATTGTGGCATTTTTTTTTTTTTTTTGTGTGTGTGTGTGTGTGTGTGTGTGTGTATGTGTTGGCCTCTCTCATGGCCCCCTGACTCACTTCCTGCTAGTTTCCTTCCTTCCTCCCCAATAGTAGGCTCCCCCTCTGCTTGCATGTCATATGTATTTTAGACCCTTCAGTCTCCTTCTCTATCACCTTAAGATTGCTTAAGATTGCTCTCTCCACCTCTCTTGATGCTCTTTAGCTTCCTGATACAGAGAGAGAGAGAGAGAGAGAGAGAGAGAGAGAGAGAGAGAGAGAGAATTTTTGTTTTGCTTTGCTTTGCTTTCAATACATCTCAACCTCAGTTTCCCTGCTTTCCAACTCTCCTATCCCTCCCAAACCTCCCCTCTCCCCCAGATCTATTCTTCCTCCATTTTCCTTCAGAAATGAGCAAGCCTCCCCAAATATCCACCAAATACATAATAACAAGACTAGGCACAAACCCTCATATCAAGGCTGGGTGAAGCAACCCAGTAGGAAGTAAGGGGTCTCAAGAAGTAACAAAAGAAACAGAGACACTCCCACTCCTACTGTTATGGGTCCCACAAAAATATCACGCTAACAACCATAACATATATACAGAGGACCTAGTGCGTGCAGTCTCCATGGTTGCCATTTCAGTCTCTGCCAGACCCTATGAGCCCTATTTAGTTGAAGTCTGTGTACTGTGTTCTCCTGGTGTCCTCAGCCACTCTGGCCCCTACGTTTCTTCCTCCTCATCTTCCACAGAGTTGCTCAAGCTACACAGGGAAGGACCAGGTGGAGATCTTAATTTGGGCTCTCTCTCCACCTAATGTTTGGCTGTGGGACTCTGCATGTGTTCCCATTTGCTGCTGGTGGTAGCCTTTTGAGAATAATAGGGCTAGGCACTGATCTGTGAATATATAAAGATATAGTTAGGAATCATTTTTATTGATTTTTTTTTTATCATATGTCTCTGAGCTATCTAGCCTCCAATTCCTGGTCATGCCGGCAGTGTTGGACATGGGCTCCTTCTCATGATGTGGACCCAAGTTAGGCTAAGATCAATCACACAGCTGACATCTCATGCGGGCAAGGATGTGAAGCAAGAGGAACACTCCTCCATTGCTGGTGGGAGTACAAACTCATACAACCACTATATAAACAAATATGATGGTTCCTCAAAAAACCAGGACTTGATCTACCTCAAGACCCAGCTATACCACTTTTGGGCATATAGCCTAAGGATGCTCTATCCTACCACAAAGATATTTGTTCAACTATGAACATAGTGGCTTTATTCAGCCACATACACAGTTTTAAAGCTCAATTCTCACATGAGCAAATGCATGGTACTTGTCTTTCTGAATCTGTTTATTTCACCTAACATAATGACAATGAAGAAGAGAGCATCACACTAGAGGATAAAACTGGAAGCAAACTTCAGAAGAAAACTTTCTCCTCCTTTTGGCTTTCTGTAGCTGAAAGTTTATATGGGAAAGCAAAGTAGTGGTTCAAAAAACCCAAAACTCTTTATGAAGTCCTTGGAGAATTAGCTGAAGCAGGTCTGCCTGTGACATGGCACTTGCCATCCAACAAAGCAAACAGGATATAAGAAATATGTTAGAACTGAGTTTGGGAACAAGCTACTTTTCACCCAAGAGGCTTTTGGAAGTTTCCTCCAGGCAGTCTTGATGACCATTGACATGTAAGGTGAATTTCTCTTTGTGGCTAATGCTGGCTCTCTCTAGAGTGCAATGGAACACAGCATTAGCTAGCAAGTACTCACAGAAACCCGTACATGCTGTACTGAAAAGAACTCCACAAAGCTTGATTTTACAGATGCAAGGATTAAGGTGCATGCAGTTAGGGTGGCCTGCTAACTTACAGATAACCAGAGCCGTGTTTTCAGAACTCAGGCAAGGAAATCAGACCTTAGAATCCCTAGGGTGTCCTATAAAGCCTCACCTTGGAGTCTATGCAGCATAGTTTATATTTGTCTAATATAAAGTGTTTTGTGTTTGTGTAGCTACAGAATTAATATTATGGAATAAATAAATACTGCCTGCTGCTGTATTCAATATCCATGCTTAATTAAAATGGAAACAATGGTAAACTGCAAAGATTCACTTAGGTTCTGTAGAAACAGAATCAACAGAATCAGGTGAATATAATGAGCTCAAATTCACTTGGAAAAAGTAGCATTGGGAAAATTCAAATGCAATATATATTTATGTAATTATTATTATAATTTTATATTTAATAGTATGCAATGAAGCCTTTTGTTTGTATTTAACACAAGACTGAAATATTTGTCTCATGAAAGAATTAGAATGAAATCAAAGGGAGAGAAAAAATGCTTTGAGTTTTCTTTTTTTGTTATTGTTGCTGTGTTTTATTTTGTTTTAAGCATTCTTTTGTTTTTCTCCCTGATTATGAATCTGTCCCCTGAACTCACTGCTGCTTTGTTTAGAAATTTTTCTATGCTCCCAAAGGCCTCACTTTAAACTTTCCATCATGTTGAAAAACATGGAGATGTTCATTAATTCATTTTTCTTTCCAGAGAATACAGGAAATGAAAATTAAAAGTGGTTTTATCACATGTTAAGAATGCTAGAATTCAGAGTTCTTAATGGCAGTATTACAGGGGAATATTGTATTCCACATTTACTGCTCATCTTTTTAAAACAGTCCTCCTCCTCTGCTTCAGACAGCAGTGTTAAAAACACGGAGATAGCTGAGTTACATGGCCTGCATTTGTGGTGACCCAGCAATGGTAATGCATTCAGAAAATAGCTAAGAAGTAGAAAACAAAATGAACTGAGACTGAGTATAAAGTAGAAATGTAGTAAGTCCTTTAAAAAGGTCTTATTTTGCTGTGACTCTCAGCTTTCCAACTAATGGAACTCCATTTATCTTATTCACCTGTATGGGTAATAGACTGTCTGGCTTATAATGGTTGCTTATTAAATATCTGCTTATAAATGACTATAGTTTGAAACCTCATGTGAAATGATCACCTCCTGAACCAACAGCTGTACCCTAAGCCTGTACTCTTGAATTTTAGAGATAGGTAAACATAAACATGAAGCAGAGGAGCAGAGACAAGGGGTTGTGATAAAATTGACAATCCAAGGAATGGGTTGGGTTCTGGGTTGCTCAATATGAGCCTTGTATCCACGAGCACTTTTGTCACACAGTCCCCTGACTCTGTGAATTACTTAATGCCTGTAAATGACAGCTTGTCCTATGGCTAAAAAAAAAAAAAAAAAAAAAAAAACCAATGATATTAATATCAGCATCCATAATTTTATATGGTCATTCACTGAACAGCTTAGCAGACTTATCACATCAATTTTTATTGGTATTGCCATACTTTATCGGGTTCCTGTGGCTGTTGTAATAAATCATCACAAATTGGGGCTTAAAACAATACAGTTTTATTATCTTACATTGTTGGAGGTCTAAATTGAGTATTGAAGTGTTAAATCAAGGTTCTGGCTAGGTTTGTACCATTCAGAGACCGGGGGCGGGGCGGGGGAGAATCTATGTTCGTGTTTTTGAATTACTAGAGCCTTTTGCACTCCTGGGCTCTAGTGGACATCATCTGAACCTCTGCTTCAGTCAGCCAGTCCTGTTTTCCCATCTTCTTGCCTGTTTTAAAAGAACATTTAAGTCTAAGTTGGACAATCCAAGATTATACCTGCATCTCAGCAGTCATGTGAAGGTGACCTGTTAGCAAGGGAGAGACTATTAGTCCAAGTTTAGAACTGTCTTGACCATCTCTTAAGATGGCACAGGTCAAAACGCCCTTCTCTGACTAGGATGGTTTATTTGATTTGTCAGCCTGACAAGAGCATTCTCTCTTTAAATTAACAGGCTCACTCATTTCTGCTTAGCAAGGAAGAAGGGAGGAGAATACTAATTTCTTTAACTGCATAGCAATAGCACTTAAAAAGATGCAAGTGTGGTAGAGACCATGTAAAGATTTGGGGGCACTCTCTTCTAGTCCCACTTTTACCAATAACTCACTGAGCAAATGATACATTTTGTCTACTAGAGAACAAAGATTTGTCAATGTTGTTGCCGTTGTTGTATTTGCAGGATTAGGGATCAAACCCAGGACTTTATGCATGGCAGGCAAACACTCTACCACTAAGCTATATTCCAGTTTACAATCTTCTGCTTAATAAAGAAAGTGACTAGTGAAGAAAGAACACCCTGAGCTGACCATGAAAGGGTCATTGACCAATGCAAACTGGCCATTCAGAAGCTCTTAGATCCCTGATACTTATACATACTCTCTCACTATTCCACTACAGTCAGCTGCTAAATGCAGACAGGTCTTCCATTACAACTGATCATTCACATTTGGTAAATTGTAGGGTGGCAATTTGATTTTAAGTAGAAGTTCAGGCTACCTAACAAGTACAATAATAAAATAAACACTGGAGTACAGTGTGATACATAGTGTTCAGAGTACTTCATATTCTGAAGTATTTTAAGTTCACAAAATCCTATGAGATAAGTATGCTATTATCTTCATTTCATGGATGAGAGGATTGGGGCACAGAAATTTATATAACATACCCCTGGTGACTGAGCTGTGATTTCAGCATTGGAAGTCTGTCTCCAAAGCTGTCGCACTCTTTTATACCATATTTGAAAGTTTATAAAACCTCAACAAGCATGCAGATACTAAGTAATGATCAGTTAATGTCACAAAAAATGGTTTAATATAATACAAATGTAATTTTATCTTTAAGAATACATAAAGTGGGAAACAAACTACCCTTAAAGCTTAGGCCATATATCCAGCAGCAGATGGCCAACAGACAAAGAACTCAGTATTTTTGGAGGCCATTGTATGAGGACATTTTATTTTTCTTTCTTTTTTGTATTTTATGTTTTATTCTTTTTAATTTTTAATTTTTATTTGTTTTTTTTCCCAATAGATGCTCTGCATACATATCATGGCTTCTGGTTTTGTATTTCTATGGGATTCCTGAGTGTGCAAGTGGATTTCTCTCTGTATATCTGTTTCTTGTGCCTTTTCTTGTGCTCTTTTTCAACTGATTGTTTTGTCCTGTTTTGATTTGGTTGCTTTTGTTTGGGGCATATTATTATATTATATTATATTATATTATATTATATTATATATTATATATTATATTATCACATTATATTATATTCCCTTAAAATCCTGTTTCTTTTCTAATGAAAGACAGAAAGGGTAGATCCAGATGGGGGTGTGGAGGTGGAAAGAAACTGGAAGGAGTAGAGGGAAGGGAAATGGTAATCAGTGCATATTGTATGAAAACAATCTATTCTCAATAAAAGAAAATATAGAGACTTGTTTTAGTTTTACCTAGTGGTTTGTTGTCAATCAATTATATTTCATATTACTCACTAGATGAAAATCTGGGGAACAAATATAACTTTTGAGAACCAAGTGAATGAGTTACTAAGCAAAATTAAGGTGAGCATCAGTACTGTCCCCTTAAAAATAAGAAACCGTGCCGGGCGGTGGTGGCGCACACCTTTAATCCAGCACTCGGAGGCAGAGCCAGGCGGATCTCTGTGAGTTTGAGGCCAGCCTGGGCTACCAAGTGAGTTCCAGGAAAGGCGCAAAGCTACACAGAGAAACCCTGTCTCGAAAAACCAAAATAAATAAATAAATAAATAAATAAATAAATAAATAAATAAATAAAATAAAATAAGAAACCAGAATGCTCGAATTGTCTTATCATTGCTATACATTTAGGAAAGAGTGAACCCAGAATCTGAGCTTTGAGGATTCTTATTCCTTTTGATGGTGTTATCCACACAATTCCACCTCTGCCATCCAGGGGAACCTGGAGAAATGGTGCATTTGTAACCGAATTAAGAAGCAACACCAACACCATATGATTTAGACAGGGGAAGGGTCGGTCATTCTTTCTGGATGTAATGAATGTACATGTGGTACAACCACTCTGTTAACTGTCATTCTCTCAAGCTCTAGTGGTTACAACTTTCCTTTGCCTGTGAACAAACAATGAAAGCACAGTTGTTCATTGGCAGTGCTGATCCTTCTGGACAACCTTGGGAAGGTTTTCTGATGTCATCCAACTAGCCCTGCAACCCACTTTTGTCCTTCTGCACTGTTGTTTCTCTTCTTTCACTTTCATTTCTATTTCTGTGTGTGTTTGTATGTGTATGCCACCTCTCCACTCACTCCTCTCTAACCCTTCTCTCATAGTTTAATGTCTCCCCTATGCTGTATTATTTCCATTAATGACACAATAGAAGTGCACCCTCTGTTGTAATCCCTATTTAATAAAAATCTGTCTTCTTAATCATCTTTCAATAACATTTTATCATCTCAGGCAAAAACGTTTCTTGCATCCCAAGTGTCTCAGGCATTCTTAAGTTTTTAATATCTATTCACCACAATAGATTTTAACTCCATAGTGAATATGTTCTATGTTTATTTTGTTCATTAATAGAGACTTATGTCCAAACTAAAAGGGAGGGTCTGAAATTATATTGAGAGAGTTTCACAATTTCTCTTAGCAGGTTTGGTTATGATTGTATTTGGGCATCCCACTTAAAGCTGCCTTTATCGTTGTAATTCTCAGATTATCAACTCTGTCTGTGCTGTATTTGCTGAGGCAACGTTTCTCCTTTCCTTGCCATTTTGTATGGGGAAGTTCAATTAACAAAGATAAAATTTAGAACTGGTACAAGAAGCAAACATCTAAATTCTCTCCTGCCATCTGCCTCCTCCTTTCAGTAATAAAACTGTCAATTTTACAGTCACCTGAGAAATTGTGCATCTACTTGCTCAGTTGTATACATAAGACTAAAGTAAAGGAAGGCATGCTATCTCCAGGAAGATGAATTGGTGGGTTGAAGCATTTCCTACAAAGCCTGTTCACTTGAGTTTAATCCTCAGAACAATATGTTGGAAGGAGTGTTGGTCTCTGGTCTTCACAGGGAAGTCACAGCATGCATACACCCATGCTCACACAGACATGATAGATGATAGATAGATAGATAGATAGATAGATAGATAGATAGATAGATATAGATAGATAGATAGATAAAACACACAAAAACATTTTGTAAAAATAAAAAAGAAAGACATACTAATCATTTATTGCTCTGCTATAACTATGATATGCTACTATACTGGCCAAGACTGCTGAAAGAATGAGCAGTGATCAGGTGACCTATAAAACAAATTGTTATTTGGATACATCGTTTCAGGTATGGCTTCTGCTCTTGATCACTTAGGACCACAGGAGTGCACCATCAAAACTTATTGCAGTAGGCATCTATGATGTTTAGCATCTCTTTTATAAGCAGCAGACAGCTTTGTAAGCACATCTTACACTGACTTTTGTGGCTGACCTTGACTGATGCAGGTGTAGTTTTGACCTACACATGCATGAGTGAGAGAGAGATTAGTTTATCAAGGGAAGGGAGTCTTTTCATTTCAGTTAAGGCTCACTTCCTACAGGCTTTCCAGTCAGTGAGGAGTGAAATGACTTCTGTTCCTCGTAGTGTTTCTTGTCATCAACCAGCTGAGGATTTCGTCTGCAAAAGGAGTTAATATCTAGGTGGGCTATAAAGCGAGTGGGAGCAGCTTTAGCTTTGTGGTGCTAGCGTTTGACATTAGCAGAGGCCATTAGTTTACCTGCTTGAAATTCCTTCCTCTTTCCACATTTGAAAGGGCATCCAACTTCAAAGAGAATACCATGTAAGACCTGCCAAGAGCTAATAGCTGAGACTTCTCTAACACAATCTCACCTTGCAACATCCCCTACATTACAATCTGATTTAGTCATTGAATGGGATCCAGCTGAGGACTAACATCCAGAATGATCCTGGATTGATTCATAAGAGGAAGGATGCTTGATTAGAATAATCAATAAATGATCAAATGCAGGAATAAGAGACACCATATATTGGAAATAGCTGTTACTTCAACTGTGTTTCAATAACTACCTTAAATGAAATTAATATAAAGCTAAAAACCCAAGTTTAATAAAGATATATCACTTTCATTCCTTTTATAAAGAAGATTTGCAGATAATTTGAAAAAGAAAAAAAAAACAGGTTAATATATTTAGAACATGGGTCTCCATTTGAAAGCAGCAAAGAGTCAAGAAACATGAAGACTTAACTATGAGGTACCTTAAAGTCATTGCCATCAACTTGGAACTAGATGAAAGGGAAGATGAGCTTCATCTACAGCAAATGTTCTTCCTCCGGCAACGGTGAAATTTCTCAGCAGTAGCTTGAGTGACTTCCCTAGAAGAACTCACATTCAGGAAAGAATTTAAAGACATCATCCTGTAACTGCAGATCGGAAGCCTTTAGCCATAGCAGTTAGGGAAGCACCTCATGGACACTGGGAACCACATGAAGCCATTACAGATTATTTCCACATTTCAGATGGAAAACCAGACAGGTTACAAAGCACTCTCTTGCATTACCAGGTTCACTTCACTGTGGTCATGCTGTTCACTGCCTATTTCATTCAGCTGAGTCCTTGAGCATTTATTATTTGTCATACACTGCTCAAGACCTTAAGATGCAAAAAGAGCATCAATCGCAAATTCATATGAACTTTACTTCTAAGAGGGAGAGATGGAAAAGAAACAAGAACAGCAGATGAATACATGGCATGAAAGAGAATGAGAAAAGTGAAAACGGAACAATACGTTTCTGCATAGGGAAAGATAGACATAGATCAAGGATTAGTGACCAAGCCCATTCCTTATGGATGAGAGTAGAAAGGGGCACCTAATTTTAGGTATTGAGTTGATGGAAGGCAGGATTGCCTAAATAGTTGTGGAGACATGCTTCCAGGGGGGATTGGCACATGAATCCCTGGACTCACCATGGAAGGTCCACTCTCAATTCAGGCAGGCATGATTCAATATGTTAGGAACAGGGGTAAAACAACAAGACAGAGGGAAAGCTCATTTGCTGTGTCCCTTATAGAGCTGAGACACTATTTGTCCCCTGTGCTTGGGCATCAACACTCCAGGTTCTGTTGACATTGCACTCCAGGACACTCAGCAGTGAGCTCTTGGTATTTCAAACTTTCAGTCTCAGACTAAAAGTTAAACAATTGATTTCCCTGATCCTGAAGCCTTTGGATTTGGTACAAAACCATGATATCAGCTACCCAAAAGAATCCAGTTGGCCTTTCAGGGGATTATTAAGTCCCCAGAGTCACATGAGGAAATTTTCCATGGTAAATCCATTTTCATCTGTTTAGCCTACCTATCTAGCCATTGTCAATCTTGGTTCTATAGTTCTAGAGAACCTTGGCCAATGTAAAGACTCAGAGGGAAGGCAACAAGTATATGAAACCAAAAGAAGAACTAAAAAAATCAAATGGTGATAATGGGCCTGATGATGGATTTGAGCCAGGACAGGGCACTACATCTATTGCTCAGGATTCTCACCATACAGACTCTAGAGGACAATGCAAGGGAAGGATGAATCTGAAAATGAGACAGTAAGTAAAGTTAAGAGAGAGAATCAAACAATAGAAACGATGTTCATCTCTATCATGTGGGGAAGAAAAGCAGTCTGTTTAGGGGCAAATGGAATATCCAGAGCTTGTCATGTATACGTAGAAGACAATAGGAATAGATCAAAGCGTCTAAGCAGCAGACCAATATAAAACAACAGAAAAGGGTGTAGTTGCCATCAAACCAAAAGAAATTGTTCCAATTCTGAGAAATGCAGAAACAAAGCAAAGCAAAGGCTAATTTGGGAATCAACTGACAGGAAGTCTGAGTGTTCACTGCAGCTCCTTCCACAGTTTCAACAGCAGCTGAGACCATAAGCTTGAGGTGGTTACTTCTATGAATAAAAAAAGATTTGAGGATAAGGAGCCTCTCTACAGTACAAAGTGAAATTTTAAAGGTTTCAAAATATGGACACAAAAAAAGAAAATAGTGCTGGCACCAGTCAAGCAATTTTTTCGAAGACTTCAAAGGACTCAAATGTCACAAAGTCACATTGAGGGACAGAGCCTGAGATATACCGGAGGATCCTCCACTCTCCAACTAATGTGTCTGGTATTAGAATTAACTAATATATTAGGTAATAGACCTTAAATTCCTAGGTCTCAGACTTGGGACAATTGGGAAAGATGGATCAAGATTACAACAAGAAGTGAGGCTGGCAGTATATCTCTCTCTCTCTCTCTCTCTCTCTCTCTCTCTCTCTCTCTCTCTCTCTCTCTCTCTCTCTCCTCTCCTCTCCTCTCTTTCTCTCTCTCCCCTTCATCATTACTGATAATGAGCATACAGTTGAACCATTTACTGTGTTACAAACATTATTTATTCTCTTTTGTTATAACGTTGGGAACTGGAGTAACCTGTGTTGAGGCTATGATGTCAATGCTATGAAAATCTCTGGACTATTCATGTACCTATTTTATTTTAAATTCAAGGCACATGAAAGAGTTTGGGTCAGAGTATTTGAAATGTTTCCAGCTACAAAAGGTGGCTCAGCTCCCCTTGGATTGTGACTAGCACAGGACAGAAGGGGAAAATTAATACATTTAAAAATCCAAATTATAGTTCCTTCAGGGGTTAACTCCAAGATTTTTATTTAATTTTAAATTAAAATACTGCAGGAATTTAAAGATTGGACTTGAAATTTTTCTTATAAATTTAAAATGGCTAGGCCATTGTTAGAATTTAAATTATCATGATTTCAGATTTTTATTTTTTTATTTATTTATTTTTTTTTTTTTTCGAATTTTTTGTACTTTGCTTTCTGACTCATTTAGACTGCTCGAACTCACGAGATCGCTCTCTCTGAGTGTGGATTAAAGGCGTGCGCCACAAACGCCCGGCGATTTCAGATTTTTATTACTGGGAATCATTTTTACTACAATTGGTAAGCATTGCCATATCTCTTCCATACTTCTTTGTAACATTCCAAAAAGTTCACAGTGAAACCATGCATTTGCTGTCTTTCCCTACTTTCAAAGCTACAGAAAACACTATTCAAAATTAAAACTTCCCAGTAACTGTAAGAAATAGTTCAAGACTCAGTTTGTCTCATATATAAACATGTGCTATTCCCACAGGGTATCCCTCGAAATTCTCTACTTTTTCACCAGATGCCCAACAATGTAACCTTTGTCATCATTTTTCTAGACATACCATGCCAACTAATGTTCAATAAGCACTGTGGTGATATATTGTGTCCCCAATAAATTGTGCACCCTAATAAACCTTATCTGAAGGTCAGAGAACAGAACAGGCACTAGATTACACATAGAGACCAGAAAATGGTGACACAAACGCCTTTAATCCTATCACTTGGGAGGCAGGGATCCATCTAATCTCTGTGAGTTCAAGGCCACACTGGAAACAGCCAGGCATGGTGACACACACCTTTAATCTCAGCACTTCAGATCTCATGTCTTTCTTGGGCATAACATAGGCCTTTAATCCCAGAAAGGTATATAAGGTGTGAAGACCAGGAAATAGAGGTTTTTAAGCTTTTAGGCTTTTAGCAGCAGTTCAGCTGAGATCCATTCGGATGAAGATTCAGAAGCTTCCAATCTTTCCAATCTGAGGAAACAGAATCAGCTGAGAAGTTGGCAAGGTGAAGTTGGCTGTGGCTTTTCCTATTTCTCTGATCTTTCAGTGTTCACCCCAATACCTGGCCCTAGTTTTTTTTTTTTTTTTAACACTATTTAAGATTTGTATAACAAAGCACCATGGGTTTTTAGCTTCTTAAACCATTTTATATACTTCGATCTTTTAGCTTGAAATTATTCCAGCCTACTCCCAGCTACTTACATGCCCTGGTCTTCTTTTATTATAGAAGCCCTTTAAAATCCTCCCAGATGCCCTACCTGCAACATTGCTCTCAACATTTCTTTGGCAACACCTTCATAGTGGCACACTGTAACTTTCAGAGTCTGTACTCATCTAGCATGTGCTCAAGGCATCTTAAAATTCCCTGTACTTCCGAGTTCTAGGTGTTGTTGCTTAAGAGTTTTCAACACTCTAATGAAATACTCAAATGTTTTCTCTCTATGGATCCAGTTCTTGAAATCGGTCAGGAATCTGGAATTAACTGTGGACATGTGGGAACACTGAAACTTCCTTTGTCTCCTGACTAATCTGACTGAACCAATAGTGTCAACACGGATGCCTGGGGGATTTATTATTCTTTACAGGTTTCACTTATTAATTCATTTCTACAGAGATGGAAGTCCAAGACCTGTGACAGACAACTCTCACTTTCTAACAGCTACCTTTAAAAGCATCATCCTTATTTAAAGAGCAGTTCTTACGTTTCAAATAGGTAGTGTCATATTTATTGGTAACTTAAAGTAACCTATGTGTTTTGGGTTTACTTTTATAATACTATTTCATTGCATATCTTCCTAGGGTAATGTATGGGTATTCAATGCATGCTTGACCATATAATAATTAACTATCCAAAATAAGAAACTAAAATTCAACATAATGACAACAAACATGATTCCAATTAAAACAGAGCCAAATTATATCAATAGACACATATCCAAAGAAAAAAAATTCAAATGTTCAAGAACTTTATGTAAAAGGTCATCTATCTTAGCACAGAGTCAAATGTGGTTTTTCTTTAGGAGCAAGGTCATTTTTATCTGCTTATTCTCTTTAACTTCGAGGTTAACACTCCATTTGGGATTGACTAATTAGTTTGCTATTCCCTGTATTCATCTGAGAACAAGTCTGAGCACAAAGAGCTCGGCCTCCATCATGCAGTGGAGAGAAAAGCTTGCTGTTTTGAAAGAGTCAATGTGGTTTTCTGAGCGCCTGCTGTGTTTCTGGCATGGAAAACCTGGTTTAGTCTTGAGGGTGCTGCAAGGTAGATCATCTTTTCACACATTTGTGAAGTGCAGGACAAGGCACGAAGCAGAGTTTGTCAAATTGTGTTCATTTGTGAGAAAGCAGTCCTGAAGTTAAAACTCTCTCCTGAAGTTCCTCTTCTGTCATTTCTGAGACTTCAAGACAGTCTCAGAACCAAGGGCTGTCACTTACCTGTGACGCTGCACCAGGCACCAGCGATAAATCGTACTTGTAACCAACTGCTTGAGGTGCATTTACTCACTGATGATACACATTTTATGATTCATGGCAAGCTTTACAGCTTTTCTGATTTGAAGTAGGTCACAAAGAACTCTTCGAGTTTCAAAGCTCTGTGTTTTTCTCCCCTACCAGGAAATCTTGTTATTTTTAGCACTGGATTAAACTTTGGGGATGATGTCATGAAGTCCCTTCATTTTACAGATTAGTGTCTGAGACCTGGGAAGGTTAATTGATTTTCCCTAAGTCCCACAGCTAGTTAGTGGAAGCACCAATACCAAACCCCTCCTCATCCTGTCTGTAAGACTTTCCTTCTGCTCAACCAGAATATGCAAACCAGACGTCTGAAGTGTGCTATTAAAAAATCATCTGCCCTACCCTTACTGGCTGGGTCAGCAATAAGATTATTAATTTTTTATCTCAACCAGAGTGTCTCTAAACTAGATTTTTATCTGTCAGACTTAGTCTGGGATAACTATGCAAGAGGAAGTAATGGGCAGACGGCAGGCGCAGACACACACTGAAAGGTGTTTGCTGGACAGTGTCTGCTCCAATCCACAGCCCAAACCTTCTGAAATTAAAAACGCATTTTATCCTTTCACTCACGCTTCCACAAAGCTAGTGCATGGGCAGCCTGGTCAGAACCTGCATAGCTCACTCTGGGAGTTGCCCACACTCTGACATCTGTGTAACTGCCAAATGAATTTGCCATATGATAATGAATACAAAATGAATTAATAATGATATGTGAATCAGGAATACAATTTACAGTTCCTCCGACAAATTAGTGTTGTTTTAGCATGCACCTGCACAAACTACCTCCTCTAGGCAGATCGAAAAGCTCCCGGGTGTCTCCTGGCACACCACCGCCATCTACTGTCCTTCATTAAAGATGACAGCCTTTCTCAAAGTCTGCATCGCCTGTTTCATCAGCTTGTGTCTGTTCTTTTTTATTGTATCACCAAATATATATGCCTGTATTTGTTTGTGATTTAGAAGTCTTTTTCTGCTCCATAGTGAGAATCCTCCTTCTCTCAGTTAATTTTGTTGAAAATAACTAAAACTCCTCCAGGGCAAAATATACCGGACAGACTATTGTCTCACACTAACAATCATAGCACTGTATAATCCCACCTTCAATTCAAAGCTGTTCTCCCATTTAAAATATATCATACCAATACATTTGCTTCTCTCCTACCACGTTTAACTGTAAAGGTTTTTGTTGTTGTTGTTGAAGTCTACCAGTTCATCAAACATTCTCAAGCTTTCTATAGTTTCCCCCACTCTGAATTCAACATTTCTAAACTCCACAGACACAACCCTAGAATTCTAAGTTCCGTTAGCTTTATTCGATCCAGTCTGTGGTGGATGTTTGCTGTTTGCTATGCACTGCCTTGCCTTAGCTCCCAGCATCCAGTCTTTACTTCTGTGTGCCTGCATTGCACGGTTTGGAGCTAGAGAATGCTAAAAATAAAATACAGGGAGAATGAATTAGGCAGGAGGGCAGGAAGGAAGGTGTGCAGAAATACAGATCCGACATAGCTGTACCTTCACCTGTCCCGGGAGTGGGGAAGAGGGTGAGGAGTGGGGCTTTGGGAAACTGTGAGAAGGTCTAAGAAGCATTTCTGAGGAAAAGCATGCGAGGCAAGAGAAAAAGAGAAGACACAGGTATGACATTTGGATTTCATCCTGAACAGTTGACTTAGAGGGAAAGTCAGGAGAAGTCAAGATTTCTACTTGATAATCAAATAGAGCTGTCTAGTGGTGAGGGTCTTGTGAACACACTGTAGTGCAGTGTCCAAAGAGACTATACACTGTGCTGTTTTGCCTTCATTGCCCATAGGATTAGAACTATAAACAAATGTTTATCTGAGACCAAGCTAAAGAGAAGCCCAAATAAGAGACTAACCAAAAGAAGGAAGCACCTCTACTCTTGTGGTGGAAGTTCAGAAAAACCCCAAGACTGTTCCCTCAGCATTTGGGTTCATCTGAAAGCAAACATAAACAAATTCCTCTGCTGTTTCTGAATTCTGTTCATACTCTACGTGCTCTGATTGAGATTAAAGTGCCCAAGTAAAAGGAAGATGACTGTAGTTTTCTTTTCTTCTCCCTGTACAGTATGGGCCCCTGACCACCACCTCTCTAAGCCCTTCCCACTTACTCTAACTCCCAAATTCAGTGGTATGTACAACTGGCGTCATATTTCATTGTACCTCTCTCAGTCAAGCGTGGTAGGTTATAACTACAGTGGACCATGTACTTCTTTATAACCAACCACGTTATAAAAACTTGCTTCATTTCTTTTCTGATTACGCTTTGCACAAACATGTCATCTTTAAAAGGATTTACTAAGATTTAGGGAGAAGGAGTGTTGTTGCCAAGTAACCACCTTCATCCAAAGAAATTAGTTAGTCAGTATCTAGCAGAAAAGGAAAAGGGAAATTCTGAAAGAAACTCTTCAAAATCAACATCAAGCACAGGTTGTGCGTGTCCAAGCTTAATTCCTTCTGATCAGATACATCTCTGTTTGCATTTTCAAACCTGAGAGTGAGTCGGAAATGGAGAGGAGTGGATAAGTGTCGCTATATTACCTTGGGTCACCACATATTAACCAAATACATCCACAGATGTGTATCCAAAGAAGCCTGATGATACTTTTCATCTCTTCTCTTACCAAATTTTTATAGAATGGATGCATTACAAGAAGTATTGTGGTTGGACTGAACAAAAGCATTTACAAATAAAAACAGTAAGCTGCTATCACGTGCAAAAGTTTTCAGGGATAATTCATTATGAGTTAGAAAATGTTTTTAATTCCAATATATCATCTGTCAATGGGGTTGGCTATGTTACATACACATCTAGTACTTTCTCCATGGCCTTCACAGCCTCACCTCCTCCCCAGCCACTTCACACAGCCATTGTTCATTGTAGAAGTAACCGTCTTATTAATAAGAAACACAGAGCCCATGTAAAGGTTAAAGCCCAAGAGGTCAGAGCTAAGAGCCTTACCCTTCCTGCTTCAGGGATCCTCTTCAGCCAAGAGAGACCTACTTCCTGTGTGTTTGTCTTTATATAGACTTTATGTTCTGTCTTCTCATTGGTTGTAAACCCAACCACATAACTGCCTCGTCACTCCCTGTCTGTACAGACCTCCAGGTCTTCTATGGTTGGTATTGAGATTAAAGGCATGTGTCTCCAATGCTGGCTGTATCCTTGAACACACAGAGATCTACCTAGCTCTGCCTACCAAGTGCTGGGGTTAAATGCGTGCACCACAAACGCCCAGCTCCACTATGGCTTACTGTTAGCTCTGACCCCCAAGCAACTTTATTTTTAACATACAAATAAAATCACATTTCAGTACAAATAAAATATCACCATAGTTCATTCTTGTTTCTAAGTCCTCCTACACCTGTCTGATCCCTGGGTCTTCAGATCACACTGCAATTTTCATGTTTTTCTCTTCTCCTAGACAAAGGAGACTGTTTACTCAGATTCACATAAATGTATAGAAGAGCATCAACTCCACAAAATTCTCCTTCAACCTCCACATGTGCGCCGTGGAAAATAGGGACACTCACAAACATGCATACATGCACACACACAACACACACACACACAATACATTCACAATAAATTAAAATATTAGAAAAATGCTAAGAGTCGAACTGAAGCACATAAAGTATCTTGTGCATAGGACACAATTTTCTCAGTACTGTAAAATGCAATGCATGAACTGAATGACTTTGACATGTATAAAAGTTTTTCTTAAAGTTATTAGGCTCTTTTTTCTCCTTTCCATATATTTGAGAAGAAACAAATGATCAATTTAATTATAGTGGATCTAGGTTTAAAAATAAAATCTGGGCATTCTAGACCTCTTCACAAATTATGCCATCTCTTAAAAATGTAGTTTTCTCATGTATAAAAGCCAAACTGTGTAAAACCCTCAGCAATGTCTACCTGAGGAGATACCTAATTGCAAAAAAAATTTCTATTCATACCATAGAAATTCCCATATTTTTTAAAGTAATTATTCCTACCCAGTTGGAGACACTAGAAAACGTTTTAGGAACACACACACACACACACATATATTTTTACTGGATGTGGACTATTGGGAATGCTTCCCAGAGGCAGATATTAGAGACATTGTGAACTGGAACCTTGCTAGACAGCACAGTGTCAGCAGATATACAGTGGCGCAACACTATCATTTCGTAATTATAAGAAGACATAAAGCGCCGGCGGTGGTGGCGCACGCCTTTAATCCCAGCACTCGGGAGGCAGAGGTAGGCGGATCTCTGTGAGTTCAAGGCCAGCCTGGGCTACCAAGTGATTTCCAGGAAAGGCGCAAAGCTACACAAGAGAAAGCCTGTCTGAAAAAACAAAAAACACTCAGCGCTCCACCAGGGGCCCAGCCGTGGATGTCTGCATCCAGATTCCTCAGTCCTTGGATGGGGTTTATGGCACACCTATCAGGGTGTTTGGCCCTCCCATCACCAGAGTAGGTCAGTCCCTGCTGACTCTCGACCACTGCCAGCAGTCTTTTGCGGGGGTATCTTTGTGGATCTCCGTGGGCCTCCCTAGCTCTCTGCTTCCTCCCCTTCTCATGTGGTCTTCATTTACCATGATCTCCTATTCCTTGTTCTCCCTCTCTTTTCTTGATCCAGCTAGGATCTCCCGCTCTCTTTCCCTCAACTGTTGCCCTTCATTGGTCCCACTTATGTCCAGGCTGTTCATGTAGATCTCATCCATTTCTCCGTGTCTTTCTTGGGGTCCCATTTTCTGGAGTCTAATTAGTGAGAAAGAGGAGGGTTTATATGAGCGAGAATTGTTGAAGCCAAGGTTGGATAAAGCACACTTACAAATAACCAAATGAATGGAAGCACATGAACTATGAACCAAAGGCTGAGGGGCCCCCAACTGGATCAGGCCCTCTGAATGGCTGAGACAGTCATTTGGCTTGATCTGTTTGGGAGGCAGCTGGGCGGTGGTGCCGGGTCCTGGGCTCATTGCATGAGTTGGCTGTTTGAATCCTGGGACTTATGCAGGGATGCTTGGCTCGGTCTGGGAGGGGGAACTGGACCTGCCTGGACTGAGTCTATCAGGTCGATCCCGGTCCTTGGGGGAGACCTTGATCTGGAGGAGGTGGGAATGGGGGGTGGGCTGGGGGGAGGGGGAGGGGGGGGGGAGGAGAGCATGGGAATCTGTGGCTATTATGTGGAACTGAATGGTGTTGTAAAATAAAAAATAAATTAATTAATTAAAAAAAACAAAAAAAAGAAGACATAAAACTAGTTCATGAGACACAGATGATGAAGAAAGGGAAAATTCTGAACAAGACAAGAGGAACTGATAAATAGCAACACAGAGTATTTTGTCACCTTCATTGGTACTCGGCCATTAGAAGTGAACTGAAGAGTCTTGAGCTGAATATGAATTTCCTTGTGCCTGTAGTCAGGTTGAAGAGAAAGCCAGTCACTAGCCTCCCAAGACAACATATAAAAAGTGACAGACAACCACCAGTGAAACAAATTCCAACTAACATATAGGTGGCTTGGATTTCCACCACTGAACTAATATAGAATGGACTTTGTAGCTAAAAGACATGTCAATTCATCTTCTTGAAGAAGTAGATTGTGCCTCATTGGTAAAATAAAAATCAATGCTTTTTGATAGCCACACCAAACTCAGTAGACTAAAAAGCACACTTTCCCTTGCCGTTGGCTGGCTCTCAGTCTTCTATATCAGCTTTTTGATTCCACTGAAAATAGTCAGCGGCAATCCAAAATTATGAAAGTAATTGATATGTGAAATAGTGCCAATTTGAGAACTTTAATGGGCCTTTGTTATGTGAACTCTACGCCTTCTAGGTTCTCCAAGAACTTGGGTGGTCAATGAAGAATATTATAAGTAAGAAATAGAACACAGAGTTTGGAATGTTAGTCATCATGGAGAAAAAAAAAAAAAGGAGAAAGTAGCTCGCAAATAATCTAAGTGGCTTCTATCAATGCAAATTATCTTCATCTCCGTGATGTACAATGATTATCATAGCTTAGTCTCAACAAATAAGTTCTAAATAAGAAACTCAGTTGACAATGAAAACATTTGACAATTCTTTGTATTGTGTTCAAACTGACATGTGTGATGCTCCCTGTGATCCTGCCAAGGGGTTGCAGAAAATGAACAGACAGTTAAACAAAATCAGGGAAAGTACAGATTCCAGAAGAGCTTGTAAAGTTGAGTCGAACAGACACAAGCCAGGGCTTGGAGTGTGGAGTCTCAGAGACTAGGCTGATTAAGGATCTGTGCCTTTCTAAGGATCCCCACGGAGCAATGAGGGAAAAGATGGAAATTTAAAAATCAACAAAAGTAAAGCTCAAGAAAAGTACTTTCAGCCCTGTGAGGCAACAGGAAGGGATTAAAGGGATAAAACCTGAATTTAGGAACATGGTATAGTAGCTGTAAATTAATACTCACAGTCAACCTGAAAAACACCTTTCCCAGGACATAATCATTTCCCAATATTCTTTTAAAGTAACCTATGAGTCTCTGTAATTTTATATATACCCGTCACCCTCCCACTAACTAAACAATATTCTGAACAAAGATGCAGCCATTGTTGAATTACCACATAGGTTTGAAAATTAGCTATTAAATTAAAAATCCAGTTAAATAATCTTACCAAGTTCTTTAGAAACAAAAAGTACATGAAAAAGTCTTATGATCAAACACCTTTCTTCAAAATTTTGCTTTAAGAAGACTTCAAATTTGTATATATTCAAGAAGCATATTTTTAGGGTTTTATGTTCAAAATATAAAAATAATATACACAGAAAAGTCATAGTTCATTTTATACTAACACCATATATAATAGGACATTCCTCAGATGTGTGCCATATACATCTCAAGTACCAGATCCCAAGTATTGCTCATTATTCAATTGGAATTTCAGGACTGTAGATTCCCATTCTCATACTGTTCTTGTACATCCTATTACTATACAGCATCTATTACAAATAGATGTGTGCAGTACTCACCAATGAAGTGTCATTTCACCACACTTACTATTTATCTACAGTTTTGCAGCTTAGCAAAAAAAAAAAATGGACAGTACTAAAGTTTAGACTTTATTTTTACAAGTTTAATTAACGAATCGGTATTCTAAGCACAACGCTGTATAACCTGTTCTCAAGGTCTGAATCATGACGTAATCCTACCAGTGAGGGACTTTGGTTACTCTATTGTAAGATAGGAGGCTGAGGCTTCTCTCAGTTAAATTAGCTAGTCAGAATCAGATGCAGGGCAGGGGTGAATATAAAACCTATGAGGAGATTCATTGCCTGGCCCTTGAAACTTGTTTCCCTAAATTCATTGTTTATGTGATGTGCCTAAGGCAATATATATAAACTTGTCTGATATTATTAACAGCATATACTTATGACTATACACTTAAAAGAAGCATGCTGCCTTTACACACAGAGAATCTATTTATTCAGACAAATAGTTCATTAGTGTCACAAGCTGACAATTCACCATTCCTTCACAGTTCCAAGACAGTCTATCAGATAAACTGCCTTCATTTACACCTGCATCCCATTCTTGGAATAATATCCATCCTTCTATTTTAATTGATATGGCCTAGTACCATATCACTGCCATGTGTAGTTGGCTCAAATATCTCAAGAGAGAAGTATAATTAACAAAAATAGAGTGTATCTTAGTCTTGAAGTATAGTTTATATTGTTTTCATTTTTAAAGATGTATTTGTTTTTTTTCCTGTTGCAAAAATAGATTTATTTCTTTAACAGTTTTTTATTTATTTATTTTACAACACCATTCAGTTCAACATAATAGCCACAGATTCCCCTGTTCTCCCACTCTCGCCCCCTCCCCCTCCCCCCAGCCCACCCCCCATTCTCACCTCCTCCAGATCAAGGTCTCCCCAAGGACCGGGATCGACCTGTTAGACTCAGCCCAGCCAGGTCCAGACCGAGCCAAGTGTCCCTGCATAGGTCCCAGGATTCAAACAGCCAACTCATGCAACGAGCCCAGGACCCAGCACCAACACACAGCTGCCTCCCAAACAGATCAAGCCAAATGACTGTCTCACCCATTCAGGGGGCCTGATCCAGTTGGGGGCCCCTCAGTCTTTGGTTCATAGATCCTGTGCTTCCATTCATTTGGTTATTTGTCCCTGTGCTTTATCCAACCTTGGCTTCAACAATTCTCGCTCATATAAACCCTCTTCTTTCTCACTAATTAGACTCCCAGTGCTCCACCAGGGGCCCAGCCGTGGATGTCTGCGTCCAGATTCCTCAGACCTTGGATGGGGTTTATGGCACAACTAACAGGGTGCCTGGCCATGTGTAGGGATGTTTTGCCTGCATGTATGTCTGTGTACTTACTCTATGTATGCAAAGGCAAAAAAGAGAGCATCAGATCCCCTAGAATTGGAGTTATAGACATCTCTAAGCCACTGTATGGGTGCTGGGAATCAAACGCAAGTCCTAGAAGAGCAGCCAGTGCTCTTAACTGTTGATCCATCTTTCCAGGCCATAGTTTATATTCTAAATTATATTTTCCTAAATACACACACATTTTATGAAATTAGTATTTAGGATCCCTCCTAAGATATACTTACATACTATTTTCAACCTAGAATATAATAATAAAGCCAGGATGATATATTTTCTTACATGGAAATTTTGTACAGCTGACCTGCTTACTGTATGATAATAAAGAGTTGTTTACCTATACACTTAATAGTAACACATTAGTAAATATGCTCAGATTAGTGTCAATCTTAAGTGTAGATCTTACTGCTAACTGCAACTGTATGCTTTAACATAATTCTCATTCTAAGAATGTCAACCTAATGTTGCTATTTCCACTGCTCTTTCTTCAGCATTATTCCTGACATTTTAGAGTCATCACCAACAGTCTTCTAGTACACCAGGCACTAAGGAAACTCTCCCAAGAACAATCCATCCACATTGCTGCCAGTTGAATGAAAGTCATGAACATTTTCCCTCTCAGAGACTCTCTCTTGCTTCTCTGTAAGAATTGCTTGTGCTTTGTAGTAATTATGGGACTTCAGATCTGGATGAAATAATATTTTCCTTTAGTAATAGAAGGATACAAGAGACCTGTAGGATATCTGCTTCATAGATAATAAAAGTAGGACCATTTGTACCTGAGGATCTCATGACTCAACCTATTAGACTAGACAGTCATGTTTGTGCATAATTTTTTGCATACACAACACACATTCTTTCTCCTTTTCCTTTCCTACCATATTTTACTCTATGTAAATATATTCACATCTCCTACAATCTAGTGAGATTTAATCCTCAATTTCCAAACATCAGAGGAAAATCAAGCAAATGTGAACATCTCAAATTCAAACCTATTCAGAAGCTGATAAGAACATTTTCTTTTGAAAATACAACATTTATAGGTAAGAAAATCAGCCAGTAGCTTGTTTGAAAAATGACATGATTTGAGTCATTGGAGCACCACAAATGGCTATGTTAGATGAGATTATTTTAAGAAAAACAAGTATTCCAGGCTACTGACATTGATAGTGTCACAAAATTCAGTCTTTAAGGAGATGTTAAAATCTACCATATTAATGAATGCAGGTGCCCACTTTGATTGCTATTCAAGAACTGGGTCAAAGCATCAATATAAATAATCAAGCAGATTACCTATACCAGCTGTTCCCAATATTTTTTCTATTGACTCTGGTCAAATTGATATGCTCTCAAAATATCTTTGCTAAAATTCAGATAAAATTCTATGATCTAAGACCACAAAGGATCCAAATGTGTATATTTGAGAGCGCTATACAAACAGAGTAGCACCCAAATAACATGAGAATACACATCAGGGATATTTTAACTAACAAAGTTTTCAAGCTTCACTCACAAGTCTGGTTAGAGAAGGTCTGCCCAATATTTAACACAATATAAAATGGGTCTTTCCAAAACAATCAGGAAGGACACAGCCTAAAGGTCCCTGAGAAGAGGGACAACATTTTCCTTTACTTGCAGCTTATTTGCCTCTGCATGTCAGAACTGACTGCATCCTGACAGACATAGATAGGTGGAGGGTGACTGGATAGGACGATTCACGTGGGGAAGTCTGGTTTTTGAGCAAACTATAGAAGTATAGCAGAGGATTATGGAAGAACATTACCCACAGTCTATGTAAGTCAGAGACTCTCAATTTTTCCTTATATTGGGTACTGGGAGAGGAGTTAAATCCACCCATCTGTAAAATTACTGTTCTGATTATTAAACATTTCTAACGCCTTCTTCTCATCCTGGTCACTGAATGTTGTATGTATAAAGACATTGTGTGTACCCTCCAGGAGCATAATGAAGCTTACCACCTACTTCTAGAAAGAGCTTGGGGATTGAAACACTATTTGAAAGTGCCCAAAGCTTCTCAGAAGAAATGTGCTGTATAATTGCAAATATCATCGACACTGATGTGTATGTTTCATTAAACACTGGGGCTGGTTATCAAGAGCGCTAGTGGACTCCTTTTCCCTGAAGAACTTAAAAGACACAGAATGGCTAGACAGCATCTATCTGCCTAGAAAGGCTGAGGTGGAACGCAAATGGGAGATCCCTAAAGGAAAAATATAAGAGAATGAAGCTCAGATTATTACACAGATGGAGACTGAAAGTATATTAACCAAAAGACATTAACAAAATCACCAATCAAATTGGAAAACAGAAAAAAAATCTGCCTTGAGTTAGGGTTCAGGAAGAGGCACAGTTCAGTCTAAACACTGAGTATCTACTACAATACTAAGTATTTACCATTTGTATCTCTGAAACAACAGGATATTTTTAAATAATTTATTATCATGTGTGTTGGCACAATGTGCGTTCATGGACACATTTGCATCACAGAGCAATGTGACAGTCAGAGGACAACTTTGTGGAGCTAGTTTTCTCCCCTTACCTTTACATGGAACTAAGTGTTACAGATCATTTCTGAACTATCTCATTGGATCCTGCCATGAATATTTTTTAAGGCAAAACTTGCTGTGTTCAAAAAAGACATGAAGCTAAGTGACCCATCAATAAGAACACAAACAGGTTAATCAAATAGAAAAGTCACTAATAAGTGTAACTATATTATTCTTAAAAATATAATTCTGAATGGATATCATTAAAAAATAATTGGATCCTATAAGTGCTTAGTCAGCTATTTTTTTAACTTAAAACCATCCAGCTGGAAAATATTTCTATTGTCTATTGCAGCCTACCCAGCTTGAGTAAACTCCGTAAAAATACATATGACTTATCAAAATAGGTAACTGTAAAATTGATATTAAAAATAATGATTGAGAATTTCCAATATTTAGATGTTTCTGCAGACACAAAAGTAGTGGGAAACAGCATGTTGCAAATGCTATAACCAGAAAATCCTTGATGTGAGCTGATTCTGGGGTCATTTGTTTCTTTTTCATAAAATCTTAATAAAAGATGAGCAATAGCATGACCTTCAGAGAAGGATAACAAGACTACCTGTTGGCAGAATTAATTATTGACTTGAAGGCTGTGAAATCACCTTCAACAGAGTTATTTTCACAGTCTCCAGAAACTCTTCTTCTTCCCTGGCATTATCACTGTGGAAATTGACAGGAGTGTTTAAAACATTATCTATTATTTGTGCATCACAAGCCCAGTGGACTGGGGCAATTTCCTTGTCAGCTTCAGACCTCTACTGTCTGACTTTATAAAGAGGCAAGCTGAGCTGGGGTGAATTCTGTTCCAGGAAGCAAAAGAGCCATACTCTCAAGCTTTGCTCTGCTGTCTCGACAGAGTGTCTAAGGCAGTAGGACTGGACAAGGCATTCATCCACTCTCTCCTTTCCATCAATATTTTTTCTTCTGTGGTACCATATATACTTGTACAACATTAAAAGAAAACAGAATGCTTTGCTATGATTCTTTTGTCTCAGAAGTTCCCATAGCATTTTGGAATCATCATTGTTGAAGTCTATATCATAACTCAAGATATAGAAATATCTATAGAGCACAGGTGATTTGCATATAATTCAGACAATAGATTTTTTTGTCCACCTCACATTATAAAGGATCTGGTTTATATATCTACAGAAAACTTGGAGGGCTAATATGAGACTTGGATTTGGAGTTCTAGTACAAAAGCAAAAAGCTAAGCATATCACACCCACATCTCACCTTAACAACTTATCAAGGCCATGTAATTGTTATCTTTCATTTTGATGTGTGCTCTGTAATTTATTTACCAGTGTGTTTATCATCTGCCAGCTCATAAGCACATTCAGATTTGTGAATGCTAGCTCACTAAAAATGAGTGAAATGAAATGTCTCTATGAAAAGATCTTACCACATCCCTCTGTGGTGGCCACAGGTAAGTACCCAGTGACCAAGTATTCCATGCTTGCATTAAGAAGAAACAAAAACAAAAACACCCTCAATTTTTGTGACCACCCCCCTTTTCTTGTTTTTGTTTGTTTGTTTGTTTGTTTGTTTGTTTTTGTTTTCGTTTTTGTTTTAGATAAGATTTATCTGTGTTACAGTCCTGGCTGTCCTGGAACTCATTTTGTAAACCAGGCTAGTTTTTAATACATAGATCCTCCTGCCTCTGCCTCTAAAGTACTAGGATTAAAGGGATGTTCCACCACAGCCAGGCAGTATCCTTTTTTATGGAGACATAACTTCTAAGCTTCTGGCTGTGATTAAACAATAAAATTTAAACATGTGTGATTATGCACAGGGATCTCTCACCTCTGTAATATAAATGGCATTCATATAGTTCTGTGGCAAATCAAGAACTTTGTAAATCATCCTTAATTCCTTGCTTTATCTTTTGCCCAGCCAGTGAATAGATCATATCAGCCTCAACTGCTTCTCACTTCCTCCACCTAAATCAGCCTTAACCAAATGACCAGCATCAATTAGATTGACACGGCTTCTTAACTATTCTCTCTCCTTGCTATCTGCTTCTATGCAACCTTAATTAATAAGAAAGGTCTTATTAATTCTGTGGTATTGTATTCCCCCAAATATTGTGCATGCTAATAAACTTATCTGGGGTCAGAGACAGAATAGCCACAATATTAAACATAAAGGATAGGCAATGGTATCACATGCCTTTAATCCTAGCATTCCAGAGGCAGAGATCCATGTGTTCAAGGATACAGCCAGGCATGGTGACTCATCATGCCTTTAATCCCAGAAAGCAAGCCTTTAATCCCAGGGAGTGGTGTAGATATATAAGGCGTGAAGACCAGGAACTAGAAGCTTTTGGCTGGTTAAGCTTTTAGCTGGTTAAGCTTCAGGCTTTCAAGCAGTAGTTCAGCTGAGGACACAGAAGCTTCCAGTCTGAGAAAACAAGACCAGCTGAGAAGTTGGCCAGGTGAGGTTAGCTGTGGCTTGTTCTGAATCTGATCTACCAACATTCACCCCAATAATTGGCCTCAGGTTTGATTTTATTAATAAGAACTGTTAAGATTCCTGCTACGTAATTCCTTTCTAATTGTTGTGGTACACTATCCTGACAAAGCCCCTTAAGGCAGAATACGTTTATTTGGCTCACAGCTTCAGAGGGATATAGGACGTCATAGCAGAAAAGACATGACAGCTGGGAGAGAGGCTGCTGAGGCCTAATCAGGAAGCTGGCTGGTCACATTCTACCCACACTCATGAAGCAGAGAACAGGAAGCAGGGCTGGGCTATAAAAACCCAAGGCTTGCTCCGACTTGTCCACTCTCTGTATTTAGACTCTACCTCCTACAGTTTCCAAAACTTTTCTCAACCAGTGCTACCAGCTGAGGACGTGTCCAAAAAGTGAGCCATGGAAGATATTTCACAACACTTATCACACTAAATTCACATGCACAACTGTCTGCGGATTTTCCTTCAAATTTAGAATAGTCCCCTGCATCGTCTGTAAGGTTCTTCCATATCTGGCTTCTGCTTCATCGTGAATTCATCCACTGCCAGGTATCACTTACCAGCAAGGCACAAAAACACTGGACTTTTTAGCTATCCATTAAATACTACAATTTTGTTTCCTAATCAAAGTAATCGTATTTATATTTTCCTTTCCAGGTCTTCATTTGTTTTATTTATTCTTCAGATATTTCATAGATACTTTTTTAGATATTTTAAATTCAAATCATTTGTCAAGTTAATCATTGTTTTGTTTAAGTCTTAACTACATAATCGAGGTAGGCTACATGTTCTATCCCTATTCAGTGTGTCCTTATTTTTTTGGTATTTTGACTATCCCAAAGTGATTTGTAATATTTTATTTGTTCATTATTTGAAGCCCACTCTCTAATAGGTTGCTTGAAGGTGGGGACAAGTTATTTGTCTGTCTCTGTCTTTTACCTGTAATTGTGTGTATATTGGGCTGAATTTATCTCCAATGCAGAGGTATTTTGATTCTTTGGTTCTTTAGGATATCTTTCTCTTTTTTTCAGTCTATCTTGCTAAAGAATCATTTACTCCTTTTTAGAGAAATTACACCCCACCTGGCAGGAAGTATTCCAGTATGGGTTAATCTAAGCAGAATTCTATCAATATAGTAGTACACTTTGGGTATTATACACTTCAATACGTTCAAAGACTAGAGTATCTAAGTCCTATGCTTCTCTCTGAATTTTTAAATGTGTGCAACATAAGTTCAGCATTTCTTCCAGGCTGAGTATTCTGTCCCCACTGTTTGTCCGATGAAAACCTACTAACTACACCATTATCCTCCTGGAATAACATGCATGGCTGTGTCAGTGACATAGTTCAGATACGCAGGGGTTTTCCAGTATAGAATGCCTTGCAGGTGTTTAGTTTCACAAGTATTCTTAAAGTCAACATAAAGATTTCCACATCTTAATTTGTATGATTTTATGTGGGTTTCTGCATCAAGAGAATATTAAATTACATTCCTCTAGGTCACTTCAAGCATTTGACATCCACTCAAATTCCCACTCTAGGACTTGCAATGCAGGAGGAATCAAATAAATATTCTTTGATGAATGTATATGTCAATAAATTATTAATATTTTATCTTTATATCAATTCAAATACTATATGCTGTAACCTAACATATATAAATTTCAATTATTTAATATATGTAGAATTTATTAATTCCAAATTTTTACAAAAATTATTATCTATTCCTTGTTGAACTAATGGAGGGGCATTCTGCAGGCTTCAAGGAGGGAAACAAACCATGAAGAAGTGAGAATGAAACCTCAGTTCAGATTGACTTCATCAATCTGGATCAATATTTCTAGAGAATATGATGCCAAGCACAAGCACTTCATTGTCAGCATATTTAAAACAGTGCGGTTTGGGGGGGAAAAAAGTTTCCTGGTGTAATATAATCTCTAGTGTACAAGGAATAATTACATTGAAACTCAACTCAGGGTATATGTCATTCTTTCAAGGACATGGGTTCTAGAGATAGGCTACCTGTATTAATTTAAGGGCTTAAGGAAAGATCTGGCCTGGTCTTAGTCATACAGAAAGCATAGAGGTCATTTGGGCTATAAACCACCTCTGTCCCTGGTTGTGGGAGCCTCGGAGAGCTTCTAACTGTATAGATAATGTAAGAGTCATTTAGACTGTTAGGTACCTCTGGTTCTAGTTGTGGGAGCTTGAGGAGCCCCAGACTGTAAGAGTCATTTGGATTACTAACCACCTCTTGTCCTGGTTTTGGGAGCTTGATATAGCCTGAACGCAACAAATAATACAAATCACCAAGATATTAACCACTTCTAGTTCTTAGCTTTCTGGAAAAGCAGTTTTCTCATCTTTTCCATTGGAAAAACAATCATGCTTGCTTAATATTGCTGGTTTCTCTGGAGATCTGTGGGATCAAGCACATTTGTGCTGTGCTCCTAACAGCTTGTTGTCCTATAAATTAATTCTAAAGTCATCAGTGTCTCCTTAATGTTCTTGGACTACTACTACTTTTCTTCTTAGGAGCATATTAAAATATAAGCCTTATATTCTAATTGGAGGGATTCATGACTATATGGATCAAGGATCCCATTGGACAGATTCAAGATTAGAACTGCTTAATTTGCCTTGTACTAAAATTAAAGTGTAGGTATCAATCAGAAAGAGGCTATTGATTAGGTTTCTGTTAAACATGACATAGCTTATAACAGTATCATACTTTTGGAGTGCCTAGAAGAATGGATCTCAACTTGCCATTACACAAATTGTCCTCCCAGGCTATAGTGCTTTTATGCACATACAGAATTACCTTAGATGTTAATATGAAATCTTAAATATTCTTTGAAAACTATCTTTACTCTCTACTCTTTACTCTCCATTTCTATGCCTTGCTATTTTAACTTTGCTTTATTCCATTTCTATATTTTTTCCAATTTTGGTTTATTATTCTTGATGCTTTCAATAACTTCTGATAACTACTGTAATTGTGTGTCTATAAACTTTCCCATATAAATAGATACATGATAGTTTAGATAGATGATAGATAGATACATACATATATAGATACATACATAGATGCATAGATAAATAAACTTTAATCTTTGGCTTCTGTTTCTTTTTTTTTACTTTAAAGATTTACTTTATAGTAGTTACTAGCAAGAAACTATTGTCCTTCCCCCTGGTGAGATTGGTACATTTAATTAAAAAACAGAGTACTATCAAGCAAACATATCGTCCTAGATTCCAGCTTTAGAGCCTTCTTCTTGTTAAGTCTAAGTTACTAACAGACAAATATCCTAACGGAGAAAAAGAGGAAAATTGTGATAGAAATATTTTCAAGGTCCTTCTTCTTAACTATGAATAACACAGAGAATGTGGGGTTAACAATTCTTTTGATTCCCCAAAGTTATTTCATTAATTATGTTATACTGATGCCTAGAAGAGACATTAATTAATGATATACAATGAATAGTGAATTATAACTCACTTAACTTTGACCATGTGAAAACTATCTGAAACATCTTTTCTTTTTCTTTATTAATACATTGTTTTAAAGTTGGAATTAGAACAAACTTCAGAAAAACAGGAAGATACTTATTTCTGTCCAAATAACCACTTTGCTCAATGTATTCAGTAAGTTGAAATTTCTAGTAATTTTAATAAAAGTTATGAGCATTACTAAAAATTGCTTGAATAGCAGATTAAAAACTCACAAGAGATAATCATCTATTAATGAGTTTATGTTAACTTATTTAGTTGGGCAAAAGGAAATATTGGCTAAAAATGTTACTTTACTCTGGTTCACTTAGTTAATGCTACTTTAAACAACAGAAATAAAAACAATGAATCACACACTTCTAGGCTCTGGATTTAGCAGGATGGCTCAGTGAAAGGATGTCGATATGTGGATAAATGAAAACTCAAGGACCCTAGATTGAGGTGGTCACTTCTCTCTTTAGCAAATGTAAAATACCCATCTTCAACCAATATATTCTATAAGAAGAATATGAACTAAAAAAATACTTCTTCCTATTCATTGGTCCATGTGTTCAAGAATGACAACCTTTAAGGTTATTAGTAGATTAAATGGTTAGAAGATCAAGTGATCCTGTCAATAAATTATTATCAATGTTTGCCTTGCTTGCTATCATCTGGTCTTATGACAGAAGCAATAGTGAAAATTATAATAGCAATAAACACCTTATTACACTGAGGCACACATTGACACATTGGTTAAAATAACATCTCATCTTAAAGAGAAGGAAGTCCTGGGTGTATGATACTTTAAAGAACTAAAAAAAGAGAAGAAAAAGAATAATAGATGACATACAAAAAAACAAAAACAGTATTCTGATCAAAGTGTGACAGCACACAGTAGTGCTGTCTAAACAGATTAGATTGGTGAGTTCTAACTCAATACGATTTATGTCCTTGTAGTGAGGCTTAAAACATAAACACATACATCTCTTGGTCCATCGTAGGACCCAGCATTATGATGACCACCAGTCAGCTGCAGAGTAGAACTTGGAAGAAAGCAAACCCCAGAACACATTGATTTTGAATTTCTGTAACTTTAAAACTATCAGAAAATAAAATTAAAATGTGTAAGTGGCCCAACCTGTGATAGGTTACCACAGCATCCCTATTGAATCAGTACAATGCAGAAATATTTTTAAGAAATGAACAAGAAAATAATGTTAACTTGGGTTATTAGCCTGCTGGTATTAGGAAAGCAGCAACAGTGGCTTAAAAAATATTCTTGATGCATCATTAGTCACAGCCACTAGCTACCAAGAGGATATAATGAGAAACAAATATGCACTATTAATTAAATGTTAAATATCATTTAACACAGTAAATATATTTGAAGGTGCATTGTCAACATGGATCACTTCAGTAATGAGTCAAGTAAATCATATGGTAAAATATTAAACCAGAAAGAGTACTCAACAAATTCAAGAGAAACACACATCATGTTAACAGGCTTTTTTTGGCAAGAAAAAAATTGCCTGAAGTAATCCAACAGTGTAATAGACAAAAATTGGAAGATTTTGTAAAATGCCAGATGATAGCAAGGCAAACATTGATAATAATTTATTGACAGGATCACTTGATCTTCTAACCATTTAATCTACTAATTATTTCAAAATATTGTTTAAATACAATGGAGTTTAAAATCTATAGGTGCTTATTTATTTTCCACTCTTTAAAGTTAAATTTGAGAAAGTGCTTTTACTGAATAAAAGTCATTTTGGAAATAAGTTAAAATAGAGTTTTATTATTCTCAATGTAAAATGTGCAATAATTCAATCAGTATAACATCAGAAAAATAAATCTTAGGCTAGAATTGCTAGTTTCCAGTGTTTCAGTGGATGGCCTCACACCTATACACATATGGATATCACTAAGTAAATTTGATGGGTTACTAAAAATAAACATTTTGGGAACAAGGTGTGTTAGGGAGTCTGGAAGTGTTAGAGGGGATGATGGAGATGACTGGATATGATCATATTTTATTGTTTGTATGCATGAAATAAAAGAATAAATATGAATACATTTTTTAAAAAAGGAAATACTGGGGCTGGGTGGTGACTTGGTAGTAGAATATATACAAACTAATGCTTCATTCCTAAAACCAAAAGCCAAAACAAACAAAGAAATAGTACTCTGTATAGTCTAATGTTTTCCCCAGAGAGTCAGAAATAGTGAAAAACTGGTCAAAGCAAAAGATAAGAAAGTGAAGGGAATTGGATACCAATGACTACATCAGCAAAGCCAATAGTTATAATTAATTGGATTAACTTATTATTTTCCTACTGTTCTTATCCATAGTTTGGTTTTCATTGTTCATGATACTGGGTTACATAAGTATGTATTTTTTTTCCTTTTATTTTATTTTACAATACCATTCAGTTCTACATATCAGCCATGGGTTCCCCTGTTCCCCCCCTTCCACCCCCTCCACTTCCCCCAGCCCACCCCCCATTCCCACCTCCTCCAGGGCAAAGCCTACCCTACTTAGGACTGAGATCAACCTGGTAGACTCAGTCCAGGCAGGTCCAGTCCCCTCCTCCCAGCCTGAGCCAAGCATCCCTGCATAAGCCTCAGGTTTCAAACAGCCAACTCATGCAATAAGCACAGGACTCAGTTCCACTGACTAGATGCCTCCCAAACAGATCAAGCCAATCAACTGTCTCACCTATTCAGAGGGCATGATCCAGCTGGGGGCCCCTCAGCCTTTGGTTCATAGTTCATGTGTTTCCATTCGTTTGGCTATTTTTTTTTTCAATAATTGAGTAAAACTGAAATTTATTATAAGCCACAGTTGTCCTAGGGACCTCCATGCTATATATATAGCCTCCATGGTTCTATGAGTTGTGGTCTGATTGTTCTTTATTTTATATCTAGAATCCACCTATGAGTGAGTACATACCATGACTGTCTTTCTGGGTTTGGGTTACCTCACTCAGGATGATTTTTTCTAGTTCCATCCATTTGCCTGCAAATTTCATGCTTTCATTGTTTTTCTCTGCTGAGTAGTATTCCATTGTGTATATGTACCACATTTTTTTCATCCATTCTTCCATTGACAGGCTTCTAGGTTGTTTCCAGGTTCTGGCTATTACAAATAGTGCTGCTATGAACATAGCTGAGCATGTATCTTTATGGTATGAATCAGCATTCCTTGTGTATATAACCAAGAGTGGGATGGCTGGGTCTTGAGGTAGTTTGATTCCTAATTTTCTGAGAAACCGCCATAGTGATTTCCACAGTGGTTGTACAAGCTTACATCCCCACCAACAGTGGAGGAGTGTTCCCTTTGTTCCACATCCTCTCCAACATTGACTGTCATTGGTGTTTTTGATTGTAGCCATTCTGACAGGTGTAAGGTGGTATCTCAGAGTCGTTTTGATTTGCATTTCTCTGATGATTAAGGATGTTGAGCATTTCTTTAAATGTCTTTCAGCCATTTGTGATTCTTGTTTTGTGAATTCTCTGTTTAGCTCTTTAGCCCATTCTTTAATTGGACTGTTCAGTATTTTGATGTCTAGTTTCTTGAGTTCTTTATATACTGTGGAGATCAATCCTCTGTCAGATGTGGGGTTGGTGAAGATATTTTCCCATTCTGTTGGCTGTCTTTTTGTCTTATTGACTGTGTCTTTTGCCCTGCAAAAGTTTCTCAATTTCGAGAGGTCCCATTTATTAATTGTTGTGCTCAGGGTCTGTGCTGTTGGTATTTTATTTGAAAATGGTCTCCGGTGCCAATGTGTTCAAGAGTGCTTCCTACTTTCTTTTCTATTAAGTTTAGTATAACTGGATTTATGTTCAGGTCTTTGATCCACTTGGACTTGAGTTTTGTGCATGGTGACAGATATGGATCTATTTGTAATCTCTTACATATTGACATCCAGTTATGCCAGCACCATTTGTTGAAGATACTTTCTTTGTTCCATTGTATAGTTTTGGCTCCTTTGTCAAAAACCAGGTGTTCATATGTGCATGGATTAATGTCAGGGTCTTCAATTTGATTCCATTGGTCCGTATGTCAGTTTTTATACCAGTACCAAGCTGTTTTTATTACTACAGCTCTATAGTAGAGTTTGAGGTCAGGGGTGGTGATGCCTCCAAGGGTTGCTTTATCGTATAGGATTCTTTTAGCTATCCTGGGTCTTTTGTTTTTCCATATGAAGTTGAGTATTTTTCTTTCCAAGTCTGTGAAGAATTGTGTTAGGATTTTGATGGGGATTGCATTGAATCTGTAGATTACTTTTGGTAAGATTGCCATTTTTACTATGTTAATCCTACCTATCCATGAGCATGGGAGATCCTTCCATTTTCTGATATCTTCTTCAATTTCTTTCTTTAGAGATTTAAAGTTCTTATCAAAAATGTCCTTCACTTGTTTAGTTGGTGTTATCCCAAGGTATTTTATATTATTTGTGGCTATTGTAAAGGGTGATGTTTCTCTGACTTCTTTCTCAGCCCTTTTATCATTTGTGTATAGGAGGGCTACTGATTTTTTTGAGTTGATCTTGTATCCTGCCACTTTACTGAAGGAGTTTATCAGCTGTAGGAGTTCCCTGGTAGAGTTTTTGGGGTCACTTATGTATACTATCATATCATCTGCAAATAGTGAAAGTTTGACTTCTTCCTTGCCAATTTGTATCCCTTTGATCTCCTTTTGTAGTCTTATTGCTCTAGCTAGACTTCTAGTACTATATTGAATAAATATGGGGAGAGTGGACAGCCTTGTCTTGTTCTTGAATTTAGTGGTATCGCTTTGAGTTTCTCTCTGTTTAATTTGATGTTTGCTGTTGGCTTGCTATAAATTGCCTTTATTATGTTTAGAAATGTTCCTTGTATTCCTGATCTTTCTAAGACCTTTATTATGAAGGGGTGTTGGATTTTGTCAAATGCTTTTTCAGCATCTAATGAGATGATCATGTGTTTTTTTTTTTTCTTTCAGTTTGTTTATATGGTGTATTACATTGACTGATTTTCGTATGTTGAACCATCTTGCATCCCTGGGATGAATCCTACTTGGTCGTGATGGATAATTGTGTTGATGTATTCTTGGATTCGGTTTGCCAATATTTTGATGAGTATTTTTGCATCAATGTTCATGAGGAAGATTGGTCTGTAGTTCTCTTTCTTTGTTGCATCTTTGTGTGGTTTGGGTATCAGGGTAATTGTAGCCTCATAAAAAGAGTTTGGTAGTGTTCTTTCTGTTTCTATTGTGTGGAACACTTTGAAGAGTATTGGTATTAGTTCTTCTTTGAAAGTCTGGTAGAATTCTACACTGAAACCATCTGGTCCTGGGCTTTTTTTGGTTGGGTGACTTTTGATGACTGTTTCTACTTCTTTAGCGGTTATTGGTCTATTTAAATGGTTTATCTGGTCTTGATTTAATTTTGGTATGTGGTATTTATCCAGAAAATTGTCCATTTCTTCCTGGTTTTCCATTTTTGTGGAGTACAGGTTTTTGAAGTATGATCTGATGATTCTCTGGATTTCCTCTTTGTCTGTTGTTATGTCTCCCTATTCATTTCTGATTTTGTTATTTTGGGTGCTCTCTCTTTGCCTTTTTGTTAATTTGGCTAGGGGTTTGTCTATCTTGTTGATTTTTTCAAAGAACCAACTCTTTGTTTCATTGATTTTTTGTATTCTCTTGTTTTCTATTTCATTGATTTCAGCCCTCAATTTGATTTTTTCCTGGCATCTATTTCTTCTGGGTGAGTTTGTTTCTTTTTGTTCTAGAGCTTTCAGTTGTGCTGTTAATTCATTGGTATGGGATTGCTCCATCTTCTTTATGTGTGCATTTAGAGCTATGAATTTTCCTCTTAGCACTGCTTTATGTGTCCCATAAGTTTGGGCATGATGTACTTTCATTTTCATTGAATTCTAGGAAATCTTTAATTTCTTTCTTTATTTCTTCCTTGACCCATTGATGATTCAGGTGGGCATTATTCAGTTTTTATGAGTTTGTGGGTTTTCTATAATTTTTGTTGTTGTTGAGGTCTAACTTTAAGTCATGGTGGTCTGATAAGATACAGGAGGTTATTCCAAATTTTTTGTATCTGTACATAAGTATATTTTATTGTTTATAAATTTTGCACACACACACACACACACAAACAACATATATTTAATTTGATTCTCGCCATAGCCCCACCACTTTCCCCTCCCATCTTCGTGTGCTATTTCTTATAAGCCCATTGTGCCCTCTTAGTGCTGCCTGCCTGTGTCTGAGTGCGCCTAGAGCTATTTACTGGCTCATGATTAGTGCATCTGTCAGCTCTCATCAGAAAGGGTTTTTTTTTTTGTTTTTTTTTTTTTTTTTTTGCAGTAGATGGAGAATAACATTAAGACCCACTACTGGTCAACAGGCAGAGAATTAGAGATGTGGAGTACTCAGCTCTAAATGGGACATTTATATCACACCTCCTACCCACAAGGCTCAAAGGTAATCTCAAAAGAGGGAGCAGAAAGATTGTAAGCATCAGAGGTAGTTAGTAGATGCCTAGAGTGAACAGTCCCTTCAGGACAGGAAAGTGTCATTGCACACATGAACTCCCAGGGGCCATGACTGCATGTACAAAACCTGCACAAGATCAAGCCAGCCGAAACCCCAGAATGGATGACCGAGGGATCGACGGGGTCCTACTCTTAGCTGGAGAGCTATTTGCATTTGATCTGCTAGTTGAAGGAGAGTCACATTTCTTTGGAGATAGGGCCCCAGAGAGGCTACTTGGTACTGATACTATTATAAAAAGTGAATATTGAGTCATGGTGTGATTAACACAGGAAGAATCCAAAACCAGTGAGGAGTTAAGAGGAACTAGAAACACATTTTCTCAAGATTATTCTGCAAGAGAAGCCCTCAGTGTGCATTTTGTCATACGTGAATTTTGATTTTACTCATGGTTCACATATAAAAATGTGTCATTAATGTGCAATGTAAGGGATACTGAAAATAGTACTGAGCCCCATAAAATAATGTGTCTGAATAGACATTATTCTCATTAAGTAAAACTAGTTAGATATCTGAGTTTAAAATTGTCTTTATTTGGAGAAAATAACATAATGTAAAATATTTTAGATAGCTGAGGAACACTTAATGCTTATTGCTGTCCTGCTGTTTCTGAGATATTTGGTGGTCTTTATTTGATGCTATTCATGGTATTGGTTTACTTAAAAGAATCACAGAAGTAAACAAGAAAAATTAAGATAATCCCTTGAAAGACTAGGATATTTCCTGTTGGCTTAGATGAATAAATAAATTTCTATTCTTTTTAAGATTTATTAAAATTATTTTAAGTGTGTGTGTGTGTGTGTGTGTGTGTGTGTGTGTGTGTGTGTGTACACATGTGTGGATGTGAGCACGTACAAATAAATTCAGTTGCTAAAGAAAGAAGAGGTTGCTAATGTCTTTGAAATGGAATTACAGGAAGATGTGGGCTGTCTAGAATGGGTGCTGAGAAGTGATCCTGGGGTCTCTGGAAGAACACACAAATGCTCTTAACCACAGAGTGACCTTTCCAGCCTACAGCTTCTTTTCTTAAGAAATACTGGTCTCCCACACCCTTATGTTCTCATCCCCCATCCACTACACTCTATTGTCCCCCCTCACCCCCAGTTTACTCATGAGATTTCATCTATTTCTCCTCCCTAGGGCAATCCATACATCCCTCTTAGGGTCCTCCTTTTTAGCTAGCTTCTCCGGAGCTATGTGTTGTAGTCTGGTTATCCTTTGCTTTACATCTAGTATCCACTTATGAGTACATACCATGTTTGACATCATGGTGATAGGGAGAAATCTGATGCTAGCGAAATTCCCAGGAATCCACAAAGATGATCCCATCTTAGACTACTAGCAATAGTGGAGAGGGTGCCTGAGCTGGCTTACCACAGTAACCAGATTAGTGAATACCCTAACTGTCATCATAGAGCCTTTTTCCAGTAACTGAGTGAAGCAGATGCAGAGATCCACAGTCTAGCACCAGGCTGAGCTCTAGGAGTCCAGTCAAAGAGAGGGAGGAGGGATTCTGTGAGCAAGGGGCATCAAGATCATGATGGGGAAACCTACAGAGACAACTAAACCAAGCTAGCGGGAACTCATGAACCTTAGACCAACAGCTGTGGAGCCTGCATGGAACTGGACTAGGCCCTCTGAATAAGCGAGATGGTTGTGTAGCTTGGTCTGCTCAAGGGGACCCTGGCAGTGGGATCAGGATCTATCGCTGGTACATGAACTGGCTTTTTGGAGCCCATTACCTATGGTTGGACACCTTGCACAGCCTTGATGCAGGGGGATGGGCTTGGATCAGCTTCAATTTAATGTACCAGGTTTTGCTGACTCCCCATGGGAGGCCTTACCATTTTGGAGGAGGGAATAGGGGGTGGGTTAGGAGGAGGCGGGGAGCAGGAGGAGGGAAGAGAAGGGTATCTGTGGTTTGTATGTAAAATGAATAAAAAAAATTCTTAATAAAGAAAAAAAAGAAATCCTGGAATAATATGTGAATAATGACTTAATTAAAGTATTTCATAAAAGAATAAGGGACAATATAGACAATGAAATGAAAAGTTGTAATGTGTGATATAATTGACTTGACATTCTGTCCTTCTGGCTAGTTTTGTAAAGGAAGACAAATTTTTTGAAACAGATTTAAAATTGGATTACATGTGTCTATCTCTTGGAATTTGCTGAAAGGATTAGATTCACACTAAAATTTACTACTTTAGCATTATAAGCCATTAGGCTCTAAGTGCATAATCTCTGGCCCCACCAAGGATTTCTTGATTCAGAATCTGGCCAAATATTCCAAAGACGGTATGCACAGTGAAACTAGAGAAAGACAGGAAAACAGGAAATTTAGGGTTTTGATCAAAATTGCTAAATATCTTTTATTTTAATAAAATAATTTTGTCAACCACTTTTAAATCTGTTTCCCCAGTTAATGCTTATACTACATTCTTCCTTGCTTCTTGAAATGTTTTTGGTTTCATGCAAATTTTACTTTCCACAGGTCTCTCTAAACTTGAAAAGTCCTACTGTCCTTACCATGGTCCCTCTTGAATAATACTATTAGCAATAGTAATAATGATGTCATTTAACTTTGGTTGAGCACATACTATGTGTCAAGGGCTCTTTTAAAAGCTTTATGCTTATCAGCTCATTTAACAGCCAGGACATTGAGAATGATGCCATTAGCATCCTCATTTTGCAGACAAGGCACCAAGGCCCAGAGATGTTAAATAACAACCATTCCATTATAAAGCTTGTCCCTAATCCCTTGCTGGGACACCATCCATTCCTTCTCTAACTACTTGCAGGGCTTTTGTTGTGCCTTGTCTAAAAAAAAAAAAAAAAAAACAAAACTCAGCACTCCTCCCAAAGGGCAGTTTCTCTAACGAAGCTTCTGCTACAAATTAATCTCATTTAGGACTTTACGATTTTGTGCTCACTGCACACATTCCCATGAAATTATAATAGCACGTGGGTTCAAAAATACTTTTAATACTGATTTATTTTTAACATTTGGTTCTCTTTGGTTCCAGTCTTCCAATAGTGGAGCTGTAGAGATCAATAAACAATGTGCATAGCGTGTTTGCTCTGTTGTGTTGTTTCAACCAAGGAGTTAGAATTTTCTGTGCCTTACAATGAGATTTCCTCAGCCTGTGTTAACTTATTGTTTTCTCTCCATTATTACTAAAGTATAATTAGTTTTCACCTAATCATTTGATCAAATTCCATCAGCAAATTATACCATGTCTAATTGCAGTTCAGCTACCCTGGACAGAGGAAGTTGACCAGATGATGTGACACAATATTGTCCTGAAGAGCTCAAAATCTTACAGTGGTAATAGATTTACAGTGACTACAGTGCATAACATTAGTGAGAAGGAAGGCTGGGTATAGCGCACACCATTATCAGAAGAGGGGGCCATAGAGAAGACTTTCTAAGAAAGACATAGAAACACACACACACACACACACACACACACACACACACACACATACAAACACACACACACAACACACACTTCAGTGTGTTAAGAATTACTCAGCTTCTTGACTAATAGATAGATATTTAATAAATTTTTAATGTTTTGATCTTTTTTTCTCTTCTTTTATCTCCTTTTCCTTTTTGGTGTTTTTAATCTTTCAAAATGACAGTTCTACAATTTCATGTTAATGAATTTGTTTTGTTCGCTGAGAATGTTTTCAATTTATATCAATTCCAGTTAAAAATCTAAAGTCACCCTGTAAAACAGAATTCCAGGTGAGCCTGAAGACACTAAATAAATCTTGTTTCCATTAGCATGCCATGTGAGATATATGAAGATATGACACAAATTTGTTTGGGTCTGACTATAAATTAACAGATCAATCTTCAAGAAGCCACCTCAAACTTCAAAGGAGAATCAGCTCTCACTTCCTGTCCAAGCTCACATTCTAGTGCTGTGATAGTTCCCATGGCCAAAACCTACTGGAAGAGTAAGTTGTTTGTAGTTATAGGTTATATAGTCCATCATCCACTGAAGCCAAGGCAGGAACTCAAGGTAGAAACACCTGAGGGCAGGAACTGTGGCAAAACCATGAAGAAGCTTTGCTACTGTCTTCTTCCCCATGCTTCTTCTCTATCACCTTTCCTTCCTTCCTTTCATCTTTCCTTCCTTCCTTCTTTCTTTCTCTTTCTTTTACTTTCCTTCTTTCTTTCTTTTCCCTTCCTTCCTTCTTTCTCTCTTTCTCTTCTTTCTGTCTCTTTCTTTGTCTCTTTCTCTCTTTTTAAATTTTTCACAGAACAGTTAATTTGCCTATCTCTCCTGGCAAGTCACTCCTCCCAACTTTTGACTATTTTTTTTTTAAATTTTTAAATTTTTATTCTTCTCTCATACATTTGCATCTTGACTACAGTTTCCTCTCCTTCCACTCCTCACACTTACAACACCTCCTCAACATCCCTTCTTACAATACAGGGGTAACACTGCATGTAGTGGGCTGGGTCCTCTTATATTAGTCTTTAATCAAGAAAACATCCCATAAGCCATTCTGATCTAAGCACTTCTTCAGTAGAGCTTCTTCCTGTAACCAGCACACTCATAAAGCCATGGGTGGTGACATTCCTGGCAATGAAGCAAAGCTAGCTCGCCTTCATGGTATCATCTTCCATTTTCCAGTGTAGGATTCTGAGTCTACAGGGCATAGGTAGAACTCTGAAAAACTGTTTCCTGTAACTTCTGTGATATAATAAAAGCCCACCTAGAGATAAGTCTTTAAATCTTTTCATTATCTGGGCAACATTCAAATCTTTGAAATGCTTCCTTGTTTTGCCTCCTGGTCAGAAAAAAAGATTATAAAATTATGTACTTAGGTAAAACACATTCGTATAAAAATACTATTATATTTAACAGATTGAACTAATCAATAGCAGAGAAATTATTCAACAAGTCATTATCAGCCTCAAGGAAGATGAAAGTATAAAGTCCATGAACAAGCATGAAACATCTAACACTGTAGTAAAAAAAAAAAAAAAAGTATGCAAATTAGGTTCAGGGGGGAAGCAATTTTTCTGGAACAACACGTTCATGTAGCACCATTTTATGGTAAGCTGTTCATAACTTTATGATATAAATATTTTTATAAGGCTGATAAAAGGCTAGAAATGTGTGAATATGAATATGTAATACCTTCTGTTTTTACTAGCATTCGGATGTTAAGGTTAACATCGGGTGTGCCTGTACAGACTTATTATTTCCCAAGTTGGTTCACAGGTAGTCACAGAACTGTAAATGAAATAAGCCAAGTGTTAAGGAATCAGAAACATAAAAGTTTACATTGGAAAGCCAATCACATCTCAAGAATGTAGAGCACCATCTAGGTTTCCCATGAAGAACACAAACAGGCAACACAATGTCTAAATTAGTTACAAGTTAAGGAGACTGGAGTATACAAAAGCTGACCAAGTTTAGAGTGATAAGGATTTTAAAGCTAAACCAAACCAAATATCAAGAAAGCCATATTGCTCTAATTAAAGCATTTTACATCTTTATTGTTTTATGTCTTGAAAGGTAAACTTTTCAGCAACATACATTTCTAAGAATATTTATAATCTGGATAACTATTTTTATCTAACTGCTTTAATACAACAATAATTCATATTAAAATAAATGAAGGTTCCAGTAATCCTGCTTCTGCATGTAGTTTATAAGACAATAAAAGAGCATACTGAGAGATTCCTGTATTTTCAGGCCTATTTTAGCACTACTCATAATGGCTAGGAAATGGAATCAACCCAGGGGATTAAGAAAATAAGTTGTATATACACAATGGAATATTCATCAGACATGACAAAAAATAGACTTCTAGCAAATAGTAAAAATCATTAGAACTGCAGGACATCACGTTAAGTGAATCAAGCCAGACACAAACAAGTACTCTCACTCATATATGCAAGCCAAGAAACAAGGTGGCTGACTGAATACAGAACACCTATCACTACAGGCTGGGGTGACAGTATGAAAGTGTCTGGATTTCATCAGTTCACATAGCATGAGCAAAATGAAGCATCACTCTGACCTCATTAGTATTTATAATGAACACTGGCCCAATTTTTAAAATGTAAAGAGACTTATTTAAGCCATAAATTATCTAAGTCAAAGGTTGTCATATAATTAAATGTAGCCTCCCTCCTCATCTCTGTATTTGTTGTCTGTCTAGCCCACACTCAGTATTTGTGGCTATAAACTTCACATAATTTCCTTTTCTAGAGACTTTTTTTTTCCAGATTAAAATATATTTTCTTAAATTAGGAATGTTAACATATGTATGTAATTCCAATATTTAGTAAATAGAAGCAGCATAATCAGGAGTTCAAAGTCAGCCTAAGCTACACAGAGTTTGAGATCAGCCTGCATCACATGAGACAGTGTCTAAAATCAGAACAAAATTTTCAATGCAATAGAAATTGTGTCTAAATCCCAATATTTGTATTTCATCATCTGTAGTTGTGTTTGGGGGAAATGTTTCATTAAAGTGAAATCTTCAATTAATATAAATTATCATTCAGATACATGTCAAAACTCAACACTTTTTATATTCAGCCAATATAGGTTTATTCAGGCTTGTTGAAATTTCCAAAGGATTCACTTGACAGGCCTATTTTCACTGAAATTTAGTGTAACAATAGCTTTATCTCTCTTCTTCATGCTCTGGGTTTACTATTGTGTTATGTAATTGTATGTTTTGGTATCATGCATGTTAGTATTTATAGATCTCTCCTTAAAGGCCAAGAGCAGAACCTGAAACTCTGCTTTCTCAGGAAAGTCCACTGAGGACCTTGACATATGTTTCCTGAGTGTGAAGTTCTTGAAGACTTTGGATACAGGAGGCTGTCCTCTTCCACATTCCTTGGACTTGTTTTAACAGAGAGGACTGTTTATTTTGTTGTTGTTGTTTTGTTTTGTTTTTTTTTTGTTTGTTTGTTTGTTTTAGCTAACGGCAATTTGGGATAAAGCACAGACAGAGACAAGGCAATAGAAAAACAAAAATCTAGCTGTAGTGTGGAACGAAGAGAGAAAGAATGTGTTAGTAGAATATATGAAAAACTTCCTCTAATCAAAGATTCTTCCTACATTTACCAGAGAAACGTGCAGGCTTTCAGTAAGGAGTAGACAGGAATGCCCTGTATATGCTCTGCATGCCTGGGCATTCTAATGATATGTGCAAACTAAGGAATCCTCAATCATGTATATATACATATATATACATATATTATATATATATATATATATATATATATATATATATATATATATGCATGTGCTCGAATGTAGACATACACACATTCAGGAACACACACACACACAGAGGGGGGAAGGGAGATTTTTATCTGTACTGTAAGCATTTTGATAGAGGCCAAGGTGAATAATGAAACAAGTGGATGAAAGAAAGGACTGATTCTCACCAAGTACAATACAACTACAATATATATTTTTTTTGAACTATTAGGTGTGACCTCCACTATTCCAGAGTCTAGTGTTAGCAGGAGGGAAGCCAAAGTAGGGCAAAGTAGATTGAAGAAGTGAGAGGAGTCTTGAGCTTAAATTTAGATACTGCTCAGATTCCAAAGATCTCAGAGAGCTTCGCCAAGTGGAGTTGAGTGGCTTCGGAATAAAATCAGCACATTCATGGAACTGGGTTAGAGCTGTTAAGAGCATGGGTGCTGGGCCTCAGATGCCTGGGCTGAAATAACAGCTCTGCTGATGAGCTGCAGTACCCTCTGGCTTTCCCAAGCTCCTTTTCTTTACTGGCCAGCTCAGGACTTAGTGGGGTTCTTGGTAACAAAATGCACAGGTAGTAAGAAGCCTCTGAAAGTGTCTGGGGCACAGGAGGCGCTAAATAAATGTCTGTAATTATTAATAGCAGCATTCTTATTGTTATTAACCCCAAGTGTATCAGTTACTTTGTAATAGTTTGTGGGGAAGCTGTAAGCTTTCAGATAGTTTCCCATTGTAACTGAAGCTAGAAGAAGTAAAAAAATAAACATTTAAAAAATTGGAGAATTATAACGCATCTTTCTAGATATTTTAGTCCAAATTACTTTTTTTTTTTTTTTTTTGTTTTTCGAGACATTTCTTGCGTAGCTTTGCCTTTCTGAGATCATTTAAGTGCTCGAACTCACAGAGATGTGCTCTGAGTGCTGGATAAAGCGTGCCACGGGTGATACTTAGGGTGATGCATACTTTATTTCATGGTTGAAAAATTTCAACTATGCACTTGTACTTGTGTCATCAATATTATTTCAAGTGTATACAAACAATTCCTTTAGTTTTTGTTTTTGGATATGGCGTGTTATTATTAATTTTTGGTGTGTGTTTGTGTGTGTGTGTGTGTGTGTGTGTGTTAAGAAGACAGAGTAATGAAGGGAGGGAAAGAAGAACAAAGGAAAAGTAGAAGAGAGTGAGAGAGAGGAAGTTATAGGAAGAAAGAGAGAGAAAGAAACAGAAATAGAGACAGACTAGAGAAAAAAAATGAGAGATTAATACCAGATGTGACTTATTAAGATAGACACAGAACCTTGAATCTCTCTCTACCTTCACTGGCACACACCGTGATTTCCTAACCACTACTGGTAGCAAATACAGCATGTATACACACACACACACACACACACACACACACACACACACACACACACACTGCACAGACCTGGCAACTGCACTCAGAATAGCACTTTAGAAATGCTATTGTAAGAACTGCAGATTTTGCCGTTTTAATATAACAGAAGCAGGTACGGCATGATGGATCTTAATTACAAGAAGTAATGCATCAGTTCTGTGCAAATATATTTATTTTTTAAATCCCTATAATCTATATAGCTTCAAACACATATTATATAGGAATAGTCCCATTATAATTATGAGAAGTAACAATATCATAAAATATCTACTAATAAAGTGGTTAGAATTTTAAACTGTATTTAAAGTCATAGCTGATAAGTATACATCAAAAAAGGTACAAAGATTTCTGTCCAGGTACTTTAAAATTTTAAGACCTCATGCTTCATCAGCAATAGAGTATTAGACTTAGGAATCTCCCTAAGCACAAATCTCATTTTTTTTTTTTTTTTTTTTTTTTTTTTTTTTTTTGGCAACTGGTTGTCGCCCAGTTTTCCTGACTTAACCCTACATAATCTTCTATAACTCTTTTGGGAAATGATAGAAGAAAGTGTGTTCTGGGATGATGTATTTCCATCTGTGATTATCCTCTACTTTGGTCTTCAGGAGATTTGTACCCTGTTACTAATATTCACTATATAACAATCTTTCAGCCAACACATGAGAGCCATACATTATGGCCACTAGGGATTCACCTCAAAAAAGAGTTAGTCAGCATGCAAATGATTGCAAGAGCTGAAAGGAAAACAAGTCATGGTTCCTCTTCCCTTAAATATATAGTCCCAGCATTGCATAATTTTGTAGCAGACACTGACAGCATAATAACAGTTGACTACATCCCCCAAACAAATGCTTACGTGACCTTTTTTCCACCACAAAATTACAATATTTTTAGTCTACATTTTGGATGACCAAGAAACCTAAGGAAAAGGATATAGATGTCCAAATGAAAAGAGAAGTCATGGAGTCCAGAATGATAACTATTTAGCCAATTGTACAAAATACTTAAAAAAAAAAATCACCCATAGCCTATGTGTGTGTAAATACTTTCAATATATGCCCCACCATGCTGAGACGAACCTCAAAGTAGGAAATGCACTTTAGCAACTGGAAAAATCACATGAGGCCAAAAGACTAGGTTTATAGTTGTTTCCAATTCTAATCAGGTGAGTTGCAAATATTTCAGTGAATCTATACCAAATCATTACAATTAACACATTAATATCATACCTGCTGATCAGAAACTAGGTCTTTGATGCTCTAGTTGATCTGTCCTTGGTTCCTGAGAAACTGGCTTAGCCCCCAAGGATAGAATAAGAGCTAGGTTCTTCAAATCTTGTCCCTTTCTCACTGCTTTTGTTTCTTGGATATCAACTCATCTACAATTCCAGTGCCTCAGCAGAGAAACTCACCTAGTTTATGTGTTCAAATTTAGGAGAAAGTCACTTAGACCTGTCTCTATAATGATGTATTTTTCTCTTGTTCTTAACCCTAAGTGCAGTATAATTTTACAGTTTGTTTATTTTTATCTGCTAAAATAACTGGCATGAATCAAAACATAGTCACATCTTTTGTCTGTTTTGATTTGAATATCTATGACAGGAAGTGCTTTCTTTATAACACTTGCTCTGCAGAACCTATTTCCCTTCCATGCTCAAATGTCATGAATATTTATGAGCCCATGGATAGAAGCAGTAAAGTAAAATGAATTGGCTTGAGCCAAACACTATGCTGCGATCTTTTCCAGTTCATTCAACTGACTGCCACTTGACCAAGACCTCACTCAAATGAACTTAAACATTAAACTACTCACTGAAAAATTGATTTCCCAAATGTTTTCCAATTACAAGATCACGTGGCATTTCACACAAGCCATTCTGCAAAGCCATCAGTATTGGTAAAATTAAGATTAAACTCAACATTTTTAAATCCAATGTTTTTGTCTGCTTGTCCCCAGACTCTCAAGTCCCTTCTCACAATGTGATTTTATAACAGACAGTACATTTGTTTTGAAATGTTTATGCCTCCCTTTTAACCAAAATCATCTTATTGGCCACGTGATTTCTGGAGACGTCCTGTGGTAGCAGTTTCATGAATCCATTGTCAGGTGTAGCCATTGGCTTTCTTTGGTCAACAAAATGTGGGGCAGGTGTGGGGCAAGTACATTATCTGTAGAAGTGTAATTTGCTTTTCTGTAATTCTGCCAACTCTGGCCCCCACCTGTTGCTAAGAGAATAGCCTGGTTTAAACACAGGCAGTCTTTCAAACTGAGTTCCTGAACAGAGGACACATGTAGCGAAGACACATGAAATTCATAGCTAATGACATCTTGTATGAATGAGAAATAAACAAATGTATGTACAAGCCATTTATATTTTCAGGCTATGAAGCAAAATATAATGAAATTGTCACTCGAAATGAGATTCTTTTGTAAGATCAACCTAAAATATGTGGCACTTGCTTCTGGGACTGGGGTGGGGGGAGAAAAAGCCCACACTGTCAGTGAATGTTTGAAATATATCCACATTATGTGTAAAAGATGCAAAGCAGTTTGTAAAGCACTTCCTTATGGTGATTTGTAAGGCAGGTAATATGTGCAGTGAGTTTCGGTTTTTGCAAAAGATGCTGGAACAAGTAAGACTAGGAAAGACGCCTAGTGGGCTTTAGTAACTGATACAAATCCTTGCCCCCCTCAGTTCAGATGCACTTTAAAGAGCTTTCTTGCTGACCACTTGCCCTTCCTTGTCCTTCAAAGCACTTATTTCAGAAAACTTGCAATTGTACATTTGTTCTCTACTTCTTTAAATTGTAAATCCTTTATAGTCCAGGGATGTCTTTTGAGAAGAGCGAAAACACACCTTTGAAATGCTATCATCAGCAAAGGCAGAGCTCCCATGTCTCAATCTCTAGAGGAGGGTTGGTGCCTAACTTTTTGATGAAGCACGCTTTAGCAAACATAGATGTTCTGATCCTATTGACTCAGCTCTCCCCCGTGTCTTTCAGTAATTTCCATTCTTACACTCCAGCATTTAAAATCTCTAATTTCTTTTTCTTTTTCTCCACAGAGGAGTGAAATTCAATCTTTCCCCACGGCCGTAGCTTTGACCCATAGAGAAGCATCTCTCTGTTTATTTAACTCCATCTGGTGATTTTTGTTCTTTTGTTTGAAATTAGCAACATTTCACAAGATATTATAGGAAATTAATTAGCTAAGAAAACAACTGGCTGGCTTACAAGTAAAGGAAAAGAGTCTCTAGAAATTTTGAGGCTTACAAGAAGATATAATGGATAGGTAAAGACCAAATTCAGGGTGTAGTCATCACTGATTTTGTTTTAAAAAATGAGCATCCTTAATTTATCTTCAAAATCCTTATAGATGGATAAAATATATCAGGAACAAGGCTACTGGTGTCATGCACTCATAAAATTCAGTGACTCACATACTATTTTAAATATTTAAGTATACTTAGAATTGTGGAGAAGCAGAGCTGGATGGGGCAAAGAAAACTTAGTTGGGTAGGTACGGAGGTTAGGGTACAGAAGGAGTTGAAAGTGAGTATAATCAAAATATATTGTGTGAAATATATTAATTCATAAGGAATTAATACTATTTTTAAAAACTCACTGGCCAAGCTATTAGTGTAATTACACTTACTGGAGTCTAGTGAAGAGTATGCTTACAAAGTTCTTGAGTGTGTTGTACAGTCTCAAATTGCTACCCACCTTGGTGTAAAGTAACTAAAGAACTACCCAGATTTTAAGGTACAGTAAAGGTGGAACATCAATCATATCACCAAATGTCCCTCTTGTATATGAGGAAGGAAAATAATGAGAAAGAAAGACATTGCCAGAGGGTAGGTTCAAGAGATAGAAACCCAGGACAAAGACATTCTCACAACATAGAACTATGACCAAGTGAAAAAACCCTCACTTCTCCGTGGTTTAGTAATAATATCCATAGCAAAGTTCTATAATATCTATGGACAATATTTAATTTTTCATACTTCTGAAATGGAATGTATCATTAGCACTTTATCAATTTCAATTATGTAACTCAGGTATTTGGAAGATAGGATCTCATTTCTCTTAAAGAAAATTTTAGTTTGTAACCAAATATTTCTGAGATAGATATGAAAAGATTTTTGAATCCTTTATCTACGATGAGATTGAATGGAAGTTTTCTTCTCCTTCCCATAGAAAAATGTTTGCATTCATATTTTATGAAGAGGGAGAATTGACTGAATGTTTGTTAACAAGGAATTAGCCTATGGTATTCGACATGATTATTCCCAAATATATTTTTGGCCAAAAGCCCAGCTCCCACATTCTCAAAAGACTAGGCTTGTCACCCATCCCAATATGTCAGTCAATGGGACAAACCATGAAGAAGGGGAAATAAAAGAGACTTCACTGCCTTGGCCATCTTGGAATGGAAATATACGAAGTTTCATGATCTCAAGTCAATTAGCAGGAGCTTTGGAATTTTCTGGAAAATGGCAACAAAGAGTGAAGCTGAGATGCACATGATGGCAAACCAGATAATTCTGGTCAGACCTATGTTCTAATCACTACTTCAGTACTAACTCTGCTGGGGTGTCTGGAGTCATGGTCATCCCTTTTGTCTCTTGGGGGAAACAACTGGATTGCCACAAGTTTCTTAGTGCTCCTTTGGAGTGAAGCCACATCATCTTGGGTGCTGGTCTTGACTTAAAAGGTGATCTGACCTATGAGGCCCTCTGTTGTTTGGAGGTAGTTTCAGTCCTCTGTCATGAAGGTGTATTTCCATTAGTGAGCCTCATAAGTCTAGGAAGCAGAAATTGACTGATAAGGAAAAAAATGAAAGCGTCAACAACAACTAAAACTACACACGAACAAAATGGGGAGAGTTAGGACAATGAACATCACCCTCCTTCATCTTCTTCTCTGTTTAGCTGTGATGGTATCAAAACATTTTGCATTTTATTGGAAAATTTATACTAAACCAGCCAAAAAGGGAGACTGGTACTAGTCCTCTTATAGCAGGATATAGTTTATGAACTGAAATGTAAGAAGTCAGTAAAGGCAGAAATCAAAACTCATATGTTTCAACATCTTGCTTTTCCTTCTGTACTAAGACTTATGAATCCCAAATACATGTTATTTTGGAAGTTTGAAGAAGAACTTGGGGAACATAACTTTCGACATCAGAATGATCAACATGCAGTAGAAGCGGGAACAGATCATTTCTGTACAACTTCTCATGCCCTGAGGCTGCTTGATGATGTACTATAACCTTCACAAGTGACCAGGCAAGTACACCTAAAGAGAAAAGTTCTGAAAATTATGTTTTACCTGATCACTTTTCAGATTTTGTCTTATGTAACCAGCATCCACAGTAGTGGCTATAGTCCTGAGGTTGAAGAAACATGGTTCTCTTTTCCTAGAATACAACTGTCTCTCATCCTTATTACAGCCTGTAGGCAAAGGCAGCTTCCTGTAGCGAGAGACCCCCAGACACTAGTGCTTTCCCTATTTATTCCCATGTGTCTAGGGCACAGTTAACAGCTTCTTGCAGTTATTACACTCTGTGGGACACTTCCCTTTCTCTCTAATTACTTTTGTTCTCCAGGCATTTTTAATTTCTAACATTCCCATAATGTTCTTCCAGTATCAAATTTCATTCTGATCAAAATATCTAGAGGTTTTTTAGAAGGCACTTGGCTGATATAGACACAATATCAAAGAAGAAGATTGAAATGCCTGCTCCATCTGAGGTTAAGAAAAAAGTAACTCCTTAGAAGGAATTAAATTATGGGGAATGTAAAGGATTAACAAGAAATAGAGGAGCAAGACAGAAGAAGATGTTTCTGCAGTGAGATATAGGTGAGGTTATGTTTTTAATTAACCACAGCAAGCAGATAGCGTGCACTCAATCAGTTCCAGAAGGACATGAGTTCAGAGATATTAAGTGAACATCCCAAATTGCAGAACACTGAAAGAAATTGTATTTGTGTCAGTATGAAATTACAGTCTGCTTTTAAATTTCATTTTATTTTTAATTGTGTGTGTGTGTGTGTGCCTGATGACCCTGAAGTTAAAGAGAGTATTGGATCCGTTGGAGCTGGAGTTACAGGGTAGTTCTCAGGTACCTGCTGTGAGTGCTAGAAATTGAATTCTGATTCCCTACAAGCACTCCTTATCACTAAACCATCTTTTCAGCCCGAAATTATGCTCTTAAAATAATCCAAACTATTTGGATAAAAATAAAATTGCATAAAAATGAGACAGTACAGAAGTTTTATAATTTCATTCTATTCTGTTATGGATATGTGGTGAACGAGACAATCTGTAAACTTTATAAATATTTAAAGCCTCCTCTGCACATTGTTTGTTGTGATCTTAAAAACCTAAAATCAAGGGTTAGAGAGATGGCTTAGGAGTTAAGAGTACTTGCTGCTCATGCAGAGAATGTAGATTCAGTTCCCAGCACCCACAAAACAGATTATAACCATCTCTAATTCCAGTTTCAGGGAATCTGCAGCCCTCTTCTGGCCTCTGCAAACACCAGGTGTGCATGCATTAAACTTACAAAACACATGCAAACAAAACAATTGTGGTATAAAATAAAATTAATAATCTTAAAAAATTAATTTTTGAAAATCTGAAGTAAAATTTTAAATCCCTTAAATAATATTTACAGTATTAATGTATTCTTCTCTATACAAAGTTATTTGATGTTACTAAATATATGTAAAGTCTTAAAATACATAACATGCAATATTATGTACTAAGTATTAATTTTTACCACAATATGAAAATATAAAATGAGAGCGACGGACATACTTTCCATAGACAACTACAATAAGAGGAAAGGCCTTTAAAAAGATGGAGTTTGCATTGTATGGTAATATATGAGTTATTATATCCAATAGAAAACAGGATAACATGTGGAATAGATATGAAACACATATAAACACACAAGGAAAAGAAAAAATTAAGTATGATTTTCTGGAAGTACCGTGAAGTTACTGGCTGGATAGTTGGTATCTGGCACTAGACTTTTGTGTATGAATGAAAAATAATAGAAAAACATGTATGGACAATTCAATTCTGGGTTTAAATTCAGCTACAGCATGGAAATAATGAGATTCTGGAGTTTCTTAAACACATTAGTTACCTTAATTGCATATGGAGAATTGATTGGATCAGAAGAAACTCCAATAGCTCATTAGTTACCATGATAGTTAATCAAGACCACCAACTTGATTAGGCAGAAAGATGCTTAGGAGTTGGGAAAACACACCTCAGGATTTTCTAGAGATGAATAGATCATGTGGGCTATATCTTAGCATCTAATGATTTAATCCAATGATAAATCTAAGCTTTGGGTATATTATTGGGAGGTGATAGAACTGTGGGAGTTGGTGCCTTTGTAGAGGAAGTGTATCAGGTGTGGTGTGGCTTTGAAAGATTATACATTGATCTAGCCCCTTGTCATTTGCTCAGCTTCTTGTCTACCATGGTATAATCGGCCCCACCATGCCTGCTGGTAGTCTTTCTGTCTTTAGTTTCAAAGTGACAGAATCAGCCTACTAGGAGTCAACATCTCTGAAGTCTTTACCACCCCCAAAAAGAAACTTTCCTTCTTTGTAAATATTTCTCACAAATATTTGTCTCAACTGTGAGGAAATAACAGAATCTATAAAATATCATTTTATAAATATACAGTATAGTAACTAAGATAACTAACCATATTTGATCTCAGTTTCATAACTTACATGCATGGGAATTTGATGAGTTATTTAACCACATTGTGGCTCAATTTTATCATTTTTTAAATTCAATTCAAAATGGCCACCCTATGAAGACACTAGGAGTGTAAGGTGTAGTGTTTCTCTGTAAAGACAGTCTGTGTATCAGAGTATAATCAATTATACTGGTTGAATAGATAAGTATGCTTTGTTATAATTAATTTTATTAATAAAAATTTTCTTTCCACTCCTCATTAAGTTTTGTAACATGCAAACATTTTCCTGTCACATTTGTCTGGGGAAAATATATCAATATGAAATTAAAGTACAAATTTTGAAATTACTTTTAAAGTCACTGATACATTTTATAAGGCTATTAAACTCATTTTAGAGCTTTGCTTCAAATTAGTAACTGAAAAAAGATAACAGTGTAGAAGAGCCGCAAAAGTAGAAATTCAGTCTGTAAATGTTCTTCATGTTGAACAGACATGTGTCTCTGCTTTGAATTCACTAAGATTTGAAAAAATAACTAATCACATGAAGTCTTCCAATTTTATTGCATTGCCAATTTCAACACATAAAAATGAATATGTCAATCAGAATGAGGTAATTACAACAGTGTGAGAATTCCTCTGACTCAATCGAAATTTTATCACCAGAGGTATATCTATCTACACTCCTCTGTTCCTTTGACTTTCTAATCAGTTTGCTCTGACTCTTCTGATACACACATTAGCTCTTCTCCTTTGGTGAAAACAAGTTTATAGACAAATAAAATGTATCCTTCTTTTATCCTTTGTAAAACTTGGAGGGTCCATAAAAATAATCCAGTTCTGGTGTATCAAAGAATTACCAACCTAAGGGAAAACTGAATTGTAACGGAATAACTCCTCATTGAAGGAACAACAGGATTCCTGAAGTCCCAAGGAAAAATAGCCTTTAGAAATTGCCTTGTTATATTTCAATTTATTCTTTTCAGCCTACTGTAGCCTCTCTTGTTAAAAGTCTTCATGACAAATTGCTCTCATTGATGTAGAGGATCCATAATGTATACGTGTGTGTGTGTGTGTGTGTGTGTGTGTGTGTGTGTGTGTGTGTGTAATAAGGCATTTGGAAACACACTACCACATCCTATTTAGCACATGAAAAAAAAAATATCTTCAACATAGTGGTTTCCATCTTGTCCTGATTTTAAATAGAAGCTAATACATTGAAATAATCTAAGCCCATTCACTATATTATCCCATGTTCAGTATAATTGCAAAGACATTGAATTAAAACAGATTGCTTAACAGTTCAGCATCCATTAAAATCACACAAACTCAGCTCAATCCTATCAAATATAAAGTAAAAGAGTGAAGAACTTTGAAATTTTGGCTTACAATAATTTTAAAAATATCCCTACATAATTAGAAAGTACAAAAATTTTGTGCATATTAAGCATCTCTTTGACACAGAGCTTATGACCTTGAAAAGCACATTATTCCAGCTAATGAGCGATTCCAGGGACTATCTTCTATATTAAGCAGAACAAGATTGCCCTCTCCATGCAGTTCATTGGTCCTAGATCTGTTCTCCAGAGTCATGCAGGAAATATTAAGTCCACTCTTTTACAGAGCAAACCTTTACACACTCCTAATTGCACATCTCTGGGAGGAATGCCGGGCCACAGTTAAAGCACACATACAGGTTTTCATTAATGAGAAAGAATCAGAGAGTGTCAATTTGATGAGCGATTTTTGCCCAATTTAGATCTTTAGGGGAGATTTCAACTCTGAGCCACTGTGATTTAATTAAAATATTCTGAAATACTACCTAAGGAAGCCCCCATTTAAGTCCTTCAAAATACTTTTAAAATCAATTCAGTCCTTTAGAGGTGTTCTTAATGTTCACCTTCTGGCATCTATCCTATAGTTTCTATTACCTTCTTTTTCTCCCACAGTGCTCAATATGAGTTGATGGAGGCAGTACATATACTATCCCATAAAATGATTACACTCATTTTTAGACTGCTGGTCAACCAATTCTTTCCCATGAAACATGAGCAGCACAATGTTATTTCTCTTATGTACTTCCAATTATGGGTTTACTCTGCAATTTGGCCTGGGGAACAGGATTCTACAAAGTTCCAGGGACCTTTGGAATTCACCAGGAGTAAATATAGTAATATAGTAAATACAAGTATCTGTACTACTGTTCTCTTGAAAACTAGGAGCACATTTTGAAGTTTAACATTTCAGATTAGATGAGTAAGTAAGTGTAGAGTGAGCAGGTATTATAAATCCAGAGAAGTTGTGAAACTAATACCACTCAGATATAACTTAAAATTTTCACAAAAAGTTAAAATTCACAGTGCTCAATGCAGCACTGTGTTCTCAGTCCTTCCACTGATTGTGTGTTACATCTTACTGCATGAGCACTGTGACTCCATGTGATGACAATCACCTTCCTGAAGGCCTAGGATCTGTTTACAGTCTGCTATTCTGTTAGCAAGCTGCCATGGATAATAGAGAAGTTCACAGCTACCTTTTAACTGGTGTAAGTCAAATAGCCTTTAAAAGTCATGTTTATTTGGCGTTAATGCCCTGCAATTAACAGATTTTGTTGTTGTTGTTGTTCATTTCTGATTGATTTGCAAAGCATTTTCCTAGTTTTAAAACATCTGTCTTCATCCAGAAGGCCCTTAACTGATTAGTTTTCTCCCTTGGTGGCTTTCATAGCACTTTCCAATACTGTGATAGCCAAGCCCCATGGAAGAGGCTTCAAGCTCAGAACCACCTTAATTCTTCCAAGTGTGGCGTCTTCAGCAATAGTAACCTACCCTAAGGTTTTGTGAGGCAACTGATGGCAATGCTGATAATTTATATATATATATATATATATATATATATATATATATATATATATATATATATCAGTGTGTGCGTGCGCACGCGCGATGTGTGCGTGCGCACGTGCACATGGGGTTCTCTTGAACTCCATAACAGACAATTCAGAGGTAGGTGTCCATGTTTGACACTAGAATTCTTGTCATGTAATCTGTATATCTGAAGGGGGACATTATTTCTTCATGTGGGGTAATAATGTAGAAGAATATTTCCTCACGTAGGGTAACTATGTGTGCGTGTGCTAATTTAGAATATATATATTTATAATATATATTATATATTTTTTATATATTTATATAAATATATATAATATATTTATATAAATATTTATATATATACATATATATCTAGAAGACAGGACAGACAGATAGACATAATGTCTTTTTAAGTAATCTTATAAATGTTTCCCTGTGGATTTTTCAAGCACTTATTTATCTCTCCTCACTCCTTGATTTGTATTACCCCTCATCTCACCACCCCAGTTAAGTCTCCCTCTTGCCCCCACCTTACTCGTGTCCAATTAACTCCTCTCTAAAGCCCCTTTTTTACACCTCACCACATGGTGGCTTTCTACTGTCCTAACTCTGTAGTTACTACAGCTGCATACTCAAGCATAAAGAGCCGGGATCCACAAGTAATAGAAAACACTTAATGTGTCTTTCTGGGTCAAGGTTTCCTTATTCAGTGCATTGATTAGGTGTTATTTTTTTTGTAAGCTTGACACAAGCTGGAATTATCTGTAAAGAAGAGCCTCAGTTGAGAAAATGCCTCCATCAGATGGTCTGTAGGCAAGTCTGTAGGGACTTTTCTTGATTAACATTGATGGAGGAGGGGCTAGCTCACTGTATGTGGTGCCACCCCTGGAAAGGAGGGCATAGATTGTATAAGAAAGCACACTGAGCAAGTCCTGGAAGCAAGCTAGTAAACAGTGTTCCTCCATGGCTTCTCTTCAGTGCCTGTTTCCAGATTCCTTCCTTGAGTTGCTGCCCTGACTTCTTTTGATAATGGGCTATAATCTGGGAAGCAAAACAAACCCTTTCCTCCATAGATAGTTTTTGATTGGTGTTTTCTCATAGCAGTAGAAGCATTAACTAAGATACTTATATTGTGTATATATACCACATTTTCATCATTCTTTCATAATGGATAATGAGGAACATCTAGGCTACTTCCATTTCCTAGCTATTGTGAACTACCTACTGATAACGAATATGGCCTTGAACATATTTCTAGATAGGATATTAGAATATAGAGTACATTGAGTATATACTGAAGGAGTGATACACCAACTCTAAAGTCTGTGAGAATAATGACTGACCCATCAAGACATTCCTAATGTTACACTAACAGTACCAATATCTTGCACTTAACCAACAGCTGTGTAATGAATGACCTTTAAGGTTCCTCTCAAAAGGAGGAAAGCCACAACTGATCAGAAAGAAGAGAATAAGTGGCCATACTGTGTTTATTTCTATCTGCTGCATCTACAATACAACACAACACATACCTGAGACTCAGACATATTGCAAAGGATAGCCAGAAATATTAAAAGAGTCGAAGGTTTGGAATATTGGCTATGTGATAGTATCTTCTAGACACAACATGGACACTGTGCCCACGAAACCACAACAGTATGGTTGCCAGCAGAAACAGAGCACAAACATCACACCAGTCACCAAGCAAATGTGAGTGAGGGAAACCTTTGCAAGTTTCTACCTTTAGATGAAGAGCTATAGGCAATCAATCACTGCTGGGCAAGAGAGAATTGATTTGCTTAAGAAGGAACCCCCTAATGGTTATTGATATATATGCAGTTTACTTGTGGATAAAATTCTCAAAAAAAAAAGGTTTAAAAATAAAAGATTACTAAGTAACACAGAACTTGCCTCCCAGCCATTCTTCTTTCTTCCTTGCCCATTGTTACAGTCCATGGTATTCACTCTTTGCTCCATTTCTGTGAGTTCACCACACATTGTTCAGACAAGTAAGGCCTGGCTTATTTCCTCTGGCCTCATGTGTTCCAGGTTCTCCCACAAGTTCCTGTACTCCCTAGCATAGTAGGATGATAATGCTGATGTATTGTGTATTTCACAAAATCAGAGACTGGAAAGAGAGCCTAACCGATAAATGCTTTCTGAGTAAGTATGAGACTGGGTTCAAATCCTCAGCACATGTTTAAAACAATAGATGCTACTCCTCTATCACAGCACTGAAATGGAAGAGGAAGGGGAAGACAGGTAGATGCCAGGGACTTGCATAATTATATAGAAACTCCAAGTCAAGTTCCAGGTTCAGTGACAGACCCTGTCTCAACAAATCATATAGAAATTTATAGAGGGAGTTCTACTGGTCAGCTCAGAAAACATATACAAGCAAAAAAAAAGGACTCAGGATGTTTTATATACACACACGGAAACACATGTGTTCACACACAAGTGAATAGATGTGTCACAATAATAATCAAAGAAAAAGTTATTAAAAACTTGAATTGATAGAGAGAATAAGACAGATTGGATGGAGGGTACCTGGTAGCCTCAGGAGGAAGAAGATGAAGGGAGAAATGATGTAATTCTATTAAATAAATATTAATTTTAAAAAGAAATTATCAAGTATTTATCTGAAATTTAAATTTAGAACACTCTGTATTTTACATGGCAGGTGCTGCTGTGCACTGGGGAGCCTGTGAAATGATAACACACATCATGGCTTCTCATCACCTGGAACAATTAAAACTGGAAACCTAAACCCTTATTTATTATATCTTTCCAAAAGCTGGAGCAATGTTACAATACATTTGTTGGAAGATATATTGTTTCATGTTGCTCATTGTTGGGACGGTTCTCTATGTTTGATAGAGAAGCCTAAGTTTGTATATGAATCTCAGTTTCAATGGCTCCTAGCAACCACAAGATTTATGTTTTCTGCATTGGAAGACAAAACACACCAACCAGGCAGTTAATAAAAGTAGGGGGAGTATTCAAAAGCAATAGGCAGCTTAACGAATCAGTCACCACAGCCCTCTGCACCTTAGAGTTGGAAATGTGAGTGTACAGCTATTGATCTATTTGATTCCAGTAGATTCAATTAAAATGAAATATTGTGACACAGCAAGTAATTTATATTCAAATAATAATTAAAATGTCATTGCCATTTATCTGACTCTGGAAAATTGTTTGGTGTTTGAGGATTGTCAATTTTCTCCATGTTGGATTAGACAATGAAGAAATATTATACCAAATTGCTGAATAAAATTTTCCAATAAAGAACCAATTAAGGCTTTAAATCCACAATTTTCTTACAAATGTTCAAAATCCTTTTCTAACTGGGTTTATTTGTCGATTGGGAGAATAAATTATATAACTAAGGAAACTCTGAGACTTTTGTAATGTCATTTTTCTAAAATGCATGAATGATAGCTATATAGATCTTTGCAGAGCAAGCCTAGAGTGTTTGGGCAGATGGAGACCCAAGTCACTATCTCACTGCACAGTGACTGTTTGGGCAAGTTAAACATTGCTCAGGAGTTCATTTTTATAGTGTTTCATGTCCCAAAAAAATGTTTTGATCTAAATGGAAGGTGAAATACTTTTAATGATCCTGCAATAAGCATGGATCAAGATGCAATTTGTACAATATTGACCTCATGAAATATTGATCTGTAGTTTAGAGGTGAAATCAGGCTTCTCTAAATAAATTGATAGTATAGAATTTGAAAAGTACCTCAAGGTCCGCCTATAACTAAACAAAGAAACTATAACTAAAATTAAGTATTAGAAAATTAGAAAAAAAAATGGACACAGTACCATCCACCCAAAACTCCCTGTGAAAGCTTTTCAGTGAGGAGGAAGATTCCAGGTCAATTCCAGCTTGATTTTTCCCTGTGTTCTGCAACTGAATTTTGTAGGCATCTTTAGCAATAGGGTCTTACCATCCAATCCTGGTAAGCACCAGGAGCAACGGCGAACCTGCCAAAAACTTTTTTTTTTTTTGTCTAATAGCCTATGGGAGGATTAGATAAAATTCTGGAAGCTATTGGTTCATAGTTCGTGTGTTTCAATTTGTTTGGCTATTTGTCCCTGTGCTTTATCCAACCATATACCCAAGGAACGCTCAATCATACCACAAGGGCACTTACTCACTATGTTCATATCAGCATTGTTTGTAATAGCCAGAACCTGGAAACAACCTAGATGCCCTTCAACTGAAGAATGGATAAATAAAATGTGGTACATATACACAATGGAATACTACTCAGCAGAGAAAAACAATGACATCATGAAGTTTACAGGCAAATCGATGGATCTAGAAAAAATCATCCTGAGTGAGGTAACCCAGATTCAGAAAGACAAATATGGTATGTACTCACTCATAGGAGGATATTAGATGTGGAACAAGGATGACTAGACTGCTACTCACATCACCAGGGAAGCTACCTGGAAAACAGGACCCCAAGAAAGACATGGGGATCGCCCAATGACAGAGAAACGGATGAGATCTACATGAACAGCCTGGACATGAGTTGGGGGTAATGAAGGGTGAGGGTAGAGGGAAAGAAAGCTTGGGGGAGCGGGAGATCCCAGCTGGATCAAGAAAAGAGAGGGAGAACAAGGAATAGGAGTAGGAAGAAGCAAAGTGATAGAGAGGCCCACAGAAATCCACAAAGATACCCCCACAATAGACTGCTGGCAATGGTCAAGAGACAGCCTGAACTGACCTACTCTTGTGATGGGATGGCCAAACATCCTAATTGTCGTGCTAGAAACCCCATCCAATGACTGGGGGATCTGGTGCAGTGATCCACGGCTAGGCCCCGGGTGGAGCTCAGGGAGTCCAATTAGTGAGAAAGAGGAGGGTTTATATGAGCGAGAATTGTTGAGACTAAGGTTGGATAAAGCACAGGGACAAATAGCCAAACGAATGGAAACACATGAACTATGAACCAAAGGCTGAGGGGCCCCCAACTGGATCAGGCCCTCTGAATAGGTGAGATAGTTGATCGGCTTCATCTGTTTGGGAGGCAACTAGGCAGTGGGACCGGGTTCTGTGCTCATTGCATGAGTTTGCTGTTTGAAACCTGGGACTTATGCAGTGAATGCTTGGCTCAGTCTGGGAGGAGGGGACTGGACCTGCCTGGACTAAGTCTACCAGGTTGATCTCAATCCTCAGGGAGGCTTTGCCCTGGAGGAGGTGGGAATGGGGGTGGTCTGCGGGGAAGGGGAAGGGGTCGTGAGGGGGGAGAACAGGGGAATCCGTGGCTGATATGTAGAACTGAATTGTATTGTAAAATAAAATTAAATTAAATTTAAAAAAAGAAAAAAAAGATTGACAAGTAAAAAAAAATTCTGGAAGTTATCCCCTTATACATAGTACCTCATTCAAATGGTGTTTTCTTTTGTTTGTTTGTTTTGTTGGTTGGTTGGTTGGTTGGTTATTTGGTTAGTTGGTTGGTTGGTTGGTTGTTGGTAGACCAGGCTGTCCTGAAACTCACAGAGATCCGACTGCCATTGTCTTTGAGTGCTAGGATTAAAGATGTGTGCCTCCATGCCTGGTCCTATTCTGTTTTTTTTTTTTTTTTGTTTTTTTTTTTTTTTAATTTAATTTAATTTAATTTAATTTTACAATACAATTCAGTTATACGTATCAGCCACGGATTCCCTTGTTCTCCCCCCTCCCCCACCCCCCACCCCCTACTCCCACCCCAAGCCTATTCCCCATTCCCACCTCCTCCAGGGCAAAGCCTCCCCCAAGGACTGAGATCAAGCTGGTAGACTCATTCCAGGCAGGTCCAGACCACTCCTCCCAGGCTGAGCTAAGCAACCCTGCTACCTGGAAAACAGAACCCCAAGAAAGACACGGGAATCAACCAATGACGGAGAAATGGATGAGATCTATTCTGTTTTTGAATTAGCTAATAAACTGGGTTTCCGTCTTTATACATCCTTAGTTCATCTATCTCCTTGGCGCGCCCATCTTCACACACCTGCTTAGAATTTCCCACAGTCAGTACCCTACTTTCATAATATAGTTGTTCTACCAACAGCCCTACACAAAGTCACTATTTAATTTCTTTAATTAACATTTTTCAGTCATAAATTGAATAAATTAATTTCATTAACTAAATTTATCCCTATTTTTATTTAGTTTTTACATTATCATAAAGAAGATAGTTGGCACTGGGGGAAAATAAGCAATGTCACAGATGTTAATAATGTCTTCTTGATCACATGGATCGAGTAGCTTACATATTCAAATCAAGTCAGGTATATGGTAAGCAGCTTATAGTCAGTGAATGGAAACACAATTAAGTAGCATTATGCTCTTTTCATTACTCTGGACATTATCTTTCCATTATTAAGCACAGTTCATTTTATAATTCAAATCTGGTAAAGTTTTAGCAAATAAAAGGAATGCCTTCTTTTACATGACAGCCCTTTGTAGACTTGAAGCTGCCATCTCAGTGAAGGGTTCCTAGTGACCTTATTTAAGAAAGAGATGAAGAGGATACTTAACAGCATGTTACATTCAGGTCTGATGGATATTTCTGTAATTGCTTCCCTGGCCCCAATATTTTCAAATAGCATTTAATGGAAATTTTAAGAGAGCTAGATGGTGAAGATGAAGGTCCCTGCTAGAAATGAGCTTGTTCTGGGAAGAGGTAAGTGACTCATCTAAGACCACAGAACAGATGGGCAGAAGAGAAATCAATATTCATTTTTCATGTCAAATCCAGCACATTTTCAAAACTTTTCTTTTGAAGTAACTCCCACTCAGGTTAAAAACACTTTTTAAAGTTAACTAAAGCATAATGTTGATGATATTTAACTGTGTGATACATTTTTTTTGAAAATTCCATGTATTGATAGATAATTTGTTGAGTAACATTCATCATTTTAGCAGAATGGTGCAGAATGCTGTTAGGTTTATTGGTTAATTGGGATTTATTAAGATATAAATTGGGGAAATACACTCACGAATACAGAACCATCTTGATCACCAAGTATATAATTCATTTTTTTATGACTTTGCCTTTTCCAGAATAATATGTAATTGAAATAAAACAGTCTCTGAATTCAGATCCTTTGATGTTAAATTGTTCCGTATTTATAAAAAATATTATACCAATTTTATACATTACATGAAAGTATAAGTATTTTATAGACTATAACAAGTGTTAAAATAAGCATGTGTCTTGACTAAAAATGTTTATTTACAGATTAAAATCAAAGTATCAATCAACACTAAGTAAACACATTATAAAAAGTACTCATCATATGAAATTTTTGATAGGTACTAAAACAGTGAAAAATTGTCAAATTTTTCACATGTTTACAAGTCCCACCATGCACAATGGGACTGTAAAAGAATGTTTTAAATCTGAATCAGACTTTCTACCAAAAACCAATAGCCAAACAAATTCTGGATTTTACGAAATCCACATTTACCTGGAATGCCCACAAAGTGCAAGTCAGTAGGGAAAATAAATTTAAATTTAAAGTTTTCTTAAAACTGAAATAAGGCTTTCATTAATTATAAATAACAAGATTAGCTATGGAGATAGAACACTCTCCCCCACCCCAAAACAACTAGCTACTAATCAGTGCATATAAAAACATTACTGCTATGAGATCAATGTAAAATATCTGCATAGAGTAACTTTTTATGAAAATGTTTATACTAATGCCCAGACTTAATAAAACCTAGTGCACATTTTTAAAACAAAAGACACTAGTGAAAGACACTGAATTTGTCCTAAACAGGTCAAGGAACACAACACTGTAGTGGAATCTAGACTGTGTTGTAAGAACCTCGTCTTCAAAACACTCACAGGTGGACATCGTAAACTCTAATTTTGCCCTATATTTTAGAATAGTTACAGGCTATGAAAGCAACTTATCCTTGCATATTATATGAATGGACTCTTTATTTTGAAATGTGTACTGAAATTTATAAAGAAATATTACTTATACTTAGATCCATACAACCATTTCTGCAAGTGTGTATGTCACATTCTCTTCATATTAACAAAGAGATAAGAAAATGCATAACTCAGTGCTTTAAACTACTTACCTACTATATCCCAAAATTGCAGGTGACTGCAAATAAAAAATCATTATTAATAAAGTCCCCAATGACATATCCAGGTGATCATCCATCAATGTTGTTGAAAACAAAAATTAGGAAACAACTGATTTGCAGGAGGATTTTTCACACAGAGAGCTGGATCATTATTTTTCAGCACCTACATCAATATTTTGAATTGTTCCTTTGGAACCTCTGAGATTTTTACATCCCAGAACAATCTACTACAATAAATCACAAGTAGATTAGAGCTTTCCCATTGTTTTTTGAAGTGTGACAGGGGTGATTTTTAAAAGGGAAAATGGTGGGGGGAATCTACATTGCAATGCATACCATCACAACAGATCTGTACTAGACAAACATGTACATTAAAAATGAATGTTTGAGCATAAAAACCTCTCACAACTTATTTCTGAATTTCTTATAGTGGTGTTATGGTCAGCTACCTACCAGTAAGATCTAGTTTTATGTGCACTGTACTAAGATAAAATGTATTTTCTTCAGCTTTCCTTAGCTACCAAGATTTAGCTAGCTAAAATAATGAGAATTTTACAGTAAGCATGGTACTCCTTTCAATCAATGTTTAATCCACCTGAAACCTGAACATATTTTGCCTCAGGGCAATGGAATAGGCATGTTTAGGTTTAAAGATCCTTTTTTTTTTCTTTCAGATATTAAACTGCTGTCTTACAAGGCCCCTAAGATCAAAGCCAATTCAATATCCAACACAAACCAAGAACTTTCCTGAAGTTTGGAGTTAACCAGATGCTGCATGCTTCTATTCATAATTACTATCAGATATGTTGATAATCATTTATCTTAGTAGTTGGATGGTACAACATAATCGTCACCACAACTGGAAATATTTATAGATGTGTTAAACACCTGGCAGCTGGTTTCCAAATATAGTTTTACGAATCAATCACAGAAGGTTTAAAACTAAACAGAAATATATACTTTGTACTATCACTTCGAACATACTGACCAAAATAATTTCAGATCAAGCCAGGTAATTTAAAAAATTTTAATAATGCCATAAACTTTATTATAAGAAGTTGCAAATAAACAAAAATTCACACACAAAAATTAACTAATCCCAAAGTCTGTACAATACAATGAGTGTAAAATTTAATGTGAAACTCCACAGCTTCCAACCAAAATGCTTATATTCTAACTACATAGAAGTTCACTGAATTAAACAGGTAATTCTTTTTTTTATTCATTTTACATACCAAACACAGATTCCCCTCCCATCCCTCTTCCTGATCCCCCCCTCCCCGACTTCCCCTCTCTTCCCCTCTCTCACCCCTGATAAAGTGGAGAGGGGCTTGGTACTGCCTCAAATGAATGTGCCAGGCTTAAACAGCTAACTCGTATATCCATTTTTTTTACCCATGTTGCATTGCCTGCCAACACATAAATAATCATATTTAAAAGTTATCCTGAGATTTCTAGGGGAATGTTGTTTGCATGTGACACTGGTATGCTGACCTATTTCAACAATGAGTTTCCATTTGTTTAATTCATGTAGGGGATGTCCATTAGTTTCTCCTATGAATGGATAACTTGTTTTTTAGATGTTCACTTAAATCCCTGTAGGTAACAATACATTTTGTTTTAAATTTCATAAAATTATAATGGTGTTTTGTCAGTAAGATTATTTTTCTCTTTCAGAGAACCAATTCACTAAACACAACTATGCTAGTGGCTATGAGAAAAATTCTGCAGGATTTGGCTTTGGAAGTGGGTGCTAATAACTGTCATTCTCTTTAAATGGCATCTCAATTGCTGTGAACTCAAAACAGGTTTCTACATTCAAAGCACACTTACTCCTTTGGTGTTGCTTTGATAAGCATGTACTTCTTCACGTACAGTGGATCTTAAGTGTTGTGGAGACTATTTCACACACACACACAAAAAAATCACTACTTTCTATTCAAATTGGAGTCTGGAAGGCTGTCTACAACAGCATTCTTGATAGTTGGTTCTATTATGATACACTGTCAGGACAGAAGTATTAAATAAAATGCTCAAAACTCACTTGGGTGGCAGGGGTGTGAGTGTGCTGTACTGTTTTACTCTGGCAGAAAACAAAAACTCTCAAGTCTGATTTCACATAGTAAATCCAATTGTGTTTTATATAACCTAAATACTAAATTAGCATTCATTGTTCTACTTATTAACAGTGTAGTACCACTCTGTGTTTGGGAGAGAAAAAAAAAATTCTTTTCTTTATTTCTTTGTTTTTATTTTTTTGAGTAGAGTCTCACTGTGCAGTCATGGCTAGCTCAGAACTTACTGCATACACCAGGTTGATGTCGAACTAGGAAATTGTTTAAATATGACTTAAACTTAAATAGCCTTATACATTTTTATGCAAATTCATTTCTAATTGTCTTTCTAATAAATCACATAGTTCAACTAGCTCGTGACTACTTTCAAAACTCATATACACTTCACTCTGAATTTCAGACTTTTAAAAGAATCTTCCTTTAATCCCAGCACTCGGGAGGCAGAGGCAGGCGAATCTCTGTGATTCGAGCAGCCTGGCTACAAGTGAGTTCAGGAAAGCGCAAAGCTACACAGAGAAACCCTGTCTCGAAAAAAAAAAAAAAAAAAAAAAAAAAAAAAAAAAAAAAAAAAAAAAAAAAAAAAAAAAGAATCTTACAAATTCTAATGAATTATAATTAATGAAAGTCTGCTGATCAGCTTTCCACCAACAACTAAAAATAAAAACATAAATGGGACTTTGTAAGCCTTTATTTATTATTTATGGGTAATTCGCAAACAAAAGAATTGAACACTCTATCCAGTTTCTTTATCTAAAGCAAGTAGATGGCATTCTGTCTACCACATGAGGCCTTTAAGGGCTTTAATGATATTATATATGTAATAAATTTTAAAAAATTCTGGGGATGTGGCAAACATTCAATAAATAGTAACTATTATCTGATGTCAAATATCCTGCACACTTGAATCCCATCAAATACAAGCATCTTTCAGGCTCTTTCACTTAACAATTCATTTTTCAGTGCTTGTGGTGTGTCTCCACTATTTGGAATTTTGACACAAAGATGAATGAAACACAGACTCCACTTGTCTTGGCTATGGTCCTAGAAGCAGAGCCTGAGACGAGGATTTATGGAAGTGATTTATTAAGCAATACTTGCAGGAGAAAATGGCATGAGATGTGGGGCCTAAGCTGGTGAAGGCAAGGACCTAAGAAACAACAAACAGTTGGGGAATGTCCAGCTTTACACCGACTCCCCTGCGGTCTTTGAAGTATGGAATGGAAATCTACCCCACCCTGTGGTTGAAATACTGGGACATTTTATACTCTTGTGAAGTAGTCAGACTGCTCATTTGCTCAATTAAAAAAAAAAAAGTTTATAAAGAACCTGAAAGGGCAAGCTCTTAACTAAACAGAGATGGGGACACATGGAGGAAGTATATTCACTTACCATTCAAAACAGTGGAAGAGCCTCTGGAGGACAGGATGAGGCACCCGAAGAACCTCTATCAGGTCATCCTAGAATCAGTTCCAAACAAATAAAACAGGCAGGTCCACACAGTACTGTCATGATTAGAATTTATTGTGAAAATGTCCAAGTTTTATCCCATACCATTTGCTCATTTTTCTCCATCAGGCTGTCTAACATCATTCAACTTCTGTTCCTCTGGCCCTAACAACCCCCATCTTGACTGCAGATAAACTGTACTTTTCTTTCAATAGTGAACCCAGGGCTTGGTTCCTTCTTATAGAACCTGTTGTGTCAGGCCCAGATTTCATCTATATCTTCTAATGATACCAGTGCACTGTTCCTACAAACACTTATCACATGACATTCCAACATCCAGGAGATAATTTAGCTTCTCTGACTAGACTGAGTTCCCCAAACTGAGAAGAACTTCTCCCTTTGTACACTTAGTGTTACTACTTTCACATTTTATCTGGCTTTACAAAAATTTGCTAAATAACTGAATTGATGAATTAATGAATAACTTCCCATGTTCTGTGTATTCTATATGTATGAAAACCTATCATCTCTTCTAGTTACAGGTGAAATGTATATTTTTTTTCTATATTTAGTCTGCCATATGACATTTATCTTTTGGTAGTCCCTTAATACCCAACAGGTAAATTCAAGTTTTTAAACATTTTTTGTCATAATATCATAGACCTCCAATGTACTCTAAAAGGGAAGTTATAAAGAATATGCAGAATATTTTTTTTAATCTGAGATTATTTTGAGCCATAACCAAAACAAAGAAAAGCTAATTATGGAGATAGAAGAGCCAACATAGGAATAAATGGAGTTTTCTACAACATTGTTTTCCTAGTAAGAGCTTCCATTTAAGTAACTTGGTAAAAGGAAACATATCCCAGAATGATACTGAGAAGATGTATAGCCCTAGAGTCCCATGGATGGAAAACTCAACTCATCCCAAGAGTTTGTGTTAAATGATTTTCTAGTAGACTTGAGATGATAAAATGAGTTAAGAGTTATTTTTTATCTTTTATTTTTTATGATACATTACATTGTGACTTCAGCTCCCTCTCCCTCCACCTCCTCTCTCCCCCAGATCCACTCCTCCTCCATTTTCCTTCAAAGGAAGTTTTTCACCAACTCCACATCAGACAGAAGGCTAAATTCCAAAATACATAAAGAACTCAAGAATCTAGACACCAACAAAACAAACCATCCAACTAAAAATGAGGTATAAATCCCTGAAAGTTAAGGTTTGTTTTATCAATGGAAATCTATATTCCAAGGAATCAGATAAGTTTACAGAGAAACCCATTTTTGTAAGATCTTAGGAGAGTGAACTCTCTAGTAAAAATCTCTTAAAGCAGTTTTCACGTTGCCTATGTTTCACATTGTTTCTTCATATTTTAATAAATTTTACAGTTTCCATCCAGAATTCTGACAGCCCACAGAACTGAGAACACTGCACAACCCATGAGTTCATGAAATGTACATGTTGAGTTGAATTTAAGAAAGAGCCATAATATTTCCAGTTCGACACAATTCTTGTTCTAGACTGGGAATGAGTTGGCAGTGTTTCTTTGCCTTGACAGTGCAATCATCTAAGAAAATCTTCAGAAATCTCAAGAAGCTTCATGGAAACAGCTCTCATGGGTACTTCTCTGCAAAAATTACCTGGATTTGGACTGTTCATTGTTCAAAATAAAAACCTGCATTTTGGTGCATGGCTTATTTGGCTGAAGATTCAAGCAGATTCTGAAGGTGTTTAGGGATGGGTTGACTCCATAAGAAGATATTCACTCTGTACAGGCACACAGTCAGAGTGCTGCTTATGACCAATCCCATCTTATTTTTGAGGAACAATATTTAATAGATAAAAATAGAAAGAAATCCTATGGTGTGGCCATTTTGCCAAATAAACTCTGCATACATACCAATTTAAGGAGTTACATATGGTTGTGAGCACCATGTAGAGGTTAGGAATCAAACCTGGGGTCTTTTGCAAGAGCAACTACTACTCTCTACCACTGAATCATCTATCTAGCCCCATTATGTCATTTTAAAATATTTTTAACGTTGTACTTCTATTTTTAACATAGTAAGTAATCATAAGTTTTATTTTTTTGTCTTCCATCTAGGCGAGCTTAGTTAAATCATCAATTTTCTTAGAAATATTTTTAAGTTGCCTTTTATGTGTAGGAAACAAGGGATAATTTCTGTCTTTATTATATGGAGCCTGTCATTCATAAATACATTTTTCCTTTACATTTTGGGTCTTTGTATAATTTAATAATTATTCATTATTTTTGCTAAAAGGTGGTACAGTTATGCTAAATCTTATTTTAGTTCATTTAAAATTACTCTCTTAAATTTTCAGAAAAGCATGTAAATATACTCTTGATGATGTATTTCTATTGTGTTGTTGTTTGTTGTATGAGTTTAATTTATTGAAAATAGATATATTTTTATCTACAACATGTTCATTTTTTTAATTCCAAAATGTTTGTTACTATGTCTCTAAAGATTACAATAGAGGTTTATTTTCGTCTATACACACTTTCATGGCTTCCTTTTGTTAAGTTTCATTTTGTGTGATTTTTTTCACATTGATAATTTCCCTAAGTTTTGAACTTTTCAGAATTATATTGATTTTTTTCTTTGTTTTAGGTACGTGTTATTGTGTTTTTTTAAGTTGTTACATAATATGGTGACAATGCAAAATGATGACATCTGTAAAACATTAGGTTTTATTCAATTTTTACAAGTATTCCATGTTAACAAGAAAATACCACATTTTCTCTGACCCATAATTTCATGGTTCTACATGCAGCCATAAAGTAAATAGAACTGTTTCAGGAAGTCTCTGAAACTGATCAGATTTAATAGGCTTTCCCCCTCACAAGCATATATAAGCAGTAAGGAGTACTGACAAATACTCTTTCAGACTATCTAAGCTGCCCAGAAGTAGCTAAAACGCTAAAACAAATTAAACTCCCTAGAAAGGACACTCCAATAGGATCAGCTTCCTACAGTCTGTGCAGTGTAGGTTTTCAGTTTTATTGTTGTTGTTGTTTAATTTTTACTTATTTTTGTGTCTTTCACATCTTGCATTTGGATCCCATTCATTTCCCAGCCCTTCATATCTGCCCTCTGTCCTTGAAACACCCCCTGCCAAAATAAAATAAAATTTGAGGAATAAAAGAAAGAATAAAGAGGAAAAATTGTGTCATGGAAGCTGTAGCCAGATTTTCAGTCTTTATGAGCTGTTCCTTATGTTCATGTGGGCTTTGGTGATGTGGTACTTTACAACACCTCTGCTCCTGCAGTAACTTCTCACCCGTATCCATATAATTAACCCCAATATGGTTGGGTTATGAAAGTTGGACTTTAGTGATATCTGTCTTCTTTCTGTCCTCAATTCCCTTTCTGGAGTAAGTAGATTTCTATTTGTATCTCCCCAGGAATAGTGTTACAAAACATCTGGAACCTGTGTAGTTTGGTTTAGATCTTAAATCACTGTTTCACCACAGCCATCCTTATCTCTGGGATATCCCCCCTTGGACCAGTCATGAGACTAAATTAATTATAAATGTCAGTCTGCTCAACTTAGTCCAATTAAGCTTCATTCATGGTCCCCATTCTCACCAATGGGACATGTTCCCATCATGTTTTCAAGCAGATTTTTACCAGTCAAATTATTTTTACAGAAAAAAAAATCTTTTAGGATAAGTAAACTAAGGAAAATCAGATTTATTTAATCAATATAAAAAGATATGCCAAACTTCATAATGGCTTCGAGTTTCCTATATAATTTATTTTGAAACAATTGAAACAATTCTACCAGAAGGATGACCTGTGAATAAAACGTAACTGAATAATCAACAAAGTTGAACAGAGTAGATAAATTTTCCATGATGCCGGGGACAGCATATAAGATGCCTGACATGCTGCCACCAGAGATTAGAGATGAGGGACTGAAGATTGTGGACCATCAACCCTCCATGTGTTCCCCTCCAGATCTCCTGCTTTGCATGCCTCTAGATGGCCAAGGCAGAAATGCCTTTGTGTCCCGAGGTCATGAGGTCATGCTTTATGGCATGCACATGCCATGGTTTCCTCCATATAAATACTTCTTTTAATGCTAATATTTTTCTTCTTTCTGATCGCCATGTTCTGTGTTACTATACCAACGGTACTTTCTGTGAAATGGGAAGGGAATGAAACAAATTTCACAGAAAATTATACAGAGATGACCACTCAGGCTGGGCTCAAGGCAGTTATGCAGGTCATGGGAAAGAACCTGCAGCTTTTCAGGCTTGGATAAGCTGTACATGTGTGGTCAACTATAGCACATGGTATGATGTGTATCAGCACACTGGATTCAAGTTGGCCATAATGAATAAATCAGTTTCTGAGGATATTCCAAGGGCATTGTATAAAACTTGAGACCCTAAGGGGTATTGGCTGAAGACTGTGGATGGAGTAACATATAAATGAGATGACAAACTAGAAGTGTGGGAACCTAGAATAGAAGGAATATGGTGGCCTCCACTAAGAAAGGGAGATGGTAACTTTATTCCTGATATTTTGATTCCTTCTGAAGGAGTAAGGAGACAATGTGGCAGTGATTGGGGTGATTGCTACAAGTTTTATTGTGTTCCTAGGTTGAAAAGAGCTGCCAAGAAAGGTGAGTTTCCTTTCATGGAAGCTCTGAATATTAGATCAGGTTTTCCTTACCAGGATGCCAGCAAAATACTTACCACTTGATTCCTTTGAGCCCCACATTGGGCGCCACTTGCCAGGGACCAGCCTCAGCAGTTTTGGGGGTCTAAAAGATGGGATACCTAGAAGGCGTAGTAACAACTCAGAGACAATGCTCATGCAAGCTGACAGGTCACTTCGGCCTTCTGCAGTTGCTAAGTAGCTTCTGCTTTTATCTTGGTAACCTCAGTCTTTTATTATCATAAGCAAGGGGAAACAGATATAAAAGGGGAAATCACCCAATATGGAGTATTCTCATGATTCCAACGGTTATTCTTAGAAAATTACCAATATATTCTTTATCATCTTTAATTAAACACAGGAACTATCCCAGACTTAACACCAAAGCAAGCATAAAATAATTTTATTATTAATGATTATACAGTCTTCTGATCACTTGACCCAGAGGCTAGCGACATGCAGTTTCACAAAAAAGGTAAAAGTAAGAACAGTGATTGATGTACCAGTCATTGATGGACAGAGTTTGGACTGTGCTGAAGGATTAAAATGAAGACAATCGTGTAATTGCTGATAGGCTAATTTCAGTTATATGTGCATATGTTTCTAACAGAGATGACAATCACAAGCATAGCAAAGCGTATGTATTTAATGTAATTTAATTTTTAATCACCTAAATGATTCTCAGCAGAGTGATGATGCTGTAGCCCTTCTGAGCCTGTGTCATCCACACAATGTGATGATAATAATAACGTCCAACTCATGAAGTTGTTGTGAAGGTTGTGCTCCCTTGTGAATGACACCTTCATGTGTATATCTGGCCAGTGGATGAACACTGTTTGGTTCTTGCTTTTATCATCTACAACACTGAAATAATGGTTAGCATGAGAAGTGTCAGAGCTGGCTCTGCTTCAGACTGTGTTACTGGATAAATATATTTCTTCTCCACAAAGACCAAGGCACACCAGAGCATCAGATAAATACTAGAATCCAATATACAGAGGTGGCTTGGACAAATAGTAAGTGCAATGTGAGTTTTTGAAAGAATGCACATCCAGAGAAATATTGCAATCAGAAGAATGTGATATTAGCTCACATTATTAAGCCATTGCATTTTGGAGTTGTCAAAACCCCAATGAATAAACTTTGGAACTTGCTGAAAGTACTTTAGGGTTATTAGCATTATATAATTATGTACTTGAAAAATCAGTTTTCCCTAGAGAAATTTTAAAAATGCCTTCTACATCTAAGTTACGTGACTTTTTATGTTTATATTTAATCAGTTCTACACCAGAAGCAACAGGATTCTGAGAACAAACATACAGGAAACCAATAGGGAAAATCTGGGATTACTAAGTTTCTTTGCTTAGTATGTATTTACGTTTTGGATATGCCAACCATTTGACTTTAGACAATGAAATATTAACTCAAAAGCCATCTTTTTGAGATCTCCAATGCAATGATCTGGGAGAATATTGCTGGCAGTTCCAAAGTATTGTATGAACTATGGTGCTGTCCCATAGAATTTGAAATACAAAACTACCTTACAATATTTGTAATGTTTTATTTGGTTATACACATAGTTTATTTTATTTATTTTTGTGAATCATTACTATTGTCTAATTGCTCTTATTGTAAAAAAAATTAGAATATAAATGATTTTTCTACCAATCTCTCTCTTAGCTTGATGGGACAGAGAAAAAAACTAGAGGAAAATTCTTAATTACAGAATTCTAAAATTTAGCTAATTGCTTCTTTATTAGTTTTGGCAGTCATTGGAATTTGCTGAAATACAGATAAGAGCACATATACCACATTTGTCTTGTGTCCCTGATACATTGACAATGATTGGCAAATATTAAGAAGAACATGAAGACCTGCAGAGTGGCTATAAATTATTCATAGTACAGACAGCTGGGGAAGCTGGTCCCCGGGACATATACTTTAGGCACACACATGGTGCCTCTTGTTCTACATTCACTTAAACTTCAGCTCCTACAATTAGACATGCATTAAGACATGATGCTGGTGACGGTAAGAGACTCAAGCTTATATTTTAGTAGTGAAATGTAAGTGGCATATACAAACTAGAGGTTAGGTTTTCAAACACCTAAATAGTGATCTCATAGCAAACAAGAATAAGCTGGCATAGTGAAGTCACAGTTGAACTTCAAATGAAGAGAACATCATGGTACTTGACAGAATATTCTAGGTCTCTATCATCACTTCAACATGGTAGAACCTGTAATTACTTCTCTACTCCCCTTGGAAATCTAAATTCATTTCATAAGTAAAAATTCTCAAGTAAGACATTAAATATATGTTAATATATCCTATAAACATACTTCACTGGGTTACACTGTGCCATAATATAAACAGGATTTATTAATTGTTTTATTTCTAACTTACACATTCTTGCATAAACTCTAGGCTAATCCTTAAATAATACATATTAAAGACATTAAAATATTTTGTGATGTTTGTTGTATAATTAAGCAGGATGAAAAGTCTAGCACTATACATTCAACCACTAAAACAAACAAATTGTGACCAACTGGAATTTTTAACAACAAATCATATAGGTCTTTCCATTTTCAAATAGATATTTAAAATGTACAGAAGTTACATATTTAAAAAGGGGTACATGTTTTTAAAGAGATTCTAAAGCTGTTCACTCGAAATATTTTTTTAATTTGTATCAGATAATATCTACATTTTTAAGCAGTTATAGACACATAGATAACTATAAATGCTTGGAAAACAATGAATGAAAGTTAATTTACTATATTTGCAGTGAGAACTACATTAATTAAATTAATATTTTTATTTTAAGATAGACCAAAATTATAATGCATAATATCAGTATATTTAATATAAAATGAAAAGGGTATGATAAATTTAAAACTGCATATGCAACTTAATTGTCAGAGAAAAGCTGTTTCTAATTCATGTAAAGGTGAAAGTTACCAAACAAAGGACTTGTAGCACAATTTCCTGTGGAAGAAGGGTATGTATGAAAGGTAAAAGGCTTAGTGAAAATCGCCTACTGAGAAACAGAACCCAGCCCAGGCACCCAAGCTTACATTTAACTAATCCAGCAGCAAAATGTCAGACATTAACTTAATGTTAGCATTTTCTGAAAATCAAAGGCTTTTTGTCTTAGAATATAAACCTTTATATTTTCATTATTTAGTCAGTTAAACATGCAGGGCAAGTCTAGAATAGCTGTCGTGATCTCTAATTGACATGAATATGCCCTTGCTAACCTGGCTTCTAAAATCTGACATTTACCACCCAACATATGATAATGATGCATTGTCTTCAGTATGCCAAGATGAAAAAGTCCAAACTGGCATTTGGGATTTTACCTTTATCATATCTTGTACACAAGAAGCACGCTCTGAACTATAAAGCAGAGCTGTGTGGGCTCCTGCAGAGTTAGGAGCAAGTGCCAAAGTTCCCCTAGAAAACATGTTGATAAAGTGTTCACAGGAAAAATCTACATAGTATAGAAAGAAAATATCCTTCAAAATATCCAAATGGAGGGACATAGTTTAAATTAATAAGACATTGCTGGAAGCCTCCCATGAAATATGTGAACCTCTCATCCTGCAGATTGCATTAGGAATTAGGTTACAGTAAGTATAAAGTGAAAATGTACTGTTAAACAATCACACAAAGATTACATAAATAGTAACTGTTTTATGTTCTTCTTTTGTGATACACAAGCATTTGATGTGTGTGAGTAAGGTCCAATTAATGCAATACTGACCATCACAATGGCGGGTAGGCAAAAAAAAAAAAAACTGCTATAGCATACATTTTTCACCTTTGACCAGAAGTTCAGTATATTTGCATTTATTTCTTGGCTTTTTTTTTATTGCCAAGGAGCATTAGTACCCAATAAGTTATAAGTAAGGTGCTAAGACATAATAAATAAAGGGATGGTGCAAAAGGTTAACCATATGCCACAAGAAAATACCATCACTTTTCTCTAATTAGCACCTTTGGAAAGGGAAAAATGCATAACTACATAACTTGAGGAAATGAACAAATTTAGGTTTCTAGAGTTATGGAAATGAAAAAAAAAACAAAAAACAAACAAACAAACAAACAAAAAACCAATGTGACCAAAAGTAATTCAAGCATGAAAGGGATAATGTTTCCTCACAGCTTACAATCAAGCAATATTAAAAGTCAGGATAAGAACTCAGGGCAAGAATGAAGCAGAGACTCTGGAGAAATGCTCCTTAATGGCTTGCTTCCAGGCTTGCTCAGTCTGCTTTCTTAAACAATGCAGACCTACTTGCCCAGGGTCTCCACCCACAGAGGGCTGGGCCCTCCCATGTAAATCATTAATTACAAAATACCCTAGAGACTTGCCTACTAGCAATCCAATGGGGGCATTTTCTCATTTCAGATTCTTCTTTCCCAGATGACTCTAGCTGTGTCGAGTTGACAAACATAAATAAACAAAACAGGAGAGCTAGGATTTTGAATTAGATACTCAGAGAAAACAATACTACTTAAAACAGAATTATGTCTCATTTTTGCCACCTTTTATACACATATGAAAGTTGACACAATATACTTTTACACACAAGTCACACTAAGCAGATTTTGCCGATTGCATTCATATACTTGTGCACCTATAGAGACCACCAGGTATTAATAATAATAATAATAAAGAGACCATCAATTCTAGAGGAAATGAAGAAGGATATCGGCGAGTTTATAGGGAGGACAAGGAAGGGGAAAGTGTGTGATTATTTGTAATTAAAATTTAAATTAAAAATGTAATGTATATTTATATTGATATTACTACTAGACCACATAATATAACCACTAAATTCTGGCAAAGCAAGTTTTTAACATTTTTCCATTTGTTTACATGCAGCCAGCTGGAGAGATAGCCATCGACCCTCTCCACACATTTGTCTACCTGCCGCCTACCATGTATCCCAGCTCTCTCATCTTTTTAGTCAAATCTCTTGCTTATCTGCTATGGATGATGAAAGCCATTTTTACTCCTCTACCCATAAATCTGTTCAACAGGTACCGATGACATTCTTCACTTATGTATTCTTTTTCTGAACTCTAATTTGGTAGAAGGATTTGATCACCCTCTTATTCACAAGACCCAGAAGTCACCATGCTGCATTTGATCATGAGCTTCAGGTAAGTCCATGTTCTCCTAGTTTGTTTGTTTGTTTTTCTTTTTCCTTTCTTTTGTTCGTCTCTTCATATTGTAAGTCCACGCAAAAACTTGTATTTTGAGAAAATTCTAAGTGAGTTCCCTTTTTTAACTATAAGCTTTCCTGAAGGTCCTAGCAAAAAAGAATGCTATATACTAGAATAGACAAATGTCCACACCACCAAGGTGGACACATCATGTTTGAGGATAGTGCTCTTAAACTTTTTGTCCCTTGACACATTTTTTCAAACTTCCATCAAAGCATCTTTGTGTGTGTGTGTGTGTGTGTGTGTGTGTGTGTGTGTGTGTGTGTAATATTGGGGGGTCTATGCATGTGTATGCATGATGTGAGGCACAGAAAAGCTTTGTCACTAGAAAAGTCAGACACAAGTGTTATTCCTCAGTTGCCTTGTTTCATTTGTTTGGGTGGTGTTTTGTTTTTGTTGTTGTTGTTGTTTGATTATTTCAGAGATTTTTTTTGGATTGTAGCTCACCAATTAGGCTTGGATGGCTGGTCAGTATATTCCAGGGATCTACCTGTCTCCACCTCTGCAGTGTTTGAATTTATAAGGCTTGGATTTGTGATATGCATTTTGGAGGATCAAACTCGGGCTCTCATGCTTATGTAACAAGTACTTTATCAACTAAGCTGTCTGCCTAGGGCATCTTTTCTACTTGGGGGTGGGTGAAAGAGTCAAACTATTAACAGTCAAGTCTAGCCAGAAACTATTTTAAAAAGCAGCAAGTATAGATTTGTTCATAAACAACTTCCCATGTGAGACCATAAAAACAAAAAGACAAGGAAATGATTCATATATGCCCTCACAAACAGGATACAGGCATGTGCATGCAGAGAGAGAGAGAGAGAGAGAGAGAAGAGAGAGAGAGAGAGAGAGAGAGAGAGAGAGAGAGAGAAAGAGAGAGAGAAGGGAGGGAGAGCGCTGACAACATTCATTATCTTCCTCTCATTCCACTCTTATACCCTTTCCTGACCACTTCCTTGTCCCAATATGTGAATGTGTTTTATTTTTTTCTGTATAACTTTGTGCGTCTGTTTTTCTTTTTATTTTCTAAGTAGAAACTTCAAGAGTCATCTAAGGAGAGTTTCAATCACCAGTCCTTCAAGTACAGCTTCACGTGCCACTAACACAGTGTCCTTGAACTATAGACGGAAGCAATGAAAAGACACTGGGAGCAGTATAAGTATCATTCATTTGCTAAACTAGCTCAATGTTTATGCTGCTATTTTTTAAGTCACACAGTGAAGTTATTGATGTTTTCTTCATATGTGATTTTTGTACAAGTTCACACATGCACATATCTACATGGTAACATACATATCTATAACTCTACAAGGAAAGATTTGCCTTGCATTTGTATTCTTTACTAGGTTAAATTAGAACTACTCCCAGACTGTACTTAAGAATCTGCCTGCCTCTCTTGGCATGGATTAAAGAGTTTGCTAAAGTACCTTAATATGAGGGCCATGAAATCTGCCTCAAGAAATAGTCTCAGGAAGATTTCCCACCTGCTTTATGGAAGGCCCTTGTCCTCAGAGGATTTTCAGCATCACTGTAACTTGCATGTTAATAATGACATCCAAATGTCAACTCTACCACATGTGAGTAGAAGAGATAATGTTTAGAAAAACTTTGGTCTCCTCAGTAAGGAATCAGAGTGGAATAATTATTATGATCCAACCTAAAACAGAATTTATAACTAAATCCTATGTTAGGGATTCTTACTGTATTTTTATTTTGATTAACCCTATTTTATAATCAAAGTTGACAGAATAACATTTGAAAAATAGTAATGTCTGATAATAAGAATTTGGAATAGTGGTCCCCATCCTCTGTAACAAATGTTAAATAATTGAAATAAGAAAAGATTGGATATCTTGTTGCAAAAAATCCTGTCTTTACTGTTCCCATTAATTCAACAAATAAGTTTCATTTGGGTTTGAATAAAGAACCCAAATTAATAATTAAAGAGATTTTGAGACACATAAATATTTTGATATAATTCATATATAATACTATTATTCAAGACCCAGTGAAAGGTAACAAAACTGAACGAGGTAGCTAAAATCATGGTCCCTCTCATTCCCTATTGTTTTTAATCATACAGTAAAAGCATCTGTTGTTCTGGTTGACTTTAATCTGTTACTAAAAGGGAATTCTGCAATTGTGCTTTAATAGACAAATCTTGCCAGTCATCTACTTCTCAGGAACCAAGATGAAGAAAAGATACATTTGTCCGTCATCTACCCCTAAAGCTGGCCTTTGTAGCTCAGTAAAAATGGAATTCATACATAAATAAGTACACATTCTAGTAGCTTTTAACTCTAAGATCTTGCTTATTAACTTTCACTCAGTACTGTCATGCATTACTGTGTGATCCGTTTCTGTGGATGTATGAGCAGATGTTTACTTTCATTAGATGGCATGGATGGTGGACATCAGAAACCATTCCAGCCAAGACTACCTCAGCAAACCAGTGAGTGTATTGGAGTTGCAGGAGAATGGGTGACTTGGGAAGCTGCATCACCAAAAAGCCCATCTCTGCATGGGTGCTGATCTAGGGAAGCACTTGTCACTGGAGTACCGTGCACAAACTGCAGACAGACAGCTCCATCAAAGAGTCTAAACCTTCATGGCAAATATTTACCAGGTATACATCCTACTGAAGGCCTGCGAGACTTTCGCAAGTTTCTTGTAAGTTTCATGGGCCTCCATGAGCACCTTTCCTCCTGTGAAGGGAATCCTTTCTGTCTGACAGAAACAATCACACAATATCCAGATTCTAAACCCTGTCACTTTGTTACATGATAAACTGTCATGCTATCCATTCATTACATGTGTGATGAACAACTTACTAGAAAGGTATGGACACTTCCAAAGCCTGTAAACAGACTGGACATGAAAAATACATATGATCTACCCTTTGAATTTTTCCTTAGGGTGTTAATAGACAAATCACACTGACTGTAGAAGGATGTGGCCTTAGAGCCCAAGACATTTCCAAGTCATCTGCTTTGCCTTCATCCTTCATAAGCCACTAAACCTTTTACTGAATCTATGCATTGCAGTAAAAAATAGATAAAAATGAATTTCACTAGCTACTTAACATGTTTAAAGGGATTGATAACAAATAATACTTTTTATAACTCTTTCTAAATTTTAGTGATTTTAGAACAGTTTTTTTCTTTTTATTTCCTTTTTAAATTTATTTTTTTTATTTTACATGGGACTGCAGTTTCCCCTCCCTCCTCTCTTTTCATTCTCTCCCCCACCTCTCCTCCACACCACACACACACACACACACACACACACACACACACACACACAATCCATTTCTCCTCTGTTTCTGTTCAGAAAGAGACAGGCCTTCCATGGGTATCTACAAAGCATGGCAGATCAAATTACTGTAAGACTAAGCACCTCCTCTTGTATTAAGGCTGTTTAGAACTGTTTTTAAAAAGCTCCTTACACTGATTATTAAATAGTCTGAGCCAGGGACAGACATGTTCATTTACAATATATTAAGTGAAGCACATTTATTGCATTTAGCCAAGTAAGATATGAAAGAAATCCAGGTCTCACTGTGAGCCTGTCTCCCACAGTTCACACAGGTAGCTGGTGTGGATGGAGCCTGGAATCTTCATTCCCCTGAAAAATGGTCCTACACTGAGAACAGAGAGAGCAGTAGAAAACATCAGCTTTGGCTTCTATGAAATGTACATGCTCAACCCCTATTCAACAATATGCTGCCAGACAAAGTCCAGAGCTCCAGAATAATCTTCACACAGCTGCTATCAGGAAGAAAGCAAAGTGTTCCTCAAATTGTCAGTCAGATAGTATCATTACAGAGAAACAGTTGACTGTCCATATATTTCACTCAGAACATAATGCCCTTTCCTAGAAAGTGAAATAAATGTTAGCCTAGGTCAGTATCCAAGGGTAAGTAGGTGGAAAACTTGCTCTTATTTCCCTTCTGAGAGAGTGGATAGTCTCCAAATCTAAACCAATATGTTTTATTGATGTTGGGAGAATAAAGAAAACACAAGATTTATCTCTTTGTAAATATTACTACAGAAATATTGAAATCTTCATTCCTAGCACTGGTACCAAATATTGATCAATGGTTTATGGAATATCTTAAAAGCTATCTCCTATCTAGTCACTGTTCTGCCCTTAAAATAGTGTTCATACACCAAGGATTCAGCTCAATTGCTATAGCACACACCAAACCCTGGACTTGATCTCTAGAAACTTACAACATGAGTACAGTGGCACCCACCTATAATCTCAGCACTTAGAGGACATCAGAATATAATAAACCCCATCTGAAAAATTAACATTTATTGTTGAATCTGTTTTAGAAATAACTATACTGGTTCTGTACACTCACCAATGCTGGAAAGGCCTACCAAGAATGTGACTCTGATGTGTACCTAAAAGGGACAGATTGTCTTCAGCAACAAGGTTATGGGGTATATATCTGTGGGATAGTTTAAAATGGAGTAGGAAAGCCAAAGATAAAGAAATGAAATGACACTCCTAACAGCCCACAGAAAGAAAATCTCAGGAGTTTGTTATGAATATTTACTCAATTAAATCTCTAACTAAAGGCAAAGCCTAGCTGAAGCCACACAAACTCAGAAGAGCAACATGTAATCTACACTTTGGAGTTAAAATAAAATGTGGAAATTTAGTTTTTAGGCACTAATGTGCTGTGGTAATTTGTTAAATTGTATTATTCTAGTAAATATTTTTACTACCATATACTTTATCTACCTTTCAGTGTTACTTTGATTGTCAAAGTCTAACTGAAATCCAGTATTCAGATACCATAAGAGGAAGAAAGTCTGATGCATACAAGAATGACATTTATTAATATTGTTTATTGTTAGATGACAGACAGTATAACAACATTCAGAAAAAATGTTATTTTCAATATCCTATGGATGTATAACTCACTATCTGATATAGAAAAATAGCAAATAGTCAATTAAAAGTCAAAACACTGAATATGGATTAATAATAGATATCAGTAAATATCTGATATTATGGGAAGAAAGGAGGAGGAAACGGGAGAGGGTGATGAAAGAAAATATGCAGTTCTTTATAAGTGTCTGCATGGAGAAAGCAATGATTCTTCAGTATATACCTGAAAGAATAAGCATGTTTCATTTCAATAATTATATAATATATTTAATAATAAAAATAAATATGAGAAAGAAGTTTTTCAAACTTATTTAATTCTTACATGCATAACATGAAGCATGTTTTTCAATGAATGATGCTTAAAATGATCCAAGTCACTGAGCGTTATCAGAATGCAAATCAGAAACATAGCAATTTATCATGGTAGCCCAATTAGAATGGTTACTATCAAATTAGCAAAATAGCGGGTGAAGGAGAAACTACCCATAAAAAGGAAATACTCCAACACTGTTGGAGAACTTGCATATTAGGACAGGGGTTCTATGAGTGAGGGCCATCAGGACCATGGTGGAGAAACCTACAGAGACTGTCGACCAAGCTAGTGGGAACTTCTGAACTTTGGACCAGCAGCTGTGGAGCCTCCATGGGACTAGACTAGGCCCTCTGCATAAGCAAGACAGTTGTGTGGCTTAGTCTGCTTAAGGGGCGCCCTGGCAGTAGGATCAGGATCCATCCCTAGTGAATGAGAAGGCCATTTGTAGCCCATTGCCTATGATGGGACATCTTGCACAGTCTTGATGTAGGGGGAGGGGATTGGATTTGCCTCAACTGAGTGTACCAGGCTTTGCTGACTCCCTATGGGAGGCCTTAACTTTTTAGAAGAGAGGAAGGGGGATGAGTGGGGGGGAATGCTGGGGGAGGATTGGGAGGAGGGAAGAGAGGGGATCTGTGGTTTGTGTGCGAAATGAATAAAAACAATTTTAATAAAGAAAAAAATAGAAAATAGATGCATGGAAAATGAAAACTTACTCTGTTTACACAATTAATGTTATTAACCTATAGAGAGGCAGTAACTCCTATTATTTCCAGTACCACAGATGGAACAAGAGGATACCGTGTCAAATGAAATAAACCATATACACAATGACAAGTTCTTGTTGTCTCTCACATATGAAAACTACCAAAGAATAATGGCTAGTAGAATCTGCAAGGAATAAGGTGAAAAGGAGGAGAAAGAGTGTCTATTCTTCATTAGCAAATTATCAGTGATAACTTGAAGTCTAACACTAAACCCAATTATTTTACACAATTTATACATAATAATAAAAATAAAATTCGAGAAAACTTACTTTATCAAGTAATAAAACAAACTCTAACTTGAAAATTAAATGATAATTCAATCTGCTGTTAAAAAAAAAAACAAAAAACAATTTCTGACTACACTCTCTCATCTCCATTGAAGGTCCTAATTCAAAATCAAAGCATAAAATGCTCCCTCTGCTGATTTGTATGACTGCTGGAAAGATATTGGGCCTTTATGCTCCTCCTTCTTAGTACTCCAAGCATACAGTAACATCTAGACAATTATGCCTTAGCACTTAGCCTCTTTATTAAAAAGGGAATGAAAATGCACATGTCTGTTTTGGAGAGCAAGGAGACAATCCAAGGTGTGTACTGAGAAAGCTCTTAATAGGGTTTAAGTCACTCCTCAGCTGTGTTTGTTGTATCTTTCAGTACTACTTTCTGCTTCTAGTTTAGATTTTGAGTGTTCTAAATTAGCACAGTGTGGACAGAATTCAGACCTAATGTGAAGAAAATCCAATTCTTGCAAAGGAAGAAAATAGAATTTTTCTACCATATGGTCACACATTTGGAACCTATTATGTTCACTGATAACGTGTTAGAGAAGCCTTCATTATTAACTAGAACTAACATTTCAACAGTTCGTGGTAGTAGAGTTCATGTTTAGCGCTGAGATGCTGACATCGCAGCAGAAAGCCAGTGCAGAGAGCTCCATCCCAGAGGAGCATCATTTTCAAGACACTTCCTGTGTTACTTCTTCTCAGTAAAAACTACAGAAGGCTCATTCTGAGAAGGAAATGAATGGTATTTAACCTTGTTTTCTCTAAGTGTGTTCACCCCCTTGCCATTTACAGTTATTTTAAATAATTTTGAGACTCCCTTTTCTCTTAACCCCCAGGCCTGGTTTAATACTCAAAAGTCACTCTGTGTGAGAGGATAAAACCCCAGTCGTTTGAACATAGGACAGCTAACCTGCTTTTGTGAAAATTTCAGCTTCAGAGTCAGATAAATGTCTTCCAGTGCATTTGTGCAGGGCATGGCCAAATAATGTGAAACGAGTTAAGAGATTATACTTATATGTTCTTTTCAAGCAGATAAGGTTATCCTGGGACCTATATCCTCTTCATTTCTCAGCATGAGAAGAGGAATTAAGACTTCTTGCCTAGTAGAATGCAGAGCAAAGCAATTTCATGGGTAAGACAAAGACTGAGCTTGGGGGAAAAAATAGCACTGCACCTGTCTGTCAGAATTAGTGTAAGGAGGCTGTTGGGCACCAGTAGCATAGCATGTCCTTAAGAGCCATTTCTTAAAATGTAGGAATTTTCAACAGCTGAATGACTGGAGCTAGGTGGGAAATTGAGATCCTAAATTATTCTGATAGAAGGAAAAAACTTAAAGAGGAAATGGGAAGACGTTAAAGCTGAAGGCCGCAAGCAAACTACATGTCTATTAATCAGTGCTATATAAATCAAACTGAAAAAAATATACAATAATAAAAATGACTGGTAACAATAACCTACTCATGGTTTTGCACCAGAGTCTCAATGTACTTTGGACCTTGTCAACAGAAGAAGAAAGAAGCATGTGAACATATGATCACGAATTCTGCTGAACTGAAATGTACAAGTGTAGAAAATGATTATTTAAAAGTTATTTTTCTACTGTATGGTCATCCTCATAAATGGAACCTATGTTTTCATTTCCCCAAAGTAGATGGTAAATGGTGATTGTCACAAGTTGAGTCATTAGAAAAATGGAACAGAGGAAAATATTTGTGAAAGAATATGTAATTATAGTTAGTGCCAATGATTTCCACAGGCAATACAGAGAGACAGAAAGTAGATAAGCTATTGTGGTCAAAGGATTTTGCGGTAACATGATACAGAGAGAAATTAAGAATGACTATATACTATAGTTATGAGGCTTCATTTCTTAATGCTGGAATGTTCAAAAATTGAGTTGATGTTAAAAACACCCCTTTTATATGTTTTGAATGGGTGAGTATGAAGGATAAGCAAAATATACCTCAATAAATATTTTTAAATAAGATTTTTTTCTGTTCAAGTACATTTATATTTTATTCAGGGTTTCATTCTATAGCAAATAAAGAAGTGGTTCCCTGAAAATAGAAATATATGGGTTCTGGGTTTCAGAATCAACATAAATGCGTTAGACAAAAGCTTTTTTTCCCTTCAGTTTCTATTAAAAAAAAACAACAACTACAACAAAAAGGTTTAAGCATATAGATGTTTTACCTTCATGTATGTCTGTCTACCTTATGCACCATGTACCCACAGAGGCCAAAGGAGGGCATCAGATCTCCTGGGATTAGAATTACTTGCTGTTGCTAGATGACATGTGGGTACTGGGAATTGAATGAAGGTTCTCTCGAAGAGCAGCCTGTGCTCTTCTTTTATTTTTTTGGTGGGGGGTTATTGTGTTTTGTGATGGACGGTATACATTTCATCATGATGGAGAAGGCACAGATGTAGAAGTGGGAGGTCAGTTGGTCACATGGCATCCACAGCCAGGAAGTAGGTCTGGGCTATAAAAACCTCAAGGCCAGCCACCAGTAACCAAGTTTCTGCAGAGAGTCTCCACTTCTTGACAGTCCCACAACCTTCCTGAACAGTGTTCATGAGTGCATTTCACATTCAAACCACACGTTCTCCATGCACCATTCTCTAACCTAAAAAAAATTGCCATTGTCACAGTCCTTCAAAGGAGCAGTTCCTAAGCAATTTGAAGTTGCAAGGCACTAATACAGTTTGATTTGATTGCATCCTATTCTCCCAAAAACAAATTGTATATCTGTAAATTACAACTGATGGTCTCTCATTTCTTCTCAAGCTAATTGGAAGCAATCTGAAGAATTAAAAAGCTAAGGAAGCAATCACAGAAGTTGACCAAACTAAATTCTAGGAAGATGTCTGTTAGCAAGAAGAGTATACAGTTGAACACCTAACTTCTTAACTCCTGGAGATACTAGTAGGATGAGCAGTAATAAATGTCCCCCAGGAAAGCCCCTTCTGATAGACAGAACTAGAAGCCTGAAGGCTGAGAGCTGTGCTAAGTCAGGAGGCTTATATGAGACAGGGCTGGACCATGAAGGATGTCCACAAATTGCTTTCTTCTTCTATCTTTCGACATGGTGTTGATCCGCAGGGGTGTTCTTTGGAGAAGTGAGAGTAGGGAAGACAAAAGAAGTGTCTAGATAGGTGTCTATTTGGAGGAAAAGTAATACAAAGTCTAAGATATCTTTCATCATTTTGGTTCTGATACTGTGCATAGATACAATAGCAATCGCCATGGAAATCATTTAGTTTCCACGTGCCTTAGTTTTATATTTATAAAATTTGAAAACAACAAATTTGTTGTTGTTCAACCTAGTTCATGAGTGTGTGTGTGTGTGTGTGTGTGTGTGTGTGTAACATGAATCTTAAATGGTCTTATTAATAATAACAGAGGTAGGAATTGGCATGAATTCTGAAAGATCAGAGAAGCAGAACAAACTACAGCCAACCTCACCTTGCCAACTCCTCAGCCAATCCTGTTTCCTCCAACTGGAAGCCTCTGAGTACTTATCCAAATGGATCTCAGATGAACTGCTGCTAAAAGCCTAAAAGCTTAAAAACGTCTCTATTTCCTGTTCCTCACACCTTATATACCTTTCTGCTTCCTACCATCACTTCCTGGAATTAAAGGTGTGAGTCACCATGCCTGGTAGTTTCCAGTGTGGCCTTGAACTCATAGCGATCTGGATGGATCTCTACCTCCCAAGTGATAGGATTAAAAATGTGTGTGCCAACATTTTCTGGCCTCTATGTCTATGTAGTGTCTGTTCTGTTCTCTAACCCCAGATAAGTTTATTAGGGTGCACAATATATTGGGGGTTACAATATCACCGTGTGTGTGTGTGTGTGTGTGTGTGTGTGTGTGTGTGTGTGTGTACGTACGCGTGCGTGCATGCGTGCGTGCGTGCTTGTGTGTGGTTTGAATTCTGGTGTCTCCCCAGAACTTATTTTGGAATCCAATCACTAGCTGTGATGATATTAAGAGATGAGGTCTCTTTTGAACAACAATTAGTTATGAAGCCTCTATCCTCCTGAATGAGATTTTAGAGACTATAGACAGTTGTCCAGGTTGCTGTATCTTCTGCCACACTCATGCCACATAGCGTGCAGTATTGCATCATAGAAACAGAGAATGAGCTCTTACTGGATACCACATCTTCTGACATCGTGATCAAGGACTTCTTGGACTATAGAACTGTGTATCTACTCTGTGGTGTTTTGTTACACAAACATAAACAAATTTAGACATGTGTGTATACAAATAAATAACATATGTGAAAGCATCTGGCTTCTTGTCAAGTTTTAGAAAATTAGCTATTAATATAATCATAGGATATACCTTGGGGGTATGATTGACTCCCAAAGAGTTCAGAAAGAATGTGTGTCTATGAACATGAATCAGGTGAAATTAAACTTTGCATTTAATAAACATGCTTTTAATCCCAGCACTCGATACAGAAAGGTAAGAGGATTTCTGAGTTCAAGTCCAGCCTGATCTTCAGAGTGAGTTCCAGGATAGGCAGGGCTACTCAGGAAAACCCTGTCTTGAAACAAAACAATGCACACAAAAACATTCTAAATAAACAAAAAACACTTTGCAATCATCCACAGAGGATGTTCTGGGGTAGAGCTAGGCATTGACCTGTGTTGAAAATGTCAGACTGCAGAATTCTAACATATGAACGTCAGCCACAATGACATGAGTGTACAGGGAGACCATGTAGGAAAATGAAAACAATTCAGTAACAAAACCACAGTCTGCTGGCATCTAATTTGTTTGGAGAAAAACTATACATACAGTTATCAGTCTTGATCAAATTGCATCTGAGACACTTTAAAGGTTCATTAAACTGTAATAAAATTGAAAATATTTGAAAATACTCAATTCTTTTTATGGGCATGTGAAGAAAAGAAGATTGTGTGGCACACATATACATGTATGCTCATTCATACGGCATTGGACTCTAGGCATTTTTATTTCTGGTTTGACCAATGGTCATGAATCTTCAATTATTATTTTATTTATTTTTTCTTTATTTTATTTTACATACCAACCACAGTTCCCCCTCTGTCCTCTCCTCTTGTTCCCTCCCCCCACCTCCTTTCCACCACCACCACCCCATCCACTCCTCCTCTGTCTCCATTCAGATGAGGTAAGGTCTCCCTTGGGAATCAATAAAGCATGGCATATCAAGTTGCACAGCCCATGCTCTTAACCACTGAGTCATTTATCAAAATTTTGACCTTACCAAAAGTTTTAGGAAATTCCTTTAAATCCTCTCTAAGAGACTGGCTTACTCCAATACCAACCAGATAACAACCAGAAATGGGGTACTTCGTCATGTGGCTTAGCTTGTTTAGAATACTATTTTCATTGAACAAATAAACATCTTGTATGAATACACAAGTTTCCACTATAGTTTCCATAACCCAAGGTAATGACTCCCCAACAAAAATATAGAGAATTTGTAGAATTTGGTTTTTCAGGTAATTAATATAAAATATACTATGATAGACATCCCCATCACGTAAACTCATATCCATTTCCTGTTTGGGGACTTAGACCACAATGCAACATTGGAAGATTTAAAAAATAAAGCACACTTTACAGAACATACTCCATTGTACAGCGCTGTTGATACTCTCCACCTTTTTGAAAAACAATGCATCTTATAGACACTAAGACTGGCCTGAGACTGCTTCTTGATTGCACAGTCTCCATAACTGATTACGGAAAATGAAGACAGTAATACTCTTGCAACCTGTTACTGAGTCCATCAAACACCACAGGTCACTAAGTTATATTTAGTATCAGTATCGGCGTTGCAAAATTTTTCACACGTATAACATTTGACAAGCAAGATATCAAACTAGGCCTTTTCCCTTTTTTAGGGTCCTGATTCTATACACCCCAGTCTTGGTTTTTGTACTTCGGTAGCTTCACCAGCACCCATAGGGACAGCTTCCGTGAGTACTATGTTGTTGAGTGAGTACCATCTGCAGGTAAGCCTTATAAAGAAAAATGATTGAGCTTTTGCTTACATGGCTACAGAATGCCCTGGGAAAATTAAAGGCGAATAATGGACACCATGGTGGCTTAGTCTCCCAAAAAAGTCTACACTGTGGTCCTCAAAAATAACGAAGTGTTTGCAAAGTGCTCTATATATTGCTAGACCTGAAAAAAAAATGCTTGACTGTCGTTAATGAATAGAATATATATCAATTCTGTCCTGCTAGAGCCAGGCCCTTGCTGAAGAGTCGTACACTTGACAGTCTGTTTCTTTCTTTCACCAAGAAGCATATAAATGAGAAGGAAAATAGATGCCCCCTGTGCTTACCTTCAGGTGTCTGCTCAAAAGAGTTTTATAGGATTCATCCCATGTGAGGGAGAACTCAGGATGTTGCTCTGGGATTAAGCCAGTCCTTATGCGTACTTTGAAGTTCAGAGTGAAGATCATGCAGTTTACCTCTATCTAATCAGATAGCAATTTTTTTTTTTCCTGGAAACTCTGTGGACAAGCCTCACTTCTTCACTGGTGTTGGTGATTCAACTTGTAAGAATTAAAACCGCTGCAGGCCAGGATCCAGGACTTGTAAACTCAAAAGATCGTTACTCTTTTTAAACAGAGGCATAGTCAAAGAAAATAGCTAAAAAATGATCCTGCCGGCATGGATGACCCTTTGATAAAGGCATCTTTGGAACTACACATTCCTTTAAGATGTGGTGTCTTCTATTCCATTATTTGCTGCACTGCCTTGTTTTAGGATTTTTCAAGCTTAAAAAGTGAAATATCCTAATATAGAGGCTCTCTGAAACTACTATCTTTTAGATCTTATTGAAATTATTGATTCTAGTATTCCTGGCACGAAAGCATCACAACTTTTCTTCCTAAGAGTCAAAACTTATTCATCATTGAACTTGCCAGTACAGTAACAGGAGTCTTCTTTTTTTTTTTTTTTTTTTTTTTTTTTTTTTTTTTTTTTTTTTTTTTTTTTTTGTGTGTGTGTGTGTGTGTGTGTGTGTGTGTGTGTGTGTGTGTGATACTGAATATGAATCACATAAGAACTAGCTATTCTGATTTATCCTTATGTGGCTCTTGGCTATACTCACCTGCCAGATCTGCTCCAGGAGAGGAGAATTTAAAACAGATTTTTACTCTCCCTATGAGTTGATTCAAGTTTATTCCATGTCCCTTTCTCTCTCGCTAGGAATTTGGCTGAAGGGATAATTTTGCATGACAAATTTTTTGGTCACATAGAATTACAAAAGAAAAACAGTAATGGCCCAAGCTTATCTCTGGACCCTGCTTGTGCCTCAACCTGTTTCCTCCAATGCAGATGGCCTGTGGGTATTCTTAGTGGAGAATGTATGCAGAAGAATGTCTTAATGGGGTTAGATCTTTGGAATTCAGGAGAGATCAAATCTTCATATCCAAACTCTACTTCCAGATTAACCACTTAATTTATGGCCTAGTACAAGTCACTTTACCTCTCCAGGACTTTACCTCCCTCTAAAATGGAATTAGCAAACTGCCTTAGTCAGAAGGTTGTTATGAAGAAAAAAAATAAAAAAGAATTTAGGAATAATTGAATTGGAAGGGAATAATGTATCCCAACTGCTCTGAAAAAAAGGGGGGGCATGAATAGCCCTAAATAGCTAGAGCAGAGGAGAAATTGGGCTTGCTGTTACTAGAAAATAAAGACAGACAAAATTCACGTGGGTTTTATCTACAAAGAAGATAAAGTTAGTGATGGGGTAAAAAGAAGGACTGTCCCTGACTGTCAGTTTTTCATGGCCCCAGACTTTCTGCTACTACAGTATGAGCTATCTCACATGGACGTCATCAATTCCATAGAAAGCAGAGAGAAAAAGAATAAGATATATTGCCTTCTTGTTAAAGCTTTAATATTTTTAAATTTCTAATAATATAATTCCACATCATTTCCCCCCTTCTTTTCCTTCTCCCTCTAATCCCCCTCATGCAACCCCTCTAACTCCCTCTCAATATCATGGCTACATACACACACACACACACACACACACACACACACACACACACACACACACACACACACCTAAATATATAAATACAACCCACCACATGCTCAGTCCATTTACTCTTACTTGTATTAATGACTTCAGAGCATAGATCTCAGAGGATAACCTACAGATACCTCACTAATCCAGCCTATCTACCCTTATACCCACAGATATTTGTATCTTACCCCTCATCAAAAAATTTTATCCTTACAACAGACGGAGACCATTACAGAAAAACACAATGTGTCCAAATGCAGGTAACAAGTGATCATGGGTTTCCCAGTCCTGATGAATTCATCTCCAATACAACTTCTGGACTTAAGGTACAGGGAACATTGTAGAAGAACATGTAGAATGGCTATAAGAGACAGAGGGACAGGAGATTTGATGTGAGATTCTAACTCTTAGGAATGATAGGGAAACTTCACCCATGGTACCACAATAATATGGCCTCCTGAACCAGACATGAGCAAGACATACTACCAGGTAGGGAGAAATTTCATCTGGCCTCCCTAATAGATAAAGAACCACAGACAGCTAGTGAATGCTGAAAGAGTGAGAAATGTTCTTCTCAAGGCATGGGGTTTCTAACTGGTTATCCAGGAATGGAATTTTTACTGAGGTATGAAATTAATAAATTTTCTAGGGGTTGGCACAATAAAAATCTACCAATAAGAAAAAGAGGGGGTTGGAGGTTGTTTTTTGTTGTTGTTGTTGTTTTTTAACATTGTTTATTGCTTTCTTGAATTTGATTTGTATTGCTGACAGCAATTAGCTCTGTACTTCTTAAGAAGCCAAGCAGCTTCTCTGGGTTTCTGAACAGAAATGATACCAATGACACATTTGCAACATTTTGTAATAATTATATAATTAGAGTAAGTAGCATTGATATGTGTCACAGAGTTCATCCTTAATAAGTTAGAGTCCCTTTCTTACTTTACTAGACATGTTTCTGAATAATCAAAGCCTAGACATGAATTTGAGTTTCTTTTTCACATGTCATCTTTCTGAAAGTTTCCACATAGTGTCAAAAAGGTTTAGTGCAGTGTCTGAAGGAAAAAACATGTTATGTAAAATATGCAAATGTCAGAACTCAGTCTTCTTTACTCTCAAAGAACACATCAGAAGGGATGAGTGCAAATGGGTCATGGACCTCAACGAGGACCCTACATTAACCAAACCAAGGGCAGAAGGAGAATGTTTACACAGGTAGATATCATCTCTTATTGTTCATCCAGTGATCATTAAAGAGTACTTTAGAATGGAGAATTCCAAAAGTCTTGATATAGCCAATGGTCTCTGCTATCTGACAGGTTATTTCTTTTTGAAAAATACAAATAATGTTTTCAGGAGTTTCGTAAGGACAATCACTAACACAATCAGGAGTCAATTTAACTCTGCCCATAACCCTGAACAACAGAGGGTGGTGATAAGCAATAGGTCAACCAGAGAAGGCCAGCCGCAATTATACACCTAAGACTCCAACCTATGTCTACTTGACCAGAGAGGAAAGGACACAATAAGTTTTGTGACCTGGAATAGATTTTTAAATGAAACTTGACAATAGCAGGAAAAACATACTTAGTGCTACATTAAGCCCCAAAAGTTTGAAGCCATTTGATATGTTTGATGAAGCAAAAGCACTGGTGGGTCACCAGTCACTTCTTCTCCGATGATGTTGATATTTACTTGAAAATTCCCTTTGACTATGATGCGGTTGACATCTGCCATCTAGACAAAGTGTTGATACTGTAAACTCCTTCCAGTTCCCAGTCACATTATAGCCAAGATATTCTTGCCTTTTTGAAGGAAATATTCTGCCAGAACTAAGTAAAATAAAACAATAGCTCTAGAAATTATTGTAAACATATGTATGTATCTATCTTTTTCATTTTTAGCCATTTTTTCTCATTCATTTGCTTATTCTTTCAGTTTTACTTATTTAATTTATTAAAAATTACCCAACAAATTCTGAAACCAGTTCAGAATCTGTATATCTTGAAGACAAATGTGGTTTGGACCAAAGTTGTGGTGATATCTTGTATATCCCAATAAAGCTTGCCTGAGGATCAGAAGACAAAGTCAACCACTAAATTAGACATAGAAGTCAGGCAGTGGTGGCACACACCTTTAATCCTATCACTCGGGAGGAAGATATCAGTCTGCACCTCCGTGAGTTCAAGGCCACACTGAGAACAGAGTGAGGCATGGTGGCATAGACCTTTAATCCCAACACTTGAGATCTCTTGCCTTTGCTTGGGAAACACACATTCCCTTAATCCATGGGAGTAATATGTCAGGACACAGAAAGGTATATAAAGTGTGAGGAGACAAAAACCCACTCTCTTGAGGCTGAGGATTTTGTAGAGGTAAGAATGTGGCTGGTTTTTTTCTGTTTTCCTGATCTGTCAGCTTTCACCCAATATCTGGCTCTGTTTTATTTGTTTGTTTGTTTGTTTGTTTTTTAATAAGACCTTTTAAGATTTGTGTTACATAGAGTGATTTTTTCTTAAAATATAATAATAATAATAATAATAAATAATATCTAGATGGTCAAAAACAAGAACAAGTAAACAAAAGAAAATCAAGCATAGTACTCCAGCTAAAATACTGTGTAGAGAGGCTAGAGAGATGGCTTAGTAATTAAGTACTTGCTACTCTTGCAGAGGACCCAGATTCCTAGTACCATCTGGTGTCTCATAGCCATACATAACTCCAATTCCAAGAATCTGAAGCCGCCGGGCGTGGTGGCGCACGCCTTTAATCCCAGCACTTGGGAGGCAGAGGCAGGCGGATCTCTGTGAGTTCAAAGCCAGCCTGGGCTACCAAGTGAGCTCCAGGAAAGGCGCAAAGCTACACAGAGAAACCCTGTCTGGAAAAACCAAAAAAAAAAAAAAAAAAAAAAAAAAAAAAGAATCTGAAGCCATCTTCTGGTCTCTTTGACCATTGCACACACATGGTGCACATACTTACAGGCAGACAAACATTCATAAACATAAAATAGAAATAAATAAATTTTTAAAAAATATATTATTTACGAACTTAACAAAAGACTGAATGCAAAATAAGTTTTGCTTTCAATCAACATCAGCAGAGGGGAGTGATTAAATTTGTAAAGAATACTTCTTAGGAAATGGTATTAAAGTAAGGGCTGACATATTCTTTTAAAAAGTTAGCTAAGTGTTTCTTCAGGATTAAGACCATTTTATTTCCAAGGAGTAGATTTTTCCAATGTTCTTAAGTGGATTTAAAAAAAAAAAAACCTGGACTGTTCAGGTAAGGGAAAGAGTTAATATAGTAGGGATACTGGGGCAAGGAAACACTATTCCAGCCATAATGGCTGAATGTTTTGTGCAAGGCTCAACAGAACACTGAAGTCCATGAAAATCATCTGAAATTTATTCCAAGTTCATGGATAAGTATAAGCCAAAAATAGCATAATACAATTTACGTTTTAAATGATCACCCAAGCTTCTGTGAGAGGGAGTGTTAATGAGGGGTCAAGGTCTAAGCAAGAAAAGCAGGTAGGAGGTTACTAGAAGCATCCAGAGAAGAAATGGTGTTGACCTGCATGTTGTGACTTAAGCTAGAGTTACCAACAGTCATATTTAGAACTTATGTGGAATAATTTAAATTAGCAATATAATTAATAATAGCTATAATTCATAGCACAGATATGGTTTGGTTACTTCATGTTCCAGTTCAATCCTAATTTCAGATGAACACAATTAATCAAGATTCATTTCGGCTCTTTGAAAGTTACTGAGATATGTTGAATCAGAGGCAAAACAAAATTGTTCATTTAAATAAGACGATGATGGCAAGATGCTTTTATGCCAACCATCACAGGCCAGGCTCCTTGTTAATCTACTGCAGACAGCATTCTCTGATACAGAGATATTAACCCTTCATGTAAATGAGGTAACAGAGACAGTGATTTAAGGACTGACTCAAAACTGACAATGTTAGTCAGCCCAAAACACACGTAGTTTTCTTGCTAAAGAATTATTTTATCTTAAACAACAAAAATATCTGGTTTTTATTATATATGTTTCAATCTTTTAAGTCTGAAACAGAATATTTCTCTATGAAAGATGATAAAAGAAATCCCCTAAAATTCCACAACCCTGAAACAATACAATAGCCCTCAAATATTTTATAGCTTCTTTCATGCTTTCCCTTATGCATTTAAAAATATGGAAGGATTTTAAATAAGTAAATAATAGCCAATTCTCTGTTAATATTTCACAATTAATTAGTAATTTGTCTTTTGGGTAGTTTTCATTACCTCACCTTAGTTCCTTTATAGTAAACTCAAATTAAGAAACTGTCTTTTCCTTTCTTATGGTGATATAATGCCCCCCCCCACACACACTTTCCCAGCACCTACTTCTTGTGCTATCAATACACACACTCCCAGGTCCTGAGTAGGTGTTAACTTTGAGTATTCTTGTACAACACATGTTTGAGTGCTTCCTTGTAATAAAGTATTATACTAGGTCTGGGAGATACTATTTGTGCCAGAATCCAAGGGGCAACTCTCTGTAGGCTATTATTTCCAAATAAACCTAAAAGAATCTAAGAAACCCAAATACATGTCAGAAAAATACAAGATGATTCAATGTATGTTTTCTAATGGAAGAATATTTTCTATCTGCATACTTTTCAAACATAAATTACAACTTAATTTTTAAAAATTTGGAACATGGATATTCGCCCTCACATTCACTGTATAGCCCAGGATGAACTTGAACTTCTGATTCTCCTGCCTCTACCACCCAAGTGCTGGGATTACAAGTATGTGCACCATATTTGGTTTATACAGTGCTGAAGATCAAATCCAGAGATTTATGAATACTAAGCAAGCATGCAAACAACCTAGCTACATCACAAGCACTCTTAAATATTTAGAATATTTTTATTCTTGCCTTGCTCCCACCCATCAAATATTATATATAAGCCTAAATATGAAATCTTTTGGAGACTATACATATTGTCGGCATATAAAGAAGAATTATAATGTATGGCCATTAAAAGCTTGTATTCATTCTTATTAGTATTTTATAAGTTCAGGAATTAGCAGAGTGCCTGACTCACAGAAGATCAAAAATATGCTTTGAATTATTCAAATAATGGTATTACTATTGACATAAATTATTAGCAGGTCATTATTTCATGATAGCAACATAAACCACTAGCTTTTTTATTATTTCATTATGTTTTCTAGGCTATGTTTTTTTTAAAGCAGTCATATTTATGCTTGCCTTCTAAAAGAGTGATGGAGGAGAGGACTTAAAATAGGCAGAGAGAGGTAGGAAAATTCAAAAGGAGATGGAGGGTTTGAAAATTCCATTGGGAAATGCATCATTTTATGTTTACTTTAAAAAACATATATACTATAAATAAATATGTGTATATTCATATATAAATAATTTCAATAAGGTTACATCACTTAGAATAATAAGGGTCTTCCAAAGAACCATAAACCATAGTATCAGGAATGGGAAATCCCTTTTTTGAGTTGTTGGTCCAAGGAGTCTAAGATATTCCCAAAACAAGATAGGTGAATTGCTCTTGATTTCCTCCTAGAAGTTAACGGTAGAACGTTTGAAAATGTAAACCACCTCAAAGGACTTGGAGAAATCAATCTGTAGCTGACCTGGAAGCCTCCTTCCTGAGGACTACCTCTCACAGTACTCAAAGGTGATTTGTAAGCTGTCAAAAGACAAAAGTAATTAATAGTTCCACTCAGCTGCAAATCCTATGAAGCATAACAATGGCCAGCATGACAAGATCTATCCAAGGGTGCAATAGTGGCACTCATCTACTGAGAGCATTCAACAGCTATGTAATTGGACTTCAGCCTACACAATAGGGGGGAAATCATGCCTAGTACATGAAGAGCTAACTGTGTGTGGCTGGTAGAGTCAGGAATCCTAGAAGAAAACCTGCTACTGCTGCTTTTCTAAACCAGTATAACTCTCCAATGGCATTCTAAGCACTTGTCCTTATACCCACAGATCAGTGTATTGCTCACCCTCCATGAAAGCTGATTTTGCAGCAGACAGAGAGAGAGAGAACTTTACAAAAAGCCACAATGGGTCAAAATACAGAAAATGGTTGACGGTGGCTGCACCCAAATTGATCCATACAAACACAATACACCTTCTACACCTGAGATTTGGGGAACATCACAGAAAAGAGGGAAGAAAGAATGCAAGGGCTAGAGGACCAGGGTGTCTGCTAGGAGATAATATCTTCTATTTATAACTGGAAAATTGTCCTTCCAATAACATGCTTGCTGGACTAAGATATGCACAAAGACACCACCCAACATGGATGGGTGAAATCTCATGGGCTCTAGTCTTAGATAATGAACTCCAGGCAATTAATAGTTCCTAAGAGGGGAAGTTGTTTTTCTCCAGGGATGAACACCCTAATAAGTTATTCTTTCCCAAGTACTCACCCCAAAATACATACACAAGAGCAATGCCAAATGCATATAAGACAATAATAATTAAAGAAGTCATGGATTTGAGAGGGGGTGTAGATGTAACTAACCGTCTTATTAAATAAGAAACACAGAAACAATGTAAAAGAGAAAGCCGAGAGGTCAGAGCTCAGAGCTAAAATCTCACCCTTCCGCCTGTGGTGTCCCAGCTTCCCGAAAGAGGGCTACTTCCTGTCTGTACGCCTTTTTTATAGTATTATTGTTCTGCCTTCTCATTGGTTGTAAACCCAAACACGTGACTGCCTCGTCACTGTCTGAATGTACAGCCCCCTAGGTCTTAAAGGCATATGTCTCCAGTGCTGGCTGTATCCCTGAACACACAGAGATCTATGGGATTAAAGGCGTGTGCCACCACCACCACACTCTGTCTATGGCTCTAATAGCTCTGACCCCCGGGCAACTTTATTTATTAACATACAATCAAAATCACATTTCAGTACAATTAGAATACCACCACAAGTGGGCATGGGAAGAATTTGAAGGCAAAGAGCTTGAAATGAAAATGATGTAAATAAGGGACTCATGTATGAAATTCTCAAAAATAAAAGTAAAACAAAAAATAAAAGAGTTACAGGTTTACATGGGTATGTCAAAATAGCAACATAGTAATAAAGCCATTTCTTTGGACTTTTTCATTCAGTTCTTGTGATATGTGCATATTGAGCCACGATTGTAACACCAAAACTCTAAATACCTCTTGAAAACTAATTCTACTCCAAGGTTATAACAGACAAAATTTCCAACAATAGAATCAATATATATTAAAGGCATTTTACAAGTTTCTAAATAATTTTATTTCAGTATGCTTTAAAATCTGAAACAGTGGGCTAGAGGGTTGGCTTCAAGTGACTGCTCTTAGAGAGGACTCAAGTGCTTTTCCTCTAGTACCCATGTCAGTAGACTCAACAGCCACCTACAGCTCCAGCTCCCAGGTAGATCAATACCTCTGGCCTCCCATGCACCTTTACTCATGGGCACATACCCAGACAAACACGCACACAAGCATAATTTAAAAATAAATCTAAAAATAAATGAAACACTAATCACTAGTACAAGAGCTTAGCATAGATCCAATTTTTCTCATGTAAGATTTGGTCCACAAAGTCGCCGTACAAGAACAGTGTCAAATATTTTATGTAAACCCTCCAATTAGGAAATATATTTATAATTTGAGTGGAGTTAATAGACTAGAAATAGTAGCCTTCGGTAATATTTTCCTTTTATTATTGTATTCTCTGTGTATTCGAATATTGGTGTCAGAATCACTTGAATTATGTAGTCTTATTCTTTTTCCAGATTTCCTCACTGTGATTAACAATCATAGATTATGAAAGATTTAAAGCCTATTCATTGTACAAAGCTAAGTCCATGCTTAATGCTATTATCAACACTGGTGTGAAAATAAATTTAGAGTCATTTGTTTTAAATGACTTCTTGTGGATCACTTAACTCAAATGTTGACAAATATAGTAGGCCTGATATATGGCCCCGGGAAGCTTCTTCCTGCACAATTATCTCAAGGACCTTGATATCAATCCTTTTTTATGGTGTCATTTTGTCAGGCAAAACGGAGTCAAGGGGGTCTGAGAAATTTCCCTGCTCCAAACAAATAGAAAAACAGCTAAAAACTTTCTAAAGCTGTTTTTCAGGTTTGGGACATCGATGTCTTCTCAAATCACAGAATGAGTTCATCAGAAGGTAACAGATGATGGCTGAGAAGAGTAATGGTCCCAAGACAAATGGTACAGAACTCAGGAAAGTGTGGCTGGCAGGAAGTTCTGTGCACTTTGTCCGTGCATTATGTTCCCATTAGGAGAAAGCAATTTTGTTCTTCTCTCTCCCTTGGCTCTTCTTAAATAGTAAAATAAGACTGACATGCATCATGTGAATTTTGGGATGTGTGCTCCAGTGCATCTAGGACATCATCACACAGGGAGTTTTATAAAAATATTAATTCCCAGAAACCACTTTTGGTTATTTTGAGTCAGTCAATTTTGTGTGTGGTCCAAGGCTTCGTATCTTCAATAAATAAACCAGAAGATTTTAGGGCATTTAGCTTGAAGGTTGGCTTTTGAGAAGTAGGAGTCTAGATGACCCAGTAAATAGCCCCTGGAAAAGTACAGAGACACTATACACATAGTTTAGCTCCATTGCCCATAATAGGAATTCAATACTTTAAGTCTGAATTGGTCATTTGCTCAAACTGCTCAAATTGTGAAAAATCTGTAAAACCTAGCATGTTTGAAAATTGTAGCACCAATTTCAGTTTCTGTCTTTAAACTCTAAATCTTTGTGAGAGTTCGCCCTCAGACATCTTCAGATTCTGACTTCATTGGTGTTTTTTTCTCATATCATGGTGGCTTTCATGAGCCTTATCCCACCATATCTGAATTAGTTTCTTGAAAGGCTAAAAGTGATTATGAAATGAAAAAGTATGAATCAATGCAGACAAAAGTGATTTTCGCTTCTCTTTGGTATCTAGTAATATACTTTCAGTATGCATGAGAGCCTCATGAATAAATTAAAGGGCATTTCCAAATTATCTATTGATTTTTATACAGCATAAAACAAGACCATGTATCTGATGGAGACTATTATAAAAGGTCATAAATCTCAAATGTTGAAAAATCATGAAACTTGAAATACAATAGTCAGTAGTAAAATTTGCTACTGCTCATTTTCTCTGAAACATAAAAACACAAATTATCATAGGCTGTTAAAATAATTTCTAAGTAATTGCTAACAAAGATGCACAAATCCTTAAAAGCTTTAGTCATTTTTCCAACATAGTCTGTCACCATTCTAAGAAAAAAATTGTCCAGCAAGTATATATTTCATCATGTAGTATATTCTACAGAATAGTAATTGATGATATTATATCACTAAAAATTAGATATAATCTTAGCCATTTTCAGTATCTTTCTCCAAGATAAGGTGCCATGGATGAAGCTAGCTGAATTAATATATGGCCCTCTGAAACAATTAGAGTAGTGGATAGAAATTATCTAATTTCAAACAAGTTCCTATGTGATGAAACCTGAAAAACAAAAGACATGGATGTCTAGCAAAAGCATAGAATCTACTTTGTAAATATAAACACAAATTCTAGCATTTTATAAAGATTATTCATGCAAGTATGAATGCATGAGTATGTGTAAACTCCTATTAGGGTTAATATTCAGTCACCTGGCATAAATGTCACCAAATAGCATGCTTGGGAGTAGAGTTTTGTATGCATTACATTTCCAGGTCATTGGTCAAATGTGTGCCCCTTTATTTATTTGTGCATTTGAAGATGTTCATTTGTAAACAGTGGTAGAGGAAAGTGGCTACACATTTCCTAACTTTGTTGCTTATGGTGGTATCTAAGGAAGACTGCTTTGGAATACATTTATTTTAAGATATATGTACTGCTGGTCCATGGGATGCAAGAGCTATTTCAGTGAAACCTACAAACCCAAAGCTGTTTGCTGCTTCTTTTGCTTTTCTTGTAACAAAGCAAAGTATACGTGAATGAAGGTGTCATATGAAGCAGCACTTGATACAGTCGCCCAGAGAATGGAGAATCTTCTAGCCAGAAAAAGGATCATTTAGTTAACTTCTTCATTACAGGAATAAGGAATCAGGCAAGAGGAAATGACTGGCATTTAAGGATCCTCCAGTCAGCTATTCAATCCAAATTTAAGGTTATAGTGTATTCCATGCAAATATTAGATATTGTGTGATCAATACGCATTGATCTATGAATGAACTATGTATGTTTATAAAATAATGAACTAACTGAAAGTTGGGTGCCTGAAGAAGTGACTTTTATAAAATGGATAAACACATTGTAATAAAAAAATAAAGTTCATTTTGGTTTGCCAAAAACTGTTTCTAAACCCTACAATCTCAAGTGTCTATTTCAACTGAATTTCACAAAATAGGTCATTTAATGATTTTTAAAAAAATGCCTTAACCTACTACTTATCTTTAGACCTTATGTAGTAAAATGGTTTTAAGCTATTATCTTTAGAAAATGGGCTATGAATAAATATATAAATAATAGCTTGTTTTCTTCCATATAATTTGTTAATGACATTTGAAATGTTGGTTTTTTTTATTAGGATACAAGCAGAGTAACTTTAATAAATATGAAAATTTAAAACATCACCTCTTACTAAGGCTCTATTGGAAAGGAATAAATTCCTGAGGAGAGCGACTCATTCTTTACTTTGAGAATGTGTCCTCTGGCGGGGTTCTGTAGATGTAACCAACCGTCTATTAAATAATAAACAGAACCAATGCAAAGAAGAAAGCCAAGAGATCAGAGCTAAGAGCCTTACCTGTCTGCTGCAGCTAGCCTCTTCAGCCAAGGGACCTACTTCCTGTGGTTTTGGCTTTGTATAGACTTTCTATTCTGCCTTCTCATTGGTTGTAAACCAAACCACATGACTGCCTCATCATTGTCTGTCTGTACAGACCTCCAGGTCTTCTATGGTTGGTATTGAGATTAAAGGTGTGTGTCTCCAATGCTAGCTGTATCCTTGACCACACAGAGATCTACCTAGCTCTGCCTACCAAATGATGGGATTAAAGGCGTGCACTACCACTACCCAGCTTTTGCTATGGCTCTAATAGCTCTGACCCTTGGGCACTTTATTAATTAACATAAAAATCACATTTTAGTGCAAATAAAATAACACTATAGGTTTTTGATGCTTCAGTGGACGTACTTAAGGTGTTGCCATACAAAAGAAAGACATTAAATCAATAGGGAGTGCACTGGAGAAGATAGAGGCAGGTGGACGGGGAAAATAGGAGTAGATCTGTTTATATTTCAATGCTCGTGCATGTAAAAATAAAAAAATTCTTTAAAAACAAAATATTAAAAGTAAATATCCAGTAACGCATTATCCCTGGATTAAAGGAAAAATATTTTGGGGGCTGGAGAGATGGCTCAGTGGTTAAGAACACTGGCTGTTCTTTCTGAGGACCTAAGTTCAATTCCCAGCACCCACATGACAACTCACAACTATCTGTAACTCCAGTTCCAGGTGATCCAATACCCTCACACAGATATATATGCAGGCAAAACACCAATGCACATAAAAATAGAAATAAAGTATACCTGGCAATGACTCTACATTCAAAGTTAACAATTGGTTTTCTATATAAACAGTGAATTTAAATCTCAGGAATTTCTAAATTCTCATTCTGTGTTTAAGTTACCACTGTCCAAATGCAAATATCAGTAACTGATAGATTGTTCAAAAATAACAAAGTTACGTTACATAAAATTGACTAAGAATGTAAAAAGTTAGGGGCAAATAAAATGGCATGTACATTGTATGTGTTTACATGTGTAAACAATCTGCACATTTAAAAACAGTTCAGTGTTGCAAACATCAGAAATAAAGAGAGAGCATGTCACTGTCCTGTCTTAATCCTGTCTCACTTTCATTAGTTGTTGATGTTTAGAAACAAATGATGCTTTTACATGCAAATTAGCAAGTAGAACTGATCTCAAAGAAATGTTACTTCTGACATTATATACCCTGGACTTATAGTAGTAGAGAAAGATGGATATAACTGTATTCATAGTTTATTAAACCCCTGGACATTGCTAATACTCTTAGATTTGGACTTTAGAAAAATGTTTAAAATAAAATTTGGATAATTATGATAATATCTGACACCTGTGTCATTGTAATATGTCACGGATGCCTTGAAAGCAAGATCAGTTATTATTATTGTCTACCTCTGCTACAAGACTTTTGTTTCTTTGCTGACATTAAAAGGCACACGAGCTCCTCAATGTGAAATTGCATAATGTAAAGATTACATAAACAAATGTAAGTCACCATGAAAATCTACTTTATTATACTTTTTACTGAACATGGTTACACGGTTCTAAATATCCAAAACATTCACATTGTGCAGCCTGTGACCTTACTGACCACAAGAGAATTTGACATTATTATATTTTACACTCAAACATAAATGATGCCCATGCATTTTATGACCCACCTTAGGTTATCATCAGCATCCGAATTTACACAAGACCAAAGTATTTTGCTAACCACAGTAAAAATTTTTCTTCAAAAGTAAGTCAAAGATTTAGTGTGTGATGGCGCAATATTATCTATAGAGACAAAACACACTAAAATATGCAAGGTCACTATATTCTCCAGCATATCTTACAAATGAACAGCATGATAAAGATATGTCAGACATATATTCAGTCACTGAATAAATATGATAATGCTTGTCAACTAATTTTCTAAATGAGATGAAAGCAACTCCTGGGAAATTTCTACAAGTAAGTATGGTACATGTAACTACAAGTAACCTTGTAGACGTTCTTTTGGTATTTGATAGTCACTCTCTCTGTACATCCCTACATCTTACAAAAAATGATGAGAAATTAATGTTTATATATGAACACTATACTTGTGTCTAAAATTACATCCAATATTTATGGCAATATAACTGTGGTGAGCCCTCAAGTTATAATCAAAATGCCACTATGTCATAAGACACAGTGACATCTAGAGTTTTTGAAAAGGTCACTGAGTACCAAAAAAAGATATATGCTGCCTGAATATCGGTGAGAACTAAGTCTCGTGGTTTCATAATCAGTGAGAACAATTCTCAGCCGTTGTGAACATCCTGAGTGTGAGAATGGCAATGATCCTTTTCAGCTTTGCGTTGGGCTAGACAAGTATTGTGCTTTGGTTTTGGCTACTGCTTTTATGATCTTAAGGACTTGAGGAAAATAATGCAAAAGGAGGTGAAGAGAGCAAGAAGAAAAGAGAACTTAAAATATTTATTGGCTGGAGTGGCTGGTGCCCAGGGATGGGGTCCGGGTTGAGCCCAGATACTCACCTCTGGTCCAGAAGGGAAGTTGGGGGCAAGATGGGAGCTGGGGGCCGGTCTCTAAGTCTCAGGAAGTGGCTGGGGTCTCGGGCAGATGGGCATGGGGGCAGAGCGTGGAGATTGCCCCCTCCTTACACCTGTCAGAATGGCTAAGATCAAAAACACAGAAGACACTTTATGCTGGAGAGGATGTGGAACTAGGGGAACTCTCCTCCACTGCTGGTGGGAATGCAAGCTTGTACAACCACTTTGGAAATCAATATGGCGCTTTCTTAGAAAATTGGGAATCAATCTCCCCCAAGATCCAGCTATACTACTCTTGGGCATATACCCAAGAAATGCTCAATCATACCACAAGAGCATTTGCTCAGCTATGTTCATATCAGCATTGTTTGTAATAGCCAAAACCTGGAAACAACCTAGATGCCCTTCAACTGAAGAATGGATAAATAAATTGTGGCACATATACACAATGGAATACTACTCAGCAGAGAAAAACAATGACATCATGAGGTTTACAGGCAAATGGATGGATCTAGAAAAAATCATCCTGAGTGAGGTAACCCAGACTCAGAAAGACAAATATGGTATGTACTCACTCATAGGAGGATGCTAGATGTGGAAAAAGGATGACTGGATTGCTACTCACATCACCAGTGAGGCTACCTGGAAAACAGGACCCAAGAAAGACATGGAGAAATGGATGAGATCTACATGAACAGCCTAGACATGAGTGGGAGCAATGAAGGGCGAGGGTCAAGGGAAAGAGAGTGGGAGATCCTAGCTGGATCAAGAAAAGAGAGGGAGAACAAGGAATAGGAGACAATGGTAAATGAAGACCACATGAGAAAAGGAAGAAACAAAGAGCTAAAGAGGCCCACAGAAATCCACAAAGATACCCCCACAAAAGACTTCTGGCAATGGTCAAGAGACAGCCGGGACTGACCTACTCTGGTGATGGGATGACCAAACACCTTAATAGTCATGCCAGAAAACCCCACCCAAGGACTGAGGAGTCTGGATGCAGACATCCATGGCTAGGCCCTGGGTGGAGCACTGGGAGTCTAATTAGTGAGAAAGAGGAGGGTTTATATGAGCAAGAATTGTTGAAACCAAGGTTGGATAAAACACAGGGACAAATAACCAAACGAATGGAAACACATGAACTATGAACCAAAGGCTCAGGGGCCCCCAACTGGATCAGGTCTTCTGAATAGGTGACACAGTTGATTGGCTTGATCTGTTTGGGAGGCATCTAGGCAGTGGTACCAGGTCCTGGGCTCGTTGCATGAGTTTAGCTGTTTGAAACCTGGGACTTATGCAGGGATGCTTGGCTCAATCTGGGAGGAGGGGACTGGACCTGCCTGGACTGAGTCTATCAGGTTGATCCCAGTCCTTGGGGGAGACCTTGATCTGGAGGAGGTGGGAATGGGGGGTGGGCTGATGGGAAGGGGAGGGGCAGGAAGGGAGAGAACAAGGGAATCTGTGGCTATTATGTAGAACTGAATAGTATTGTGAAATAAAATTAAAAAAAAATAAATAAATAAATAATATTTATTGGCTATATAAAATTGCTTTTGTATTATTTACACTGTAGCTTCAATTTGTTAAAATTTTGGTATTTAGTTAAAAGTAAATTCAAGTAAAATTCAACACCATTGCATGCCTTTTATTCTCTTGTATGATACTGAAAAAGCAATAGACTGCCTGCTACTTTTGAAGCTTATGCAAGTAGATATAGAAATTTAATTTACAGCTTAAGTAAACTTGTTAAGAAGCTTTGATTTTCAACACAAACCCCATATAAAAAGACATGTTATGATAAAACTTCAATATTCAATGTATTTCTTTCCATTTCATTGACTAGGTATGTGGTTCTATGCCCAGAAAAAATAATGCTATCTAATATGGGCAATAACCTCATCATGTAAAACAATGAAATAAAGAAATTTACACATCAAAATCCCAACAGCCCAGCTGCACTACTTCCTAGCAGTAAGGCTACGTAAGATACATTAGTTGTTAGTCTCTCCATCTGAAAAATGGTTGAGAGATTATGAGGATTGTTTGGGTTGAATGTATTGAACAGTTCATGCAATAGTGGTTATCTGTGATTGAAATATATGCTGTACAGTAAATGTTTATAAGTTCTTATTTTTAGCACAATTTTATTTGTGTAATGAAAGTCTTAAATATGTAAAAGATGTGAACATTTACATTTTGGATCAAAGAAAATCCTTAGTAGATACATGATCTTGTTTTCTTATTACTATTATAGAAATCTGATACAGTGTGCTTTCCATTGCCATATAAATTGAAAAGACCTTTCTATAACAATTTAAACTCAGAAATGAGTCAAAGATGGTTTTTGGTATGTGAAAACAAACTATGCCTAGAGTCAGGTTCTGACACAGAAATGTCACTATGAATTTTTTCAAAACTACAAACCACCATAAGCTACACAGCATGGAAAGGTTTTTTTAAAGATAAGTCAAGCCACTTAAATAAGCAAACAAAAATATAACAAACAAAACAAAACTTGCAGGTAGCTATCCTAGTAAATTTTAAGAATGGTTGTCACTATTTTTAGTCTCTATCCAACTTTCTGTCTAAATGTTTATCTCCAAATACTATTGTTCTGTTCTTGCCTCAAGAAAATTATATACCTCATTTCCCTAAAAGCTTCATTTTGAGCCAGGACATGGATATTTCTTCAAGCTACATTTTCCAAAATGAGCATCAGAATGAGTCATTACTTCTACTCTTGATATAAACTCATATTTTCTTTACATATTTACTATTAGTAATTTTAGTGAGATGTTGTGGGATGCAAGACTACAAAATTATAACCTAGCTTCACTTAGTGTTCTAACTGTAATCAGCATCAAATAAAAATACATTTTATGAAAGCCTAACCTTAGATTACATAGGCTTCAAAATATGGTGTGTAATATACTTTGGGTTGTAAATATTTATAATAACTAATTATACCTAGTATTTAACCATTAGTTTAAAATATAAAATATGATAAGTGAGCTATTGCAATACACGTTTTACAAGAGATGGAACATTAGTCTCAAACCTACTTTTAATTTTCAGTGCAACCTTGGCTATATCATCTCTTTGCTTATTATTTTCAAAAATATTCTCTCTAATATAAAAGTAAGTAATATGGATTGATGAATAATGATATCTTTTCTAACTCCAGCATTTTGCAGAGTCAAAATAGTCAGCATGATCTGACGCTTCAGCAGGCATTTGAGTATAACTATGCATGTGTTATGCTCAAAGATGGAAAAACAAGCTGAAGAAAAATAGATAAAGTAATTAGAAATTCTGAGATTTTCAGGTTCTGAGAGAAGTAACCATGTATTTCTCAAACCATTTACCAGTTCTATAGAATCCCTTGATGGCTACAAAATTCATATTTGCTGAGTGAATGGCTGGAGGAATGAACACACCCCTAATCTTTTGGTATGACTGGAAAATTCTACAAATTACCCCTTCTACTTGAAGAAATTATAACAGGAATTAACCTAAGTGATGCAACAGGTGAAGGTAAATTGGGTCTGAGAATGAGTATGATAAATTGGGTCTATAATCCTAATATTCAGAAGTCAGAGTCACTGCCATTTCCACACGTTCAAGTCTAGGTTGGTCTACATAGCTAGTTCTAGGCAATCCTGGATTACATATTTGGAGGTTGTCTTACTTTTCCAATACTGTGATAAGACACCTTGACTAAGGCAAATTGTAGGAAAAAAATAGGGGCTTATGGTTGCAAAGGTTTAGAATCCATGATCATCATGACAGGAAGCATGGCAGCCAGTGAAAGGCATGGAGCTGAAACAGTAGCTGAGAGCTAACAGCATGACAGACAACCATGAGACAGCAAGAGACCAAATGGAATGGCATGGTCCTTTGAAACCTTAAAGGCCACAGTGACATGACTCTCTAACAACATATCTCCTATTCCTCCTTAGACAGTTCCACCAAATGATAACCAAGTATTTAAGCATATAAGCCTATGGGTCCACTCACATCAAACCACCACAGACCCTGTCACTGAAACAAATAAACAAATAATCAAATAATAACAAAGAACTTGACTAGACTAAATATAAAGTAAGAGCACATTGATTCTACCAACAGTAATGTTTGGAAGCATAGGCTGATGTCAGGGGTGAGAGTGTCATTTTTATGAGAATATTGCAAAGAAATTGGAAAAGAATTCCATGCCTTCAACTATCAGAACAATTAGTCCAATAGCATGTTTCCTGAGTTTTATGGATACACATAACTCTTATTTATGATGAAAGAATGTTTAAAGTCTTTGTTAAATATTTTGGTGCATTTTCCATTGACATTTTGGATATTCAGTGTTGGTTGTCAATGTTTTTCTTCATTAGCTATGATGTATCTGTAATATACAGTGATGCAGATATATCTTTTGAAGCTTGTGCCTGCATTGTAAGTTCTGACTAATAGTAAATGTTAAGAATGATTAAACACAAACCTTTGACAATCAGAGTTTTAAAGAGAAGTAGTTGAAGTTAGTCAGAGGTGCCAGAAAGTTTCCTTACTGCTATATTGTCTAAAATGCTAAGGACTCAATAAATAAAAAAAATCCCACCTTTGATGGCTTCCTTCTAAAATATCTCTACTATAGCAATAATCATCATAAAATATTTAAAAAAATTTACAGAAGCTAGTAAATATGATACTCTTTAGTATCATCAGAATGTCCTTGTTAATTTGGGGTCTACTGAAAAATAAGTATGCTTCTTCAATTTATATCTTTGCTAGGCATCTTCAAGAATCTGATTTCTAACTCAATTGCAAATTAGGCAAGAGAAAAATACGGTCTTCTGGATAAAACAGAAACACCATACTCATGATCTCATAAAAATTCTGGTTGCCAACACAAGATAAACCACTCAACGTCCTAGCATGGTCCAGGGAGGGGGTGTGTGAGGCTTCACCCTAACTAAAGAGCTATGTTTATAATTGATGACTTCTGAGGGAGAAAAATCACCCTTCCCTAAGGTTTGGCCCCTGGAAGGTGGATTATCTTCCAGTGACTAGCCTGTCATAAGTATATAGACAACACAAATGGAACTCTGTGGGTTATTACAAAAAGAAGGAGGGGCACAAAGCTGAGGGGTATGGAGACAGAGTGGGTCTTGGAACACTGGAGATGTGTGATCAAATTACTGTGTGAATTATAAAATAATTAGTACAAATACAAGGTTATTAAAAAGAATATTCCTAATATTGATGAGGTTATTACTTGCTGGTTGGTCTTAGGTCTTTAAATCTTACGTCCAAGTTTTGAAGGAGTATTTCAGTGAAACAGCAGTTTTCTAGCCTAGACAAGGCCCTTAACTTCATCCCCAGCACCTTGGATTGAAAAAACAAGTCTGATATCAAGTCATTTGTGTTGATTTCTGTTGTGTGAATTTTGCTTCAAGCTATTATTTTAACCCAAGAATACCAGCTGTCACCAAGAAAGCTGAGTGGGACAGGCTTCCTGCCTATCACACAAGTCAATGTTGTCACTTGTGCTTTGAGACTGCCCCATGATTCATGAGAAAGGCTGTCAGAAAAGCAGGCAGACCAAGCCCAAAACCCTTAGGCAATGATTTGCTTGGTTCAGCAGGCCAGATACAGACCAAGTGCTTTGGGCTCTTCCTAGGGCACAGGGGCAGTCTAAGAGAGTTCTAAAAGTTCAGAATTCTATAGCCTATAGAGAAATAATTAGATATCCAACCCTCTTATACCCAAAAGAAAAATCTTGAAGCTATAAGTAACTCAGTATTAGCTCAAGGTCAACATGGCTGATTATTGCAAGAAGACTGATCTCATTTCTTGACTCCCTGCCTCAAAATATCTTCCAAGAATTTACAAAGAAAAATTTTATGCAGATGAGTAAGGCATGTAGACATAATATATAGGCAGAGTGCATAGAAAATAAAAACAAGGAATCATAAGCATTATTTAACTCTGGCTTATTCTTTTCAGTTTCCAAAGATCTTTCTAAAGTATTCAGCAAGCACCATAAACTTACTCTTGCTAAAACTAGATTTGAAATACTAGAAAGTATGCCTGTGGACCAGGAAACAATTATATTACCTGTAAAATCCAGAGGAGAATCAAATCCATTAGTAACAAATATCAGACCATGCACTTAAATATTCAGTTCAGGATAATACTCAGAGGTCATGGCAAAGGATAAGGAGATACAGCCAGGAAATGTATTGAAAGATAGAACCAGTGTCTTCCCAACACACCAACTACTGGCAACCAGTGAAGTCTGGGACACAATTCTGGTAAAACAAAGTCAAATATAAATTTAAATTAGTATAAAACTAACATAAGCAAAATAATAAATGCTTACCAAAGGCTTCCAGGATTGCAAAGGAGGAAGAAATAAGGACTAGAATTGCCTTAGAGTTTGAACATAACTGCCCATAGCACATACTGTTCTGAATGGCACTCCAGTCACATTGAGCCTTTGATTGTTAAAAAGTGTTCAACAATCTATTAAGACACTTGGCTTCCTCTTCTGCTACATTCTTCCCAGCTTTGCAAATGACATCTGTACGGTAAGATATAAACCAAGTCTCAACGAAATAAACTATCTCATGAGGAAATGTATACCTGAAAGAATAAGCAGGGCCTATCATTGTCTCAATTTTGCTCAGAGAGATTTCTCAATGAATAAAGTCTTATGAATCAATCTTACCATTTTATTCTGGTTTGAGCCAATACAAATCCATTTATTTGCATTTCACAAAGAGTAGATTTTCATTTGTAAAGAAAAAAAGTGTCGCTGAGTGGTGGTGACACACGCCTTTAATCCCAGCACTCAGGAGGCAGAGGCAGGCAGATCTCTGTGAGTTCTAGGACAGCCTGGGCTACAGACTAAGTTCCAGGAAAGGTGCAAAGCTACACATAGAAATTCTGTCTCGAAAAAACAAAAAGAAAAAAAGTGTCTATACAAAGAATGCTTATATATTCTTCAAAACTTGGGTGATCTTAAGCAAAAACAATGCAAGTTTCATGCATAAGCAAAATAATCATGTGATCAGTAATGTCATTGAAAAATAAAATATCAAACAAAACAAATATAACTTCTTCTGAATTTTCTTTATTAACAATCCTAGATTGTTAATCCTGGATACTTGATTATAACTTCATATACTTTCAACTAATTTATATTTGAAACTTACAAAACCAGTCTGTAGCATCCTTAGCCAAAGGGAACTGTGGCATGGTAACATTGCATAAAGTAGCCATTTGTGAAGAAGTCATGCATTAAGTACCAACAAATCAAATTCCTCCCCAAACAGTGAAGGTTATGTTTGCCTTATCTTTCTGCATATTAATCTGAAAAATAATCTTTTTAAAGTCCCCTGACAACAGTGACAAGTGAAATTTAAAAGCTCCCTCTGGAGTTGGTAGTTTTGTTGAAAATAGTGACAAGTAACATGATCATTATAACAAATGAAGGGAAATGTTTCTTTTCCAATCCATAGACAAATATGTGTTCATTTCTTAATACAGCAAGACCACTGGCTGACAGAGAACAATAATTGCATCTCTTCCATCACCAGACCCTTTTAACTGATGGATATATTTCCACTGAGATGATTGAAAGGAAGTAGCTTTTTTATGGTGTTTGCTACCCACTAAACCATCAAAGTTATCTGCAAAAGCAGCAATGTGAAAATAATTATAGCCATTAGTTGTCAAATGCTATTGTGAGATCTACTTGTCTTTACAAGAAAAATACTTTCAAGATATAATAACATACTCTGAGTTTTCCAAATGAAGAGATTAGGGCATAGAGGGATTAAATAAGAATCAAATGTGTACATTATTGGTAAGTATATAATTGAAAAGTAGTTTGAAATAATAAATTATTATGACAATGAAACAAATAAGTAGTATGTAGCCATCTACCTGTGGTGATATATTGTGTATCAAATAAAACTTGCCTGAGGATCAGAGGACAGAGACAGACACTAGATTAAACATAGAGGCCAGGCAGTGGTGGCACATATCCTTTAATCCTAGCACTCAGGAGGCAGAGATTCATGTGGATTTCTGTGAGTTCAAAGCCACCCTGTACTACATGAGATTGATTCAGTCTAGGAGAGAAACAGAGCCAGGCAGTGGTGGCACACACCCTTAATTCCAGTACTTGGGAATCACACACCTTTAATCCCAGCATGTGAGATCTCATGCCTTTGCTACTAGTATTTGGGAAGCACACATGCTATTAAACTCAGCACTAGGAAGGAAGTGAAACGGCTGGGTGGAGAAAGGCATAAAAGGCATGAGGAGACAGGAACTAAGCCCTTTCAGCTGAGGACTCAGAGGCTTTCAGCCAGAGGATTCATGGAGATAGGATCTTGCCATCCATTGGGCCTGAGGATTTGGTAGTGGTGAGAAGTTTCTCTAGTGGCTTGTTCCTTTGTCTCTCTGATTCTCAAGCAAGCTTTATTTGATACACAGTATATCACCACTTCTACTTGAGCCAGATGATAGGTGGACAGAAGATTCCTGTGATGTGTGCATACACATGAAAGACCTCACTTCCTCAGTTGCTGTTAGAACGTAATACTGTAAGGCTTAAGCTGTTTTCCCTTGCACTATGACATAAAAAGTATAATAAAGGAGCAAAGCATAAAGTGACCTCAGTCTTCTTATCTTCATCAATGTTGTAAGAATTATTGCACAGCTTCAAACCTACAAAATGCCAGGAAATAGAGATTTCAAATGTCAGGGAGGGAAAGGAAAGAGTTCCCTTTCCATATAATCTGTGACATGAGGAATAACAGTGAGAAGCACAGACCTTACAGTTCAAGCAATGAAACACCAGGTCTGGACTTCAGACTCTCACCGTGGATAATAATATTTGAAGAGTTCTGTCTCTCATTCCTCCTCCCTGCTTTCTTCTCCATATCCCTTTTGTTGGAACACGGTCCAAGCCTGGAGTTCTGAGAGGGGAATTCTGAGTGCTTGTCAGTAAAGGAGACAAGATTCTTGTGACCCCAGTTTCTTCAAAAACATGGAATTATTTTTGGAATGTATTTTCATGCTACTCCCAGGTGTAGTGAATAGGAGTGAGTTTATTTCAGCTGTTGTTATTCCTAGGCCTCCATGAAGGGAAAAAAAAAAAAACACACATGTAGCTTGTCCTTGTGATTATACAATCTACCCAGATGACTCCGACTCTTCTTGACATTCAAAGTACAAATTGTCTGAGGCTCTAACTATAGTTGGCATTTTTAAGTCTGCTCTCCAAGGTTCAACTACAGTGGTAAACACCTTTCACTTTTGTCGATTGCATTTCAAATTTTAACTCAAGGTCCTTAAATTTAAGATATACACATCTTTCAGAAACTGAACATTCCAGTCATTTGTAATCCAAACTACTAGTTTGACTGAGTCAGGAATATTGCTAACTTAAATCTTAGCGGAGTCACAGAGAACATTTGAGACCAATTTAGGGAACTTAGTGAGACTCCATCTCAAAGCAAAGGCTTAAAAATGGGAGGCTTAAGGACTGGAGATACTTAAACAGCAAAGTGCTTTTCACAAAAGCATGAAGAGTTTCAGCCACTTTAAGTACAAAAGCACACACAGAGATGGCTGAAAATCCAACTAAACAACAGCGGGCTTGTCTACAAACAATGAATGCCTATATTAAAAGAGAAGAGTTATAATGGAAGCCCCTTCCCTTTTTTTTACATTCAGTCTTCTATTTTACTACAGCTCGCATATGATACAATTAGCAAGGTTTGGTTTTCTATTTGTGATTTCAGTGTGGAAGAAAGATGATTGGGGGCTGGAGAGGGGTAGAGCGCTTGCCTTAGCAAGCACAAGGCCCTGGATTCAGTCCTGAGCTCAGAGGGGAAAAAAAAGATAATGATTTTTCAAAATGAGCTGGGGATACTGGATATAGGGGCTCTGTATCTGATAACAGTTTTCATGTTGTACATGTTGTATTTATCCATGTAGCACAGGAATTGTTCTTTTCCAAATCTGTTATATTTATATTAAAGAAAATCACTTAGGATGATACTTTGGCTAATTATTTCAACAAATGCTAAACTCATTTCAAGGCAAAAAAAAAAGGGCTCTTCTACTTAGTTGTAGGTAGAGGAATCAGCAAAAGTGTTAAACATTTTCTGAACTCAAATGACTTAGTCTACATGAGTTATAAAAAGAACACAATGGAATACTATGAAAATTAGAATATTAGACTTTTTAATGAGATGAGAATGATGACATGAAAAGTTCATATGAGGAGAAAAACTGCAGAATTTTCCTAACTTGGTCTTTAAACTTTAAAGTAGTCATATGTATCCACTGGCTCATTATTTTCCTCTTTTCTATTGTTGGTCTGCCTCTGCAAACCTAGATCAATGAGCAGGGTCTCGCTAGTCCACCATTTAGAGAAAAAACTGAGCAGACCATAAGGTAGATTTGGACAGGCCTCAGATGAGACATACTGACCAATCTCTATGTATTTTTTCTTTTCACTATTCATACTACCTTAAGAATCATATTGTGCTCTCTGAAATTTAAGCCAGGGTAAGATATTTTCAACAGAGAAAGCATAATATTACCTAACAATAATTAATACTACGTTGTCAGCCATTGGAAGAAGATGACATTTCAAGAATGATGCTTATGAAGAAATGATATGCAAAGTAATTAAATAAACCTCACTTTCTTTAAATGATTACTTATGCTCAGGTGGCTGCCTTGTTGGCAGGTGACATATTCTCTGCCACTGGATAGCAAAGTCAAACCAAAGAAGCACAATGAACACAGAAACCTTTTCTCATGTTGGCAGAAGTATATGTCCCACCAGCCAGCTCCCAAATAACCACACAGAGACATATTATTAATTATAAATGATTGGACAATAGCTTAGGCTTGTTACTAACTAGCTCTTACAACTTAAATTAACCCATATTTATTAATTTGCATGCTACCACGTGGCTCATGGCTTGTTGCCTATCTACATGCCTTCCTTCTACTGCATCTGTGTGGTGACTCTGTACTCCTTCTTCCCAGTATTTTCTCATTCTGGCTCTCTAGCCTAACCTATTCCTACCTGTCTATTGGCCATTTGACCCTATTTGACCAATGAGAGTGTATGTCTTCACATTGTACAAGAGGATTATTCTACAGCAGTCTCAAAAATAAAAAAACTAAAAAAGAAAGAAGAAAGAAAGAAAGGAAAGAAGGAAGGAAGGAAGGAAGGAAGGAAGGAAGAAAGAAAGAAAGAAAGAAAGAAAGAAAGAAAGAAAGAAAGAAAGAAAGAAAGAAAGAGAGAAAGAAAGACTTTCACCCATCCCAGTCACTAAGGAATGGAATAAACATTTCCCAGGGAATTGAGGACAGAGAACTTCCTACTTCCTCATCTCGACTGCCAGGGGAGGACTAAATTGTAAGAAATGACAGGCCAAGACTTCCCTTTCTTACAAGAGTGGAATGTTTCATCCCTTATTTATCTCTCTCTGGAGGGCTGAAAAGGACTCTCTTTGAGGAAGGCTCCATGATGCTCAACTCAGTTATTCTAGCAGTCCAGCTCTACTTTCCCCTGTTAGCCTGGGGAATCATAAAGCTGATATTTTAAGTTTCACAAAATGGATACTTAATTATTTCTGAAATAAAAAATACAGCTGAGAGATGAAACTTTATAGCCTCTAGCTAGATCTAGACAACTATTGAATCAAGGTTTATATACTTGATTCAGTCAAGAATTCAATCCTGGAGCTGGAGAGATGGCTCAGAGGATACAATCCTTGAACCACAAGCCCACACACCTGAGTCTGATCCCCAGAATCCACAGTGGGGGGAAAATGATTTCAGAAAAGTTGTGTTCTGACTACACACATTACACACTCACACATTAATATTCTCTCTCTCTCTCTCTCTCTCTCTCTCTCTCTCACACACACACACACACACACACACACACACACACACACACACAAAATAAATAACAAATAATCTAATTTTGGAATCTTATAAAGAGATGTCCAATATTGGAATATTAAAAAGAGATGTGGGGTGATAGTATTTTCTCCCAAGAAGAACTGCCTATATTTCTTTGTTAGCTATGTGCCTCAAGTTCTCATGAAGAAACTCTGGGGGCTCAGGTGTTAGAATACTTATAATGGCATTGAGTGGTGCAGCCAATGAACTTTCTATGCTGACTTAATGGTGTTTACTTTATTACTTACTCTTCAAAGTTTCTGATGACCAGATGTCTCCCTAACTGTGCTTTCAATCCTACCCAGTGACTGTTGTAAGTCACAAACTACCATCTGCTCATGACTAATAGTTCATATTAAAAGCAGACTAACATTTTGTCCCCAAGAATCACACCATTTGCTCCCCATGACTGGACATCCTACAGAACATCAATGATACCATAGTATTTATTTAATTATTTCAAAATCAGCACACTAGTTAAATATCATCAGACTTTTAATGACCACAGGAGAATAGAGTTCTCCTAACAAGTCCCACATAAGCTAGTCTATCCATTCTTGCCTTCCAACTTTTACATGTTAAAGCTGAGTTTTCAATGGGTTTGAAGGTCAGGAATGACTTTCACATGATATTTAAGGGCCAAAATCATGGACCACAGTATCTTCCTTCTAGTTCCATTTCTACAATTGCTGGTTCAGGGTATTTTTATGGTTCAGCTTTTCTACTTATAGTAAGAAAAGAAACAAAATCTCCCACCACATAGAATTCTGCTGAGGACCAACTGAAATTGTGTATCTAATATGTCTTGGCACATGATGTGTAACCAGGAAATGCTTATTCTTAATAACAGTATTTTTGTGGGCTTGGGTCAATTTTTATTTCCAGAACTATAGCCACTTAATGATTTGAATTCAACATTTCGTTTAACCTATTTTCAGAAAGAGGATAATAGAGCAAAAATTATTTTGACCATATCGCAGAATACATTTAAGTGATTGTATCACATTTACTTGAAATGTTTTTAAAGGAAATAAGCCATTCCATGTTTATTTGAAAACTTCATCTTTTTCTTCTTCATCTCATTTCCCTTGTATCCCAGAGGCAATTGCTTTTAGCCAGTATGTATCTTCACATCTATGGTATTTTACTGTTACAAGTACAAGCTCCAAGCAAAAACAGTAGCGTTTGTAAGGTTTTAACATTTATATAAATATGGCCATAACTTAAATATCACAGTCAAACTTGCATTGTTAAATTATTTTTATTTGTTGTTTGTTTCTTTGAGACAGGGTCTCTCTACATCAACCTGGCTATCCTGGAACTCAATATGTAGACCAGCCAGGCTCAAACTCACAGAGACCCACCTTTCTCTCTCTGTTTAATCCTAAATGCTAGGATTAAAGGTGTGTACTACCATATCCAACCTGACCTTGCTCTTTTAATTCAACAATAGGATTTGAAATACAGCAAAACCTAAAATACTTCATATATCCCTGCCCTTTACTTTCAGTGAAATATTTCTCTCTATCTATCTATCTATCTATCTATCTATCTATCTATCTATCTATCTCTCTATCTATCTATCTATTTATATATATATATATATATATATATATATAGCAGTGTATCAATAATGATTAAAGAAAAACATAAATATAAATAAGGATATTGCAATATTTTTCACTTTAGGAAAATAAGTTTTAATAGTGAATTTATTCAAACATGTTTCAACATAAAACCTGGTAATAAATTAAGGATACATAATATATCAGGTTGTTCCTTCATTTGATCTACATATTTTCATGTTGGGATAATGTAAACATATCATAACAACTGATACATCTACATGGAACACATAGTCAACTTCACATTATCTATCTAGAATTGTCTTCAAGCATTTTCTATTTTGCAACTCACATGGGTAAAAATGAAAGCTATATTAGTTTGTTCTCATTTGATGTCCTGTGTCTGAGCTTCTATATATTAATAGATCATAGTTTTCCTTAATGTTAATTGTGTTTTATATCCTATTACTATATATACTTGTTTCTTTTTTTTGTTACTTAGTAGTATTACCATTTTTATCCTGGGTTAATACATGTACAAGTTTGACACTTATGTCTCATTCTTCTTCATTAATCTTTATCCATCAACTAATTTATTAAACTACTTGAACTATTTAACTTATAATAAATTGAATTTATTGTCTGTCTGTTTTATCTACATTATTCTTCATTATACCCGTGTAGATATGTCTGAAAATCTATTCTTTAGCACTCTTTGAAGATTAACTAGTCCACTCTCATTTGAAATTTTATTCTAATTAATATAATCACATTAGCTATGTAGGGTAATTTGGATAGAGAACTTTAAAGATCATTTCTCATAAAATCTACACCACATTAAATATACAACATTTTTAAAATATTGTGAATTCTTAAGTAAATCTTCAATTTCTGTCTCAGGAAAATGATGAACTCTAACATCAGTTTATTTGTATATATCATTTAAGAGTTCTTTCTCATGTAGTCTGTGCTGTAAGTCACCTTCACATTTCAAAAGTGAGTTCATATCTTACTAGTGTATCTATTCACATCAGCATCAAATACTGAATCCATTTCCCCACTCCTCCTTGCTGTTTTTCTCTACCACTTATCCATTGTGATTGATTTGTTCCCCAAGACAAGTAAGGGCATTCCAGACTACATTGTACAGGAGTTCTTGAAATGTGATTTTGCTGTTCCTTATTTTAATTAGAGGAAAACCTATTTCTCCAACCCAGGAATAGGCACTTGTAGAATATTATTTTAAGATGTGTTACACTTGTTTATGCTGAGAAACGTTTGTTTAATGATGCAAAGATGTATTGCATTCTTTTATGTTTCATTTGTTTAATTCTGTGAAGGTGTGTTACTCTGCCTGTCCAAAACACAGGATGATCTAATAAAGAGCTGAACATCCAATAGCAAGGCAGGAGAAGGGATACACAGGGATGGCAGGCAAAGAGAATAAACCAAAGGAGAAATCTGGGGGAAGAAGAAGAAAGAGCAAGAGAGTAAGGAGAGGAGGATGCTAGGAGCCAGCCACTTGGCCACACAGCCAGCTATAGAATAAGAGTGAAAGTAAAGTATATAGAAGTAAGAAAAGGAAAAAGCCCAGAGGTAAAAAGTAAATATGATAATTTAAAGTTAAGAAAACATGGCAAGAAATAAGCCAAGCTAAGGCTGGGCATTTATAATTAAGAGTAAGCCTCTGTGTGTGATTTATTTGGGAGGTGGGTGGTAGGGCCCCCAAAATTCAAAAAGTAAAGAGCAAAAACTACCCATAGCAGACACAGCATTTAGATTTGCTTTGACCAGAAATGATGTCGTGTATCTCCAGAAGTAGACTTTCTAAGAACCTACAGCTTCCAATTCTCACCCTCTTTGAATCTTGAATGCTAGATGAGGAAACTGTCCCAGGAAAAAAGTAGTGCTGAGACAAGACACTCCCGTTGATTCTAGTAATCAAATGGGCTATAAACTGTCTGATGACTTAAGTACATGACTGAAATCAGGTAAGAAATCAGATAAGAACTGTGCAGCTGGACATGCCTATACAGATTGTAATCTCACAAACTAAAATGATACATAAATGGCCTTTGACTTACACACTGAACCACCCATACTTCCTCAGACTCTATCATATGAACTAAGTAATGCCTACCATTGCACACAATTCCCATGGCCAATGGAACCGCATATGAAAGCATTGCATTTTTTACTATTGCTTTTAAAATATAATATTATATTAAGCAGCTCTAACCACTTTTTGCTTTCATGTTCTCCTTCATATGAAATCATCCCCACCGATGTCATACAGATCTAATTATTTCTTTGTTATAATTGTGTAAAATCCAGTGTCATGTGTGTGTCATGATCATATAATCATTCTCATTCCCTCAGAAACTCACTCTTGCTATTTGTTATTTTATGCACTGTGGTTATGAATACTTCCATGCACCTTCCTTGTGTGAAGCACATTTATCTCAAGGAAATAAACTGTAATAGTGTCTCAGCAGTAAGTCATATATACCAAGCTCACTCTCAGTTTCCTTCTTTGTGCTTTGCTTCTTCTTTTGAGGTCCTCATTTTATTTTGTTAAATGGCCAATATTCAACCTTTAGGGACATATTTGTATTAGACATTTGACTGAGATATCCTATGACATCTTACAAACCGCACTTTCCCCTATGAGAAATGACAGAAATGGTATCTATGTTGTCTGTTTAATTTAGGGCTTTATTCTTTTAATGTAGCTAACCTATAAATATCACTTTATTGTTTCTCTCTTTGCTCAGTTACAGGTTAGAAGGTGACTCATAATCACATTTTTCACTCTTTGAAAGCATATGGTCATTCAAGTTCAGAAGCACAGTAGGTTTGCACTTTTTTGTTTATTTATTCCAACTCTAAAATAGAGTGATACTTCCCTTTGTCTCCTTTCAAAAAACTATTTTTATTAATTAAATAATTAACAATAACTTGGTTCGTTCATGGAATGTATTCTTATTGGACTCTTAACCACTCAATCTCCCTTCTACTCTTATCATTCACATGCCCCTTACAAATCCCTTTCTCATATTCATTTCTGTTTACCTTGTTTTGTGACCTGATCCAGTGAGTTTATCCAGGACAATCTGAGTGACATAGGTTTGTAACTGCCCACTAGGGCATCTTTATTCTTTGCTTTTTTTTCTTTGTATATTTTTTATTGTCTTTTATTTTTGTCAACAGTGTTTTAATACTTTGGTAAAATCTCTAATATCATTAATCAGTGATATACTTATTTTAGTTATATTTGAACAAACTTTATATTTGATAATAAAAATTTTAGAGCTTGGAGGATTATTTGAAGTAATATTTTTAATATTTTACCTCCCAAGTGTGTGCTAATCATCTACAAATACAATGTATTTATCTGTGAAGCTTCCACCCCATGTTACACTAATATATATATATACTTAATTAACTCCAATTATCTATTAGTAAATTTGTTACAGTTTTCTATGAAAACTGATATGTCATATGACAATGAAGATTTTCATTACTTCCCTAATTATCACCATGGTCTTTATTTCTGTGCCTTATTATATTATAAAATGTTCTATTAGGGCTATACTAAGTATCCTTGCTTCATTCAATATGAGTTTGTCAGTGTTAAATGTCATGATAGCTGTAGGTTTTCAAAAGAATATTCACCATCATTAGAATTGTTTTCTACTTAGTTTGGAGGGACATTTTAGTTGTATTTAACTGTGACTTTTGTCAGGATACTTACTCCTGCATTTGTCAGCAACATCTGAAAACTTTCACTATCAATGATTGCAGGAAGGTATGTTATACTGGTACATTTTGACCTAGAAGTGTTGAAATAACCCCTATTTTAACATGTGTGTTCACTTGTAGATGGTTGAATTCATTTTTACTTTATTTATTTAATATTTATAGCTATTCTGCCAGCACTTACATCTGTGCACCGTATGTGTGCTAGTGCTTTTGGAGGCTGTGAGAGGGCATCACATCTTCTAGGACCGGAGTTTCAGGTACTTGTAAGCTGCTATGTGGTTGTTGGAAACTAAACCCAGGCCTTTTGGAAGAAAAGCCATTTTCTTCACCACTGAGTCATATCTCCAGTGGATGATTTAAATTTTTGATGGTATCTGGTAAGTATTTTACACTGATGTTCATAAGGAAGAGTGGTTTATAATAGAATACTTACTTTTCAGAGTTTAGTGTTAGTTTAGGCTGGAAAGGTGAAGTTCTTTCGACAGTGATTCTCTGTTTACTGAAAATGTTTATATGAACTTAGCATGAAGTAGTTTTGGATAAGCAACAGTGAAAATATCAAATCCTGAGGGTTTATTTGAGGAAAATACTATTGTAACAACACAAATATGTTTAATAAATATGAGGGTATTCAATTGTTTCTTCTACTTAATCAAATTTGAAAAGTTGTGTTCTACAAAGATTCATAATAATTTGGTTAATTCCATATTGGGTGATTCTAGTTGATAATATTTTTTTTTTATTCCTTAAAGTTCATAGGGTCTACAATAAAAAATTATACAAATCTATTATCAATGTTCATAGTTCTGATTCTGCTCAATCTTTTTAATTAGTCAAGGTAGGAATAAAACAATCCTACTGAGCAATGAAGAGACTGAACAGTGGTTAAGAACACTGACTATTTTGCAGAAGACCCAGATTCTACTCCCAACATTCACAACCAGATTCATGACCATCTCCAAATCCAGTTCCAGGGGATCCATGGGCAAGGGACACACATGTGGTACAGACTTACATGAAGGCAAAGCACCCATACACAAACCTGTTCAATAAGTATGGGATATTTAATTTTTTAAAAGACAGTCCTATTGACCTTTTAATATATAGATTTTGATTTTTTTAAATTTAAAATATGATTATTATTCTTATTCATATGCATTATTTACATTCTTCTACTGATGTTGATTTGCTTTTCCTATATGCCTTCAAAACAAAGACTAGTACTCTGATGTTAGAACTCTCTTCTACATTGTAAACTAAAGCCTCACGTTTCTCTTTAAGAACTGCTTTCACTATGTTCAGCTGTTTTCATGTGCTTTATTTGTATTGTTGTTCAACTTAGCATATTTCCTGATTCCCTTTGGATCCTTAGTTATTTAGATTTCGATATTATTTCTAGAAAATGAGAATTCTTTTAGACAGCACATTATGATTGTTACCTATTTTTGTTCTATTTTAGTGGGAAACAGATCGTGTAAAATCTCGATTGTTTAAAATCTATTGAGATGTGTGAGATAGTCTAATATATTGTCTATCCCAGTGAATATATCTGAAGGAACAAAAGGAATATGTGTTTTGAAATGACTGCACATATGATATTAATGTCAAGATCCACTTGTGCTTTTTCTGTCCCATACACTATTAAATAACCCAAAAGTGATGAGCTGATCCTACCACAATCATGGCATTTTCTAACCACGTCTATAAAATTTTCCTTACTGGTCTTTGAAGCTTTGTTAAAGGTGAAAAAACTTTTGTAATATTAGTTTTTTTCTTCATTGAATTGCCGTCTAGCATTAAATAATAGCCTCTATAGAAAGTATGCTTTGTCTAATTTACATAGCCAGCCCATGCTTACTATTTGCATGATGTTTTTTTAGTCAGCATTTATTGTCTACCTATGAACATTTATATGTGTTAAACATGTCTTTCTCTTGGACAGATCTTAGTTACTCTCAATTCTGATATACATTTCTAGTTTCTTTTTAATTCTTGTATCTGCCTGCTGAATATCATTTTAATCCACCTGTTGGTCCCTCGGCTTTTAAATATATATCAAATACCATTATTAAATAAGTATATTGGAAAGAGGCTGATGGACAGACAAACAGAAACAAGAACATAATGAGACCAAGAGAAGACATTGGTTGCTAAATAATTATAATAGGGATATCTGTACACAGTATAGTTTTTCTACACATATTTATATTCAATATGATAACATTACATAGAAATTTTGCCATTAATTTATAGATTAATCATATGTTTGCTACACATATATGGAAAACCCTAAGTGCAATAATATTTACTTTTATGTTATTGTTTATCTGTTTAATTACTGAACTGGGCATTTCTTTTACAAAAACTCTATTAGTCCAGCAAACAAAATCAAAGCATATTAATCAATATTAATTACACAGCAAATGATAAAATGGGCCTGCACAGATAAATACAGTGATTTTCTTTTTTCTATTAGTTCTTAAATAATGTCATAGGGTACAGCAATGCAAACTTTTTCTTGCTGAGGATTTGCTTATTTTCCTCCAGTATGGTCTCCCTTCTTGAATTAACATCGATCTACAGTAATGACCAAATCTGTGCAGGCTTTCTTATACATTATTTAGGAAATGTGTATATTCAGCACATATATTATTTTTAAAGAAATAGTAGCTACTACATATAATTTAGCACTATTATTACTTTTAATTAATCGCTTGTTCTAAGGGTAAATCCATATCACAGTATAGATGTTGTGATTGCTTCCTCATCACTCTGCTAGTAAAGAATGAATTCCTGCCCAAGCCCAATAATTTCAGTCCCACATAGCACCCTGGAGGAGAAAATGCAGGCATGACATAGATGGCAATTTAGCACACAAACATGGGGAACATGAGTACATTGGATAAAGGGAGCCCTGGTAAAAGAAACCTGGGGCAGAATAAGAAATTTGCAGCCAGGTCAGAGAATGGCTCAGACTTAAGTTGTAAAGTGTTTGAACAATTTGAGTTAGAAAAGTTTTGGTCTGGATGTCTATAGATTAATCCTTGGTTTTCTATAGAGGGGATGTTAGATATAGAACTGTGGGAGGTGGGCTTGCACATTGCATGGAGAAAGGAAGTTAGGACTGGGTGTTCCTTGTCTGAATCATTCTATCCAATTATTATGGCTATAATCTGGTGTCTGCCTACTGGTGCAGGGTAGGGCAGTGAGTTACAGCAACCACAAGCTTTTCTAGAGACAGAGATGAGGACAGTGAGAAAAAAAGAAAAAGAACTAGGGGAAAATCAAGATGGTACCGATAGAAATTCTTGCTGTGCCAAAGAGGATAGTTCTACAAAAGGAGGAAGTCCCAGTAAGGGACCTGAAGGGTGGCCCGAGTGAAGGCCTCTTGGTGCCATCGGTTTTATACCTTTCTTTGAATACATTGTTTGAACACTGTAGCTTAGAAAGTGAAGAATCTCAACCACTGCCACATTTCGACCCTTTTCATGGCTTTGTGCTCGCTGTAATGATGGCTGGACAAATGAACAACCCAGTGTATCTGCTTTCCCAGGGAAATTAAATTCTGGGGATGACTGGATCCTGGCAGGCTAGAAATAGTGACTCAGACATGTGCCACCAATCTCTTTGCGGCTCTTGCAGTAGTCCTAACATCTAATGCCCCATGTATAGAACACTAAAACAACAATTATTTAAAAAAAGAAAGAAAAGAGGGGAGAACTCAGGGGTATTCTTGCACTTTCCTTATTTACTCATAAGTTTTAAATTTTGCCTCAAGGTGACATTTGTTCAAGAACTCAAAACATATCGCTACAGAAGATTTTGAACTGCCTTTAAACAATGTTGTCTCCAATGGAAAATTCAGCATGTTACAGGCATCCCTTATAGGCCCCAAGGTGAAGCTGTCGTGAAGGGAGCACACAAACAACTCAAAGAACAAACTGATGAACACAGAGTGGGGAACGTGGGTCTGAATAAGGCTCATCCTCAACATCTTAGTAATATGGCATTATTTAATTTAAATTTATCTTGAAAACAGATGACAAGGGAAATACTGCAGCTCATAAACACTGGGCACCTGTGCCAAGGCCCACGAGGTTACCTCTGGTGCCAAGGCCTACGAGGTTACCTCTGGTGCCCTGGAAAGATGTAATAACAAGTAAATGGCAATCACTACCCCATTACTTACCATTGGGAGAGGTTTGTCTTGTGACTTTCCAGAAAATGAACCAAAGCCTACCTGGATTCCTGCCTGGCTCATCAGACTCTAGACAGCTGATATCTACAAGAAGCAGATGAAACTGATCAGCTTCAAGAGACTCAAGTACCTATCCTGCTCATGTGTTTGCTTACTGCACTGACTCTAAAATATGCCAGTGCTGAAAATTGTTGGGCTTTGGTACCTAACCTCCTGTGTTATCAGGGGTAAGGTCAGAGGACCTTGTCTGCAGCTGTTTGATGATGACTCCAGCCTATTTCCTGATATGAATACTATAAAGGAAGATTCTAAAATTTGGAATGACATCATTCCTATGCCTATATACCCTCTTTTCTTTTATGTTCCTTATAATCTGTTTACCTATGCTACTATATTTTTAGTTGTAATATATTGGTTGGCATATTCTGCTCATCGATCAAGGAGCTCTGCTCTCAGTAAAGGAAAGTGACATAGAATGGGGAAGTGTAGAAAAGGCAGGCAAGATCTGGCAGCCAGCCTACCTGGCATACTGTATTTCTAAATAGAAGCATGGCACACCATGCTCCTGTGTGTTCCAAGAAGTCAGAACACTGAATTCTTAAGTAGGATGAGTAGTCCTTAGCAGGCCTGCTTCTGAGTCTGTACTCTCCGTGTCTCCTTTAACACGCTTCCTGTGCACATAGACTCTGGCAGTATGATCTCTCACTGTCCAATCCAAGGTAATATGCTAACCAACCCCAGTCGAAAGGCTTCCACTATGTAAGTGGTTGTTCCTGTACAATAAAGCAGATGATGTTCCCTGAAACAGTCTCTGGAGTGGTTCATCTCTATACCCTTCACAGACCCACAGGGAAATCCCAGTAACGATGGAAGCACCTATCATTTGACAAATGATATTGACAGAAGACTTTAATATGTAAATTCACAGCCCTCTGGAAGAATGCCCCATACATCACTCAGAGTCACATAGGGGTTCTACTCAGGAATGGTGGGCATGACATCAGCAATAGTAAGAAGCAGATTTTATAGTATAGAGAACAAGTTATCATCTGATTTTCATGGAAGAGTGCATGGATTTTCAAATAATGACATATGCTACTTACTACTAAGCAAGAACTGTGCTTGCTCCCTTGAGCAAGGATGACCATTTGGCAAAACTGTTATCTACAGACACATAATACCAGATGGAATTGGGATCTTTATTTCACCATAGGACAGCAGAAAACTATTTATTTAAATTTCAGAATTTTACCATATGTGAGTCAGCAACTGTACAGCCCTGTGAATAACAGACATGTTGTGCAGAATATCCCCTCCTACCCATTCTTTGGGCATGTGTGCTATTTACAATATTTTGTTTGTAATTTTACAAATATTACAAACAACGCTGCAGAAACATTTTTTATGCTGTGTGCATATTTGTGTTCATGTTGTTGAAGAAATAATCTTATATTCATGTTGCCCAGTTCTTTTTTATTTTTCTTTTATTAAAAAAATAGTTTCATACAATATATTCTGTTTACTGTTTTTTCTCCCTAACTGTTCTGAGAGTCTCCCCATGTCCCCTGCCATACACATCCACACCTGTTCTCTCATTGGAAAAAAAAACAGGCATCTAAAGAGAAATAATAAAATAAGATAAATAAATTAAAAACATAAGAAAAAGAACCAAAGAAAATGCCCTAACAAAGCATTGTGAGACAAAGAACTTCCAAAGATGCCATTGAGTTCAGTTTTTGTTAGCCATCTACTGCTCAGCATGGGGCCTGCCCTTAAAAGTGGTCCATATCCCCAGTAAGATTTTATTGCAAAAATCTGATTTTCCATTTGAAAGTGATTATCTATTGAAGATAGCATCTGGCTTAGGGATGGGGGCTTGTGTCCTCTTCTCTTCTCAGTGCTGGAAATCTGTCTGGTCCTGACCTCTGTATGCTCAGTGTAGGCTCAATGCATGCCACCACAGTCTCTGTGAGTTCATGTGTGTGTGTGTGTGTGTGTGTGTGTGTGTGTGTGTGTGTGTGTGTGTGTGTGTGCTATGCTTGTATCTTGTTTCCTTGGTGTTTTCCATCCTTTTCTGGCTCTTACTATCTTTTAGCCTCCTCTTACACAGGGTTCGCTGAGCCCTGAGAGGAAGGATTTGATGGAGATATCTCATTTAAGACTCTGTGTTCCAAGGTCTCTCACAATCTGCACATTATCTCTCTGTAAGTCTCTATCTGTTCCCATCTACTACAGAAGAAACTTTCTCTAATGATGGCTAAGCAAGGCACTGGTCTATAAGTATAGTAAAATGTCCTTAGGAGTCATTTTATTGTCTTGTTACTCTAGAAGAACAGTGGTATTTGGTTTTTCCTCTAGATGTCTGAACTAATTTAGACCCAGGTTCTTGTTCATCCAAGCAATGTCAGGGATGGATTCTATCTCATGGAGTGGGCCTTAAATTCAATCAGATATTGGTTTTACAAGCTTTGTGTCACAATTACTAGTGCATCTTGAGGGCAGGTTATCTTTGTAGACTGAATGGCTTATAGCTGGGTTGGTGTTTACCGTTTTCCTTTGGTAGCATGCAAAGTACCTTCTAAAATCATGAACACTAGTCAGTGATGGTGAAGACTCTATGTAGGCACCAGCTCAACTTCTCCATGTTCAATGAGTCATGAACATGCTGTCTTCAGCAAAAGGACCTTATCATCAGTTTGTGGAGAGCAACCAATAGCCTTAGCAATACATAAGGGGTTGTTTGGGGTTCTGAAGAGACTTTCTTAGCCAACAACTTGATTAGATGTAAACCATTCCTAGACTGGAAGCTTAATTTGATGATGAAAGATATATAGTTGGGGATCATATTTGGAGATTTCATTTAGATCATTTTGCTATTTTATGAAACTTCTACTGTCAGGGGTTTCCATATGAACTTTCAAATGGCCCTTTGTTTTTACTGTTCTCCCTCATATATGTATTCTGTCCTTCACTGCCCTCTCCCCTCCCACTCCCCACTGATCTTCCTCTTCTATCTGCCCACCCCCATTCTGCCTCCATTCATACCTCTCTAGTCTATTTTCACTTCCCATGATAATCCCACTTCCACCCCTTTCCCTTAACCCCTTACTCTTTGCATAACCCCTACAGTTGTATGGATTGTAGCTTGCTTACTGAAGACTTACATAGTGCCTATTTCTTTTCAAATTGATTAATTTCTTTATAGTTCAAATGCGCATGAAGTTTTGTCAAATACCATTAGTCTCCTCTTAACTCTTTATAACATTTTATTTTCAACTTCAATGAGGAACATATGAGTGTCTGCTGGAGCACTAATTTGCTAAATATCAAGGATTTGAATTATTGCTGTTTTACTAGTTAAAAATGCTACTCCAATTTCAGTCCAATCTGTACTTCTGATACTATGAATGAAACTAAGAATATGTCTGTTTCATGTGTGGCAGGGTAATTGATCTTAATTTTTCCTCTTTTACAGAATTTTATTATGTATGCTTCCATGGTTATTTTTCTGTATTAACTTTAAAATTATTCATCTCTTATTAAAGATAAAAAGGTTGATAAAAACACCATTTTAGTCAGGGAAATAACTCTATCCATTAAAGTGATTTTTTCACAAGCATTAAGACATAAATTTGAGCCGGGCGGTGGTGGCACACGCCTTTAATCCCAGCACTCAGGAGGCAGAGGCAGGAGGATCTCTGGGAGTTTGAGGACAGCCTGGTCTTCAAAGTGAGTTCCAGGAAAGGTGCAAAGCTACACAGAGAAACCCTGTCTCGAAAAACCAAAAAAAAAAAGACATAATTTTGATCCACAACACCTACCAAAGTAGTAAATAAAGAAAAATTAGATACAGTTGCCTATGATACAAAACCTGGGACTTCATGGACAAGAAAATCAGAAGGGCTTGGAGGCTGGCCTATCTGCTTGAATCAGTGAGCTCCAAATTCAGTGAGAGACCATATCTAAGACAACAAAGTGGCAAGCAATTAAGGAAGAAACCAAATGTGAACTTCTGTCTTCTATATGTATATCCATTAAATAAATGTTTATTTGTACACACAGGATCACACAGACATATCCATGTGCACAAAAAGCATTATCACACTAAACTTATAAATTATCAGGAATATGTATATTCATGGTATTTTGTTATCTAAAAACAAGAAATGTCTACATGTTCAATTATAACTACATGTCTTTTTATTGTTTTAGATGTTTTGATGTAAACAATGTTTTGGTAAACAGGGGTTATTATTTTTCTTTCTCTAAATTTTTGTATTAAAATACTTTCTCTTTACATTTTTTTTTCATTTTTTCCTTTTATTTTATTTTACAATACCATTCAGTTCTACATAACAGCCACAGATTCCCTTGTTCTCCCCCTCTCTGCCCTCCCCTTTCCTCCCCCCCCCAGCCCAACCCCCATTCCAACCTCCTCCAGGGCAAAGCCTCCCCTGAGGACTGAGATCAACCTGGTAGACTCAGTCCAGGCAGGTCCAGTCCCCTCCTCCAAGATTGAGCCAAGCGTCCCTGTATAAGTCCCAGGTTTCAAACAGCCAACTCATGCAATGAGCCCAGGATCTGGTACCACTGCCTAGATGCCTCCCAAACAGATCAAGCCAATCAACTGTCTCATCTATTCAGAGGGCCTGATCCAGTTGGGGGCCCCTCAGCCATTGGTTCATAGTTCATGTGTTTCCATTCGTTTGGCTATTTGTCCCTGTGCTTTATCCAACCTTGGTTTCAACAATTCTCACTCATATAAACCCTCCTCTTTCTCGCTAATTGGACTCCCGGCGTTCCACCTGGGGCCAAGCCGTGGATCTCTGCATCCAGATTCCTCAGTCTGTGGATGGGGTTTCTGGTACAACTATTAGAGTGTTTGGCCATCCCATCACCAGAGTAGGTCAGTTCAGTCTGTCTCTCGACCATTGCCAGCAGTCTTTTGTGGGGTTATCTTTGTGGATTTCTGTGGGCCTCTTTAGCACTTTGTTTCTTCCTTTTCTCATGTGGTCTTCATTTGCCATGGTCTCCTATTCCTTGCTCTGTTCTTGTTCTGATCTGTTCTTGATCCAGCTGGGATCTACTGCTCCCACAGGCTCTCGTACCCTCGACCCTTGCCCTTCATTGCTCCCACTCATGTCCAGGCTATTCATGTAGATCTCAGCCATTTCTCCGTCATTGGGAGATCCTCATGTCTTTCTTGGGGTCCTGTTTTCCAGGTAGTCTCACTGGTGATGTGAGCAGCAGTCCAGTGATCCTTGTTCTATATCTAGTACCCTTCTATGAGTGAGTGCATACCATATTTGTCTTTCTGAGTCTGGGTTACCTCACTCAGGATGATTTTTTCTAGATCCATCCCTTTGCCTGCAAACCTCATGATGTCATTGTTTTTCTCTGCTGAGTAGTATCCCATTGTGTATATGTGTCACAATTTATTTATCCATTCTTCAGTTGAAGGACATCTAGATTTTTTCCAGGTTTTGGCTATTACAAACAATGCTTATATGAACATAGCTGAGCAAATCTCAACAGATACAAAACAATTGGAATAACCTCCTGTGTTCTATCAGACCACCATGGTCTAAAGTTAGATTTCAACAACAACAAAAACTACAGAAAACCTACGATCTCATGGAAACTGAATAATGCTCAACTGAATCACCAATGGGTTAAGGAAGAAATAAACAAAGAAAGTAAAGACTTCCTAGAGATCAATGAAAATGAAGACACCACATATCCAAACTTATGGGACATTATGAAAGCAGTACTAAGAGGGAAATTCATAGCACTAAATGCCCACATAAGGAAGTTGGAGAAATCTCACTAGTGACTTAACAGCACACCTGAAAGCTCTAGAACAAGAAGAAGCAAAGTCTCCCAGGAAGAATAGATGCCAGGAAATTATCAAAGTGAGAGGTGAAATTAATAAAATAGAAACTAAGAGAACAATACAAAAAATTAATGAAACAAAGAGTTGGTTCTTTGAGAAAATCAACAAGATAGACAAGCCCTTATCCAAACTAACCAAGAGACACAGAGAGAGAATCCAAATCAACAAAATCAGAAATGAAAAGGGGGACATAACAAGAGACATTGAGGAAATCCAGAGAATTATAAGGTCATATTTCAAAAACCTCTACTCCACAAAACTGGAAAACCTAAAAGAAATGGACAATTTTCTGAATAGGTACCACATACCTACGTTAAATCAAGACCAGATAAATTTAAATAGTCCAATAACCCCCAAGGAAATAGAAACAGTCATTAAAAGTTTCCCAACCAAAAAAAGCCCAGGACCAGATGGTTTCAGCGCAGAATTCTACCAGATCTTCAAAGAAGAGTTAATACCAATACTCTCTAAATTGTTCCACATAATAGAAACAGAAGGAACATTAGCAAATTCCTTCTATGAGGCTACAATTACCCTGATTCCTAAACCAAACAATGATACAAGAAGGAAAGAGAACTACAGACCGATCTCCCTCATGAACATTGATGCAAAAATACTCAATAAAATAATAAAATACTGGCAAACAGACTCCAAGGACACATCAAAACAATTATCCACCATGATCAAGTGGGCTTCATCACAGGGATGCAAGGGTGGTTCAACATACGAAAGTCCATCAGTGTAATACACCATATAAACAAACTCAATGAAAAAAAAACTACATGATCATCTCACTAGATGAAGAAAAGGCATTTTACAAAATACAACACCCCTTCATGATAAATGTCTTGGAGTGATCAGGAATTCAGGGATCATACCTAAACATAATAAAGGCAATTTACAGCAAGCCAACATCAAATTAAATGGAGAGAAACTCAAAGCAATTATCTTTACATTTTAAGCTGATATTGTTTATAAATACAAATCATATTGTTTGTTTCTATATTTTATAGTGAAATAACCTAAGAGCTATTTTCAGTCACACAAAAATCTCATTTTATTCCATTAATATAGATTCTGCAAAAGCAAGTATTTTTCCACATTTGATTATTATCTGTTTAATTTCATGAAAGTTCCTGTATTTCCTTTATGTGAGTAATATTCTCCAATGAGAAGGCACATTACACACTGATATGAGACTCCATTGTCTGTAATGATGTGTGTGTGTGATAGTCAGCTTTCCTTCATTGTGACAGCATAGTCAGGGGGACAAATTAAGATAGAGGTAGGTGCTTCAGATAGTTTTTGACATTTCAGTCCGTGGTAAGCCAGATTGAGTACCATAAGCAGAAAGCATGCAGGAGACACTGGATATACTGACTATATAGGATATACTTTGAGACTAAAGCAAGGCATGAGACACTGGTGGCAAGCGAATATAGTAAAAGATGCCGTTCACCTCACGTTGGTTAGGAAGTAGACAAAATGAGAAAGGAAGAGGTGAAAGTCTCAAAATTCCCTAGTGATCTAGTTGCCTCTAAGGCCTAAATCCTAATAGCCCATTCAGCTATGAAATCATTGATGAGTTAATTCATTAATGAAGTTAGCATTCTCATGACCCAATCACCTCTCAATAGTGCTACCAGCTGAGGGCCATGCCTTACACACTAGGAGACACTCAGATCAAAGGTGTAATTGTATATATTTACTCAAGGAAAACTTTCATTCACATAAAACAGGAAAAATACTTGGAATTTACTATTGGTAGATTTTTTTTACTACCTAATGCGGGAGTCAAAATTTCATCAGTTTCCCAAATTCAGTATATGCACCAAAATAACTTTTCTATTTCGTAGCTTAGTTCATGATTGGGTATTCATTTGTCCTTTGTCTTTCATCTCCACTAGTCTGGAGAAATTTTTCAGTCTTGCCTCCTCTTTCTTGAAGTCTGAGAGAGTATGAATTCATTATTTTATATAATATCTCTTGGATTATGCTTGCATAATAGTTCCTATGGTTAAACTAGAGTTTGAATAAAGCAGAACAGCACAGAAATGCTGGTGTTGTCTTTCTTAGGATGTTCTAACAAAAGAAACTTGAGGAGAATTTGTTCTTTTCCTGTTGCTATTCAGTTTTAATCACTGGGATAATGGGTTATTTCCCGGGTTTCTCCACTGTAAAACTATTTTTTGCTTTATAATTAATAGGTATATTCTGAGATGATTAATTAAGATCCAATTTCAGTATCCTGGGTCTTATCATGCTTTTTTTAAAAAAGCTATTAGTGTAAGTTCATTGTGCAAAGTAAAGGTTTTATGACACTTTTGTTCAAGTATGTCATGGACTTCTGCCATGTGGACGCCTCATCATCCTCTCTTGTCGTCCCTCCCACTCTCCCCTTCTCCCTAAACACAGATCTCTATTTTTAGGAGATACATATATAATAGTGCACATACATTTTTGAAACTATATGAAGATATATTTTACATACATATATATGTAAAACGAATCTTCAATCATCTTATTAATAAAAAACTCAGTGCCAGCTATTGGGGTAAATTCTGAAAGATCAGAGAAACAGAACAAGCCACAGATAAAACCTCACCTTGCCAACTTCTCAGCCGATCTCGTCTCCTCAACCTAGAAGCCTCTGAGTCCTCATCCTAATGGATCTCAGCTGAACTGCTGCTAAAAGCCCCAAAGCTTAAACACCTCTAGTTCCTGGCCCTCACACCTTATATACCTTTCTGCTTCCTGTCATCAGTTCCTAGGATTAAAAGTGCATGTCACCATACCTGGCTGTTTCCAGTGTGGCCTTGAACTCACAGAGATCAAAATGGATCTCTGCCTCTCAAGTGATAGGATTAAAGGTGTGCGTGCACCACCATTTTCTGGCCTCTATATCTTGTGGCTGTGTTGCTGGAGGGCTTCTCTCCAGGTTCCCCAAGCCCCGCAGTCCCACAATCCACTTATAAAATAATCACTCAGACACTTATATCACTTATAAACTGTATGCCCATGGCAGGCTTCTTGCTAACTGTTCTTATATCTTAAATTAACCCATTTTTATAAATCTATACCTTGCCACGTGGCTGGTGGCTTACCGGCATCTTTACATGCTGCTTCTCCTGGTGGTGGCTGCAATGTCTCTCCCCTCAGCCTTCTGCTTCCCAGAATTCTCCTCTCTCCTTGTCCCACCTACTTCCTGCCTGGCAACCTACTTAATGTCTGGTCACTGGCCATCAGTGTTTTATTTATATACAGCAATATCCACAGCATGGCTGTTCTGCTCTCTGACCCCAGATAAATTTATTAGGGTGCACAATATATAGGGGGACACAATATCACCATATATATATATATATATATATATATATATATATATATATATATCCCATATATATGTCATACAGCTAAGCAAAAACATGACATATTTATCTTCCTAAGTTTAATGAACTTAGTAAGCCTTCTTTAAATTTTCACTACCTAGTTTTAAAATCCTCCATTGATGATTCTTCCCTTGGTCATTTATGTTTTTTCAGTGGTCAAATGCACAATCATAATCTTATTTATTTTTTACCTTTTAAAATTTGAATTGTTACATAAGCAAGAGATTTCTCTTCTCCATTTATATCATCATTGACCATTCATGCACACATTAATATATGGAGTGCTGAATTTTCTTTTAATCAACGGCTGTTGTTCTGTTTCTTTTATTTTTTATTGAAAATAGAATTTTTTCATACAATATATTCTACTTGTGGGTTCTTCTCCCTGCCTCAGCGTATCCCAGATCCAACTGACATTCTTAAATTTGGTCACTATTATTTTTATAAGTCTGGTTTTTCTTCCCATACATTGTTTGTACTATGAACATTTACAGTCCATCTTATCTCCTTGCTTCAATATTAAAATAATTATTTGTCCTATTATTTTTAATTGAGAAGCAGAATATAGAAACAGATATCTAATGTTTAGGTATTCAAATTGTTAGAATTGTTAGATATTATCAGTATACCTGTATCTGAGGTATTTATTAAGCACACAGAGACATGTTTGTTTCATTATTTAATTATGCACATGTATACTGTGTATTTGTTTTGTCTATGTGTACTAAGATTTCTGAGTACATACTGATTTCCCAAATTTAAACATAAATAAAAAGAAAATTTCCATGTAAAATAAATGAAAAAAATTAATTAATAGAAGAACATAGATCTATGCATATTGACTTTATACTTTATCCAGGCAAAGCCCCTCAGGAAGACATCAGCAAAAAAATATATTCATGCTAACCTACATTTTATCATAATCAAAGTATATTATAAAAAAGTAAGTTTCTTTCACCTGTTTCAAACTATGTTCACTTAGTCAACGAATTTTAAAATATAACTAAGATGAGTTTTATGATTTGAGCCTCAGTGCTGAAAAAATATGCTTGAACCTTTGGTTATAAATATTTAGCTTAAAGAAATATATGTTCAAAACATTGTGTTCAAAGTTACTTAAATTAACGGAAATTGTTCCAAAATTAAAATTTACAACTTATTATTTTTAATATGTAAAGCATAAATGGAAACATTAATTCTACTCTATGATCAATGTATTTTCCTAAGAAGTAAAGAATTTCAAACCTGTAACTTGTATGTTGCCTTTAACTTTTCCTTGGATGTAATAGTTTCCTTATTTTGAAGCAAACAAGAATCTTTTCCTCATTTATCATAATGGATGTTTTTCTGTTTCATATACTGAAGATAAAGTGCCTTCTGTCAGAGAATACTAACTTCTGCCCATACACCTAGGATGGGAAACACATTATTAAACTATTCATGTTTATGGTTTGTAGAATTATATCTGAATATCCACTACATATATATACATATATATAATATTCAAGATAGTAAGATTGCTCAGTATGTTGATAAAATGTGATTAGCTAAAGTTACCAGCTTACTCTCATGATATCTACTTGGAGTTGGTCTATAATAGACCACTTATATACTTTTGGATTTGCATTTTTCCTAAAGGTAGAACATATTTTAAAATTTGTATCTGCTTGACTTGAATTTTAATGTTACAAAAAAAGTACATGCAAGTGTAACAAAAAAGATGCTTCTCCAAACTGTTTCCTTATCTTTTTTTTTTTTTTTTCAGAGCTGAGGACCAAACCCAGGGCCTTGCTAGCACTCTACCACTGAGCTAAATCCCAAACTTCCTGCTTCCTTATCTTAAACTAGGGTTTTCATACTTAAACTAAACGTGCTTTGATGTCATTCATACATTTCAGGCTTACTAAGAAAAAATGGAACCTCCTTGATTTTACTGAAGTCAAAATAGAGCTCTTGTGAAAATCTGAATGTTTCATTTAATCTAGATTCATCAAATGCTAGTAAAGCTATATCCAAGGGGCTGGAGAAATGGTTCAGTTTTTAAGAGCTCATACTGCTTTTGCAGAGGACCCATATTTCCCATGTTAAGCAGTTGACAATCATCTATAACTCAAGTTCCAAATGATCCAATGCCTCTTGCCTCCACTGACACCTCCACTCATGTGCACATACAGCATATGGAAACATAAACATATATGTATTTTAAAAGAAAGTAAATCTAGAAGAAATGTTGTAGCCAGCATAAAATGATTATGTTCACCAATGAAATATCTATCTGCTAAATAGAAATGCATTCCCTAGAAACAATACCCTGAATGTACAGTTAAAATCACCAGTGTTAGTATTATTTTACCTTTTTGCATAGTTAGGTATGAATATAATTCTGACTTTATCATGTTAAGAAGTTACTGAACTTCTTAAATTCCCATTCTGTACATTTTTTATTCTAAGTCTGTTTTGCTTTGATGTAAATATATTCCAGGGAAAAACAGTTCATTTCACTGATTATTTCAATTTTTTCCATAAATATTTATTAAATACCTAGCATATGTTGCATGTTTAAATGGTATAAAACCAAATAGTGTAAGACACTTGTTTTCCAGTTGAAAAAATAATCTTGTATAAAATATGTTATTTGCTAAAGTGAAAAAAAACTGGAATAGTATTGAGCTCTATCAATTTAATGTATTGAACAATCTGATACTCCTGACAAAATACACAGAAGATATAGAATGATAGTGAACAAATATCCTTTTATGTCCTAACTAGAAAAAAAAGGAGAATTTTTAAGTTCTGAAACAAAAAGCAATGCAAGCCCAGATACAATTTTGGCTATTGCTAGTGTTACCCCGCTCCAACAAATGTTGGCTTTGTCTTCAAACAGGTAAATATTTAAGGTTCATAAAGAAAGATGAGCTGTTACCTCTGTTTGAAGTGAGGAGACACGATAGAACTGTCCATAGACATGGTTACATCAAAGCACTACAACCTTTATGAAATACTGGAGGAATGAAGAGAAACTCACCTATTGGCACAGGAAAGCGAATATGGAGTGGGCTGTAAAGATTAAGGACAAAGTACATCTATTTGGCATAAGCTCACATGTAACAATTGCCCTCTGAGTTTATAGCTAGATCTATGCATTTTCCAGAGATCAAGAGCTTGAATTTACACTACTTGACTTTTCCAAGTGTCTGAATAAAAGAGGGTTAGAATTGTAAATGTCTTAAGCAGGAAATAAGAGCCATTTAGTCTGTAACAGGCGATTGTAAACAACCCTGAACCCTGCCATGTCTTCAAAGTAAGCTGGATATTGTACCATAAGAAAATTGACATTGACGTGAAAAGTAAAAGGGCTTTTCAAATGTTTAAAACACGAAATTACAGCATGCCACAACTAAAAGTAATTGAAGCAATCATAAAATAAATCACATGTTCCTCAGGGATGTGGAGGAACTCATATGTCACAGTGACATTTGAATAGCTGACTTTGTTTACCAAGAAATGGGTTTGCTAAGGCATATACTGTATGCAAGTGAGATGGCAGGCATCCTAGAAAAGGGAGATTATTGAAAAGGAAGTAAGAATGAAAAAATTTAAACAAGTGTTCAGGAGATTAATAATTTTTAAACAATATAAGAATTTTAAACCATTTTTTAAAAATGTATCAAGGAAGCTGGGCGGTGGTGGCGCATGTCTTTAATCCCAGCACTCAGGAGGCAGAGCCAGGCGGATCTCTGTGAGTTCGAGGCCAGCCTGGTCTACAAAGTGAGTTCCAGGAAAAGTGCAAAGCTACACAGGAAAACCCTGTCTCCAAAAAAAAAAAAAAGAAGAAAAAAGAAAGAAAGAAAGAAGGAAAGAAGGAAAGAAAGAAAGAAAGAAAGAAAGAAAGAAAAGAAAAATGCAAAAATGCATCAAGGAAATGAGTACCTGAGTCTTATTCCTTGACCTTGCTCCACTTGTTTGGTGAAAAACTGTAGTGAGACTTAACCACAAACCAGGAGGCCAAAGGGTACTCTTTTGTGTAATTCATTCCAACTGGTCTAAAGACGTAGAAAGAATGGCAAAACAAAGAACCAAACAGGACAGACATGAAAGTCATATATATGAACTTGATATCCAAAACCATTTATATAGTAGAATCAATTTACATAATCTGAAACTTTGAATATATTTAAAATCATCACTACAATGTAGCTGGAGTTTTCCTGTGTCCCACCTGGCTGGTGATCAGGACAAATCTCTCTCACCTGCCAGTCCTGTAGCTGCTTGGACCCAAATAAGCACACAGATGCTTGTATTACTTACAAACTGTATGGCCATTGCAGGCTTCTTGCTATCTAGTTCTTATATCTTAAATTAACCCATTTCTATTAATCTATAAATTGGCACATGGCTTGTGACTTACTAGAATTTACATCTTGCTTCTCATGGCAGCAGTGGCTGGCAGCCTCTCTTGACTCAGTCTTCCACTTCCCAGCATTCTCCTCTCTGCTTATCCTGCCTATACTATACTTCCTGCCTGGCTACTGGCCAATCAGTGTTTAATTTATCAATCAATCAGAGCAACACTTTTACAGCATACAGAAAGACATCGCCAGCACTTCCCCTTTTCTTTTTTTTTCAAAAAGGAAGGTTTTAACTTTCACATAGTAAAATTACATATAACAAAAGAATTATCAAGCAAGAATTACAGTTACAATATCTAGTCTATTTATAATACCTACTCTATTTGTATTTGGCAAAATTAAAGAAAATATCTTATCTATCTTATATTTGTGAGTCTAAGGTTTCATATTTAACTTACTTTTTAATCATAACTAAGAAAGTTATAACTATATAGTCTTCAACCACATCAAAGACCTCAGAAGGATATAATATTACCTGAGAAACAGGGGAAGGATGCAAGCAACTTTTGGCAGTCTTGCAAGAGTAGACAGAGATAGCTGGCAGCCTGGACAGTTATCTAAAGTTCCTCTATAAAGTTAGGGTATCTGTCTTCAGCCCATAGGCCTAGAGTCTCTCAGTTATTTCTCTCTATGTCCTGTAGAATGTCTGGCAGTTTCCTCTGTGAAGCAGGAACCTGAAGGACCATTTTGCCAAGCAAAGTTCAGTGGTCACCTTCCTATGGGTCCTGCATGTCTAGTCGATACATGTTTTTAAGCAGTTTAGGCAAGAACAGTTTTTTTTTTTTTTTCCAGATGGCTATTTTGGTCAAGAAGAAGAAAAATCCTTTATGGAGTGTCTTCTATGCCCATCCTTTTCTTTGAAGTAAGTCAGGACTGCCAGGAGCAGACATGTCTCATTGTCCAGAAAGTCTAAATTTTTAAAAACATGTTAAATGCCATATTCTGTAGGTCTTTGAAGTGTTTGAAGATTACCTACCTAATTGAATTATATCAATGTATACCTAAAAAACTTAACATGACTATAAGTTTGACTATCATAGAAGACTAATTATTAATCTGTATTTTTTAATTATCCATTACAATCTAAATGAGTTATATAAACATAATACCGCAAATGAGAGTAGAAATATATATACAGTATAACAAAATTAAGTTTAAACTTGCATCAATAAACTAAAATCCACAACAATGTAAAACATATTTAAACAACTTGTTGCTCTTTAAAAGTAGGTTTCATTAGGTGAAAACTCTTGCTATTGGGTGCCATTTGTAGCTGAAGTTTTCTTGTGTCCCATCTGGCCTCTGGCCAGGACAAATTTCTCTCACCCGCCAGCCCTGTAGCCACTTGGACCCAAATAAGCACACAGACTCTTTTATATTATTTACAAAATGTATGGCTGAGGCTGGCTTCTTGCTATCTAGTTCTTATATCTTAAATTAACCCATTTCTATTAATCTATAAGTTGACACATGGCTTGTGACTTACCAGTACTTTACATCTTGCTTCTCATGGTGGTGGCGACTGGAAGTATCTCCTGACTCAGCCTTTCTCTTCTCAGAACTCTCCTTGTCTGCTTACCCTGCCTATACTTCCTGCCTGGCTACTGGCCAATCAGCATTTTATTTATCAATCAATCAGAGCAACACATTCACAGCATACAGAAAGATATCCCCAGCACCACAAAGCATACATGTTTGACAATAACAACAATGAAAGTTTGAATATAAAAAAAAAACATATTCTATAGCATTGAAACCTCAGTGAGAGGACTGAATTTATAGCAAGAAAATGTGAAGAGCTTGTAAACTATAATGAGGAGCTAGACATACAGAGAAGCTTCTGGGATGCCATGGAAGAGAAAACCCAGGGCAACTCCTGCATTCCAAGCTTTACCCAAATAAGGAAGTGGGATCCGGGGGAACAGGAAGGCCAGAGAAAGAATGCGGAAGCAAAGGAGGGAAAGTAAGTCCAACTAAGTTCCCGAGAAAGTCAGGTGTATCCTTAGTAAAAACACAAGCGATAGCAGAGACAGCAGTGTGGGCATCTCTGCAAAGGATGATAGAAAGCCTGTGTGCTTCAGAGTCACATTTAAGGATGGCAATTTTCTTCATGAGCGTGCTCATCCACCAAAAATGACCCCAGCAAACATTAGTATCTCTAATGCTTTCCACGGACACATTGAGTAAGTATGAGGAAAGTATGTTGAAAAACATGAATAAAATATCCAATGTATTCCAAGGAAATGCAAAATCTCTGGGGTTATATATTCCTATGTTGTCTCAAGGGTTTGTAATCTGCAGAATCAAAATGAGCAACGTTCAGTAGAAAGAATACAATGAAGAACACTGTTTCAACAGGAAAGATGGAAGATAGCATGTACATAATACACATACCTCTGAAAATAATTAAAACGTTCATCAAATAGCTTACAATAGAAATGTAAAATCACGACTAACCTTGATGTATTTGAGACTTCAACTGTACTAATGCACTGTGAAAAATATCACACTAATAAATTAAAATTTTGTATCAAATGGACATATTTCCAATAAATCTAATCAGTCTATGACATACTAACATTATTTCCCTTCAACTTTTTAATATTAATTTCAAGAAAAGACAGAAAATATCAAATGAATTAAAGTTATAAATGTTTGGGAAGGGAAATTAAAACAAACCATATACAGCTTGCCAATATAAATGTAAAAAAATCAATACAGTGCATAAACAGCAGTAATGAATTTTTGGAAATATTATTATAAATATAGCAAAGCATTGGCAAATACATAAGGAATCCAAGAATAATAGTTCAATGTTTAACAGAAAGAAGAAAATAAAATACTGCATGGAGAAATTAATTACATTCATAGATAGCAAGAGTGTATCTTAGAAATATCAATTCTTTTTACTTAATTTCAGTTTTTTTATTGTTTGTTTGTTTGTTTTTTGAGACATGATTTCCCAGTCTAACAGCCCTATCTGTCCTGGAACTTGCTTTGAAGAACAGACTGGACTTGAACTCACAGAGATTGGCCTCCCCTGCCTCCTGAGTGCTGGGATTAAAGGTGTGCAACACCATGCCCGGCAAAAATATTAATTCTTTACTCAGCTTTTATTTACATACATCTTTAAATTCAATGTCTGCACTTGACAGTTAGGAGGAATTTTTAATTTTAAAATGAGGATACTTTCAAAATAGCCCTATGTATCTCATAGAAAAGGGTATTTCCTTTTATCTAACTCAACATGATAATAACAATCACATTGCTTCCTTGTTTAGCAGAAAACACTGTTCACAAAATTTGTTTGGAAATCTCTAGGCCATATGAGGTTAAGATGATTACAAAAGAGAGAAGTAAAGCATGTAACTACAGGTTGGTATCAATTCAAAGAATACAAGTATGTAGAAGAGTCTAGCAAATTTATTTAGATGTATGAAAAAGTATGAGAAATTGTAGAAAACAATGCAGAGAGGGAAGCAAACAGATTGTCATCTGGGGAAAATCAATGAAATTACATTAACATCCCAGAAAATGTAAAACTGGGTCTGAATTTTACTCCAAACATTCAACAGTAAAGCTAAATGTTGACATACAAGGAAAAGCTAAAATATTACCACAGTAAAATAAATGCATGACATATTCAGTGAAGCATCATCATATGTGCGAAGTTCTGGTATAAAGACAATATTATTATATTCAGATACATTAAAATTATGAGTTCTTCATGAACATATATCACCAAGTAAAAACATGAGCCACAACCTAGAACAGATTTATAAGTATAAATAAGAAATTTTTGGTCTTCAGCATATACAACCATACCTACATATCAAGCAAGAAAGGAAAGTGGTAAAATGGTTTAATGTGTGATTGGACTCGCCATGCATGTTTGGAAACCAGCCTGAGTTCTTTCCCCAGAGTCCATGTGAAGGTAGAAGAGTGAATTAAACCCACAAATAAGGAGCAATAACATAAATGACTCAGAAATGTACACAATGGAAGAATCACATACTATTGGAAAATAAAGATAACCCAACTGCATTTTTCACAGATGTTTATATGACCTCTCAATTTAGACATAAGATTTTCCCTCCCTCCATGAATCTCACCCACATTCCACCACTCCCTCTTTAATTGCTGACAATTTCATCTGTGGTGATATATTGTTCGTTCTCTCTGATCTTTCAGAATTTACCCCAATATTTGGCTCCGCGTTTTTTCACTTAAAAGATCATTTAAGATTCATGTTACATTTGGCATCCAACTCGTGGGGCACAGATTTACACACACACACACACACACACACACACACAAAGCCGCTTGCCTGTGGCCTTGCACTCCCCAGCTCAGGACCAAGCAGCACTTGGCCATTTGTGGTGGTACACATTGGTAGGATTTGCAGATGGAGGCAGAGCCTAGAGGATCCTAAGTTCAAGGCCAGCCCTAAAAGGCTTTGCTGAGGAGATGCTGCAGCCAGGGCATGTCTGGGCCATAAATGGTGGGATCATGGAGGTGGTGGCTGCTGCTCCACATTGCCGGCTGTTTCTCAGAATGTTGGTGGTGACAGCAACTCTGCTACCAGGGACAAAGAGTTTACTGCTGCTTGTTCAGAGAACAATTGCCAGGACCATCATGTTATAAGAAAATATCAGCAAAGGTCAATTTGGAGAAGTTTGGCAAGGCAAATGGCGGGGAGAAGAAGTTGCTGTGAAGATATTCTCTACTAGGAAATAATAACATTCGTGGTTCTGAGAGGCAGAGATTTATCAGACTGTGATGTTATGCCATGAAAACATCCTAGGACTTATAGCAGCAGACAACAAAGACAATGGCACATGAATCAGCTGTGGCTGGTGTCCATTACCATGAGCGTGGATCCCTTTTTGATTACTGGAATAGATACACTGTTACAAGGAAGGGATGATCAAACTCACTCTGTCCATGACAAGCTGTCTTGCCCATTTTGACATGGAGATTGTTGGTACCCAAGGAAAGCCAGCTATTGCTCACAGAGATTTGAAATCAAAGAATATCTTGGTGAAGAAGATATTCTTTTGTTGTATTACAAACTTGGGACTGGCTATGAGACAGGATTCTGCCACAGATACAAATAATATTGCTCCGAATCACATAATAGACACACACACACAAAAAAAAAAAATCTGCAGGGAACCATGACCACACCTAACAGTGACTTTGAAGCCTCCAAAAAAGAGGATGGGACCCCACAACAATGGTTTGATTAGGAAAATGATAACACCATTATGCTTACAAACACCACCCAAAGATCAGCTCTAGACTACAAACTGCTCAGGACAATTTCAAGATAGCTAGCTGAGATGACCCAGCTTCACAGACAAGAACTTGAGACAAGCCCTGCATTTTCCCATTATGCATAGACTGGACAAATGATGCAACTACCTCTCCCAGAACTTGACAATTAACCCAAACATTTTCTTTACAGGATTCTCTAAAGATGCCTTGGCCCACAGACAGCAGGAAGTAATTTTAAGAACATGATGCCCATATTCCCAAGAGGTGGGGTGGGTGGGTTTTGGTCATTTAATGAATTATGGAGATTGTCATTGTTTATGATGGTTGGTACAAGTTGTTAATTGTTAATAGTTAAAAAAAAAAGTTAAACAAAGGAGATTAGATTCAAGGTTCTTGTTTAAAAAATAAAAGAAAAAATGAGGATACAGATAAAATGTAAATTATTGAATCTACACTAAAAAAAGATTGGATTTTTATATATTGTTTACAAATTTTGTATTGGACTCACCAAAGTAGGATAAATAATGAATTTTTTGTCTGAATTTGTCAAATGTTAATGGACTAGAAATTGTTAATGTAATTCTTGACTGCATATATTGTATGTGCTTATTGTACTTATTGTATATAGTTTTTCTTATATTAGTTAAAACTTTTTTATTTTAGATAAAAAAGGGGAAATGTAGTGATATATTGTGTCCCCCAATATATTGTGCACCCTAATAAACTTATCTGGGGATCAGAGAACAGAGCCAGCCACTAAATTAGACATAGAGGCCAGGCAGTGGTGGCACACATCTTTAATCCTATCATTGAGAAGCAGAGATATGGGTTCAAGGCCATAATGGGAATAGAGCCAGGTGTGGTGGCACATGCCTTTAATTCCAGCACTTAAAATCTCATATCTTTGCTTAAGAAGGACACATGCCTTTCACCCCGGAAATGATGGCAGGAAGCAGAAAGGTATATAGGGCATGAGGACCAGGAACTAGGGCTTTTAAGCTTTTAGGTTTTTAAGCAGTTCAGCTGAGATCCCTTCTGTGTGAGGACTCAGAGGCATTCAGTCTGAGGAAACAGAACTGGCTGAGGAGTTGGCCAGGTGAGGTTGGCTGTGGCTTATTCTGCTTCTCTGATCTTTCAGCTTGCATTCTAATATCCGCCACCAAGTTTTTTTATTAATAAGACTATTTAGAAATTTGTGTTGCATTCAACCCTCTGCTTACTCAGATCTGCAACAATGAGTCAGCTTTGACATATCTTATTTTTCAGATTGAGCATGCATTCAACCTATCAATACGTCCAATTCATTTTACCTTCTAAAGTATCAGGCATTAGATTCTTCAACACTTTTTCTGCTTTTAAGTGGTGTCAGGTGATCGTCCTCATATATCATCAAGTCTTGTCATCTACCCTTGATGTTCTTGAAGCCTTTGATTTTTTCCTTTCAGTCTTTTCCCAGCATACGTAATCCATATATTCTCCTCTAGAAAATATGATCTAGAACTTGTGTCTCTTCTGCTCAGACCTCACTATTAGCTTCTTATTTCCTCCAGTGTAAGCACCAACATTTTTCTAGTCTCTCTGTCTCTCTATACACACACACACACACACACACACACAGAGAGAGAGAGAGAGAGAGAGAGAGAGAGAGAGAGAGAGAGAGGTCTCTGTGTGTGTTTTAATTGTTTCCATTAACATGGTATTTCTAACCCTATTATTATTATGCTTTGAATGTAACATATCCTCAAGCCATGGATTGGGAGATCTGCTGGGATTTGGATCCTGTGGGCTACAGCATAAAAATAGATGAGTCTATTCATAAATTCATAATACAATGGCAGGGTTGAGATATTCTTCAATAAGAAATATAAAAAGAATCATTTGTGAAACCACCTCTTGGTTTAAACCTCTTTGCTCAAAGCTTAATTACTCTCTTTCTCTAGATATAATTAAGAAAGTAGACAAGAGTTTCAATGAATAATATGCACTTATTTCAAAAGAATGGTTGTTCTAGTTCAGAGTTGTGTCTCAGGAAAACGACCAGACAGAACATAGTAGAAGTTTGATGGGCCATGACTGCGGCCAACCCCCATGTCAGAAATACATGGAAGCAATTCAGAAGTAAGCCTAGTAGAGTGTGCTGCCACTGAACAGGATGAAGAAAGAGTAAAGAAAAGAGAATCTAGAAAGAAAAACTGTCAAAAATTCAGAGTTTTACACACACACACAGAGGCGGTAGGATCAATCACTGTAAATATTAAAGAAAATAATTTTCTTGATGTATTTGAAATGTTTTGATGGTCAATAAATATCACTATTAGTATTATTTAATTAGATACTTGCATTATTTAATAGAAATAGACATGATTTTGTTTAGTTAGACCATATTTTGTTAGTCCATTCTCATTACTGGAACTGATTGCAACTCATAAAAGTACAGTTATGTCATTCACAATTTTGGAGACTAAGAGTTCAAATAGCATAGGCCAGCTGAGATGCATCCTCCTTGGAACTGTACACAGTCTTAATGGTACCACAGTGGAAAGAATGTGGGGGAGAAGGAACCTTCTAACCACCAAAAGGTACATGGGAGACAGGAGAATATTCTTTTATGACAAACTTTGTAAGAATTAGCTTTGCTTTAGAGGAAAACCAACTTAGTTCTTTCCATGGGCCTGCCACAGAAGAACTAAAAGTCCTCACCAGAAACCAAATTTCTTACATTTGAATCCTGAAAAGACAAAAAATATGTACTATAGTAAGTATTAATAATAACTAATAATGATAACAAGTGTTAATAAAAAGCTGGTCTCCTTGGTGCACTATTAGACATTCCAGTGAAAGCCTCTATGAAAATCTATCTCAGTCCTCCTGGCTAGCTTTTGTTAATTTGATGGAAGGTAGGGTCACTGGGAAGAGAAAACGTCAACGGAGAAAATGCCTCCAACCAGATTGGCCTGTGGGCTTTTTTTTTATTATTAATTATTGATATGTCAGGATCCAGTCCATTTTGGGTGGTGCCACCCCAGTGTTGTGGGGGGGACTCTAGATGGTATGGTGTGAGAGCCAACTGAGCAAACCATAGAGAACATGCCAGCGAGGAGTACTCCACTGTGGAATCTCCTTCAGTTCCTGCCTTCAGGTTTCTGGCCTGACTTTCTTCAGTGATGAAGTGTGGCCTGCGAGTTGTGGGATTTAGTAAATTTACTAAATTTTCTCCCCAAATTGCCTTTGATCTTGCTATCTTATCACAGCAATAGTAACCTTAACTAGGATATTCCCTTTTGTATTATTTAGCCAATCCACAATTTTCCTCTCAAGTCAGGTTTAACTACTGTGTACATAGCTTTGCATTGGAAACTTGTAGCCAGAAGTTTCTCTGGTCCCACCCAGCCGCATAGTCCCACAGACGTTTATAAAATAATTACTAAGAATCTTATTTCAATTACAAACTGTGTGGCCAATGGCTTAAGTTTCTTGCTAGCTAGCTCTTTCATCTTAAATTAACCCATTTTTCTATTCATCTATTTTTTGGCACAAGGCTGTGGCCTTACCAGTCTGCTGGCATGATGCTCCTTAGGTGGCAGGCTGGCATCTCTCCCGTCTCTGCCTTTCTTCTTCTTGTCTCTCTCTCTTGGATTTCCCACCTAGCTATAACTTGACTTGCCATAGGCCAGAGCAGCTTCTTTATTAACCAGTCATAGTAACATATATTCACAGCCTACAGAAAGACCATCCCACAACAGAAACTCTCCATTTTCCATCTACTGAAGACCAAGTCTATGCTGCATTAAAAAAAAATGGGCATTGAATTTGGGTGCAAGCTAGAGGCCTAAACCTTTGCTGTATCTTTGACTACCTAGGTTATCAGAATGCATTCAGGTAAGCTGTCTGGGAGTTCATTCCCTAAGCTCCCTAAAGGGAAAAGCCAGTCTGGCAGCCCAGAGTTTTGAGAGGGTGAAGTCTAAAGTGAAAGAAGAAATTCTCCACTGCCTGCATTCTTTTCCTCTTAGAAGACATTTTGAATGAAATTTTATGTTCTTATTAAGTTATTAAGTATAAAATTTACATGTTAAAAATACATGGGCCTAATTAGAAAACAATGGGCTGAATTTGACAAAGGGGATGGTCCTTCTGCACATTTGATTCTTTCTTTAGAATCAGTCTGCACCTCTTCAACACATATTTTCATTCATTTACACCTGAAGTCAAAATCATTTCAAATTCTTGGTCTTTTTTTTTTTCAGATACCTTTAGGAAGGTTTTTTTCCCCTTTCTTTCTTGGGGGTATAAAGGTCAAAACGGCATGAAGAATTCAAGAGCAAAGGAGAAGGCTCATTTTGTTTTCAACTTACTTTCTTGCTGAGGATATTCAAGAGAGAGTTGTTCTTTTATCTAGAAATAATATCCTGGGCTAATCATTATTCAAAGATTTTTTTTGCTGGGTCATACCACCACTTAGAGGTCTTAATTTCTTCTGTTTGTTCTGAATTAATTTGACTAAAAGTAAAACTTTGTGCACGCCTGCTTGCCAGGCTCCTAGCCTTGCTCTCAGCATACACATGGCCTCCTGAGCAAGAGCTGAAGTTTCTCCCCATTAGCTTGCCACTTCTCAACCCAGGAGGCCATGCTTTCATCTGTAAACTTGATCATCTCATTAAGTGCCTCTTCTTGCAGAGCTTTTATAATAAAATATTGTTAAATAAGTCTACAGAGCCCTAACATTGGTCTCTGGAGAATGCTGTTCTTAATAACTCATCAAGTTAGAAAAGGCAAAATTTTTTCCTAAACTTTTTTTAATCTCTTAAAGCTAGTTGAAGCTAAATGGCCAATTTTTTTCCTGAATTCACAACCTTTGTGTTAATTCTAGCCATCAACACTGACCACTGAAACTCTAACTAAAACTGATTGACATCTAAAACAAGTAAGTACTCAGATATCAGAAGCCATACTTTAGAAACATTGCCAATGTAAGAAAAAGTCATATCATATACTTGATCAGAAGAACATCTCTATAGAATCATGGTAAGCACAAGTTACATTATTCTGCTTCTCTAAAATACATTGCATAATACCTTCTGCTATGATTGGCATATATCATTTCCAAAATTCAGGTACCAAACCCAGTACTCAGTATGATAATGTTACATGAGGATTTCTCCCTTGTCAATTGATTAAGGCCCTCGTAAAACTCACTTAACATAGTGTTAGGCTCTTCTGTTCTCAACCTTCTGCCTTATAGTACATTCTTCATCTCTGGAGAGTAGAGTCCTTACCAGAGAGTTAAATCTAACAGCGGCTTTGTCTTGGACTCATAGTTTCCAGAACTGTAAGATACATTTATGTTGTCTATAAAATGATCCAAAATCTGCTGTGGATGATTGATTGATAAATAAAACACTGACTGGCCAGTAGCCAGGCAGGAAATATAGGCGGGACTAGCAGAGAGGAGAATTGAGAGAACAGGAAAGCGTAAGAGGAGGAGACGCCCGCCAGCCTGCCATCCAAGGAGCATCATGTAAAGGCAGCAGGTAAAGCCACAGAACATGTGGTAACATATAGATTAACAGAAATGGGCTGAGTATAAGAGTAAGAGCTAGACAATGGTAGGCCTGAACTAACGGCTGAGCAGTTTAAATAATCTAAATGTCTGTTTGTTTATTTTATAGGTGGACTACAGGACTGCTGGGGCTTGGCAGGACCCGGAGAGAAAAACTCTAGCTACAAAAATCATATATTCTATAGCACTATTGAAAGCTTAAAATACTTATATCAAAAAACTCTAAATATGCAAATATATGCCCCATTCATAGTAATCGCTCAACAATTATACAGTGGATTAATAAATGAGTAAAGTCATGGTACACAAGTGACATGAGAGTGGGAGTGTAATGAATAAAAATGACAAATTCATTTTTCTTTCTCATTAATCTATACAACTAAATAAATAGTTTCATTTATAGTAAATACACTCTCGCAGGAAAGAAAAGAGATGGATGGAACTTTAGACAGGAAGCCTATGTTAACATGCTTTTCTTAGCAAAATCTATTGCTGCTAAGGTGCCGACCTACAATCCTATGAGCACTAGTTGAGTGATTCCAATGTCAGTGTTCACTTTGAAATGCATTTGTTACTATGGAAACAATACAGTCTTTGGAAAGGAAAAGGTTTAATGGTACCCACAATTGTGCTGAACATTGCAAATGTGCATAATGTCTCCAAACACCTTACATATGTACAAAATAATGTGGAGAAGTCCTGGATATTGCATCATGAATATATACATTTACAAGTATTAAAAGTTAATGAATGACTTGATACTATACAATTTAAATCTCTCATTAAAGTTCTCATTAAAGTTAAATTAAAGTTCTCCCTGGTATCTTCAATATAAAGGAAGTCATTTATGCTGGTAGCTGTCATAGCAAGCACAGAACAATTCAAATTTAGCATGTGTTGTGGTTATTTGTGTACATGAATGAATGTATCTTTTAATGGATTTATCCAAAGCAAGGACTCTAATTTATATGTGTCTTAACTGTGTTCTAGTGCCCAAAAAAGGTTTAGGGAAAATTATGTATTCAATATATTTACTTATTTTTTAATTAATTTCCAATTTAGGTTAATGTATAGGTGATGGTAACAATGATGTGCTCCTCTGTGTGTGTGTGTGTGTGTGTGTATGTGCATGTATGTGTATGTGTATTCATATGTGAATGTGGGCGCAAACATGCTCTGATTTACACATGAAAGTCAGAGGCAACCTCTGGTGTCTGTCCTTTCCTTCCACCTTGTTGAATATAGGGTCTCCTATCACTTGCCACTTCAAATGCCAGGCTAGCAGGCCATTGAGTATCAGAGAAATCTATCTCTATCTCTCATCTGGTTATAGACTATTTCATCCATCTTTACATAGGTCTAAAGATCAAAATGTTAGGTCCTCACATTTGCACAGTAAGTGCTTTTCCACTAAACTGTCTCCTCGGGCCTAAACAGACAATTTTATTATTACAAAATTGTTTTTGTTAAGCTTTTCCTTTATTTTGTATGCCAGACTTCACCAAACTGTCTTTATCCCATTTTTCTCTACAGTTTTTCTCTTTTGCAAATATCAATTTTAATAAAGTATAATTTATATCTAACAGACTCATTTTCCCCATTTTTATTGGCCTGTATTCATGCTACATAGTGACCATTTTCAACCCATTCTTAGGCCTCTCCTTAGTCCTCTTACACTTGACCCTCTCCTACTACTCTTCTTCCTTTCTGTATTCTCTCCAAGACTCTTAATTAATTCAGAAGTAAAAGTGGTCAATCAGAAGATGGAACATATTCAATATTGATAGCCATTAGGGAGATGTAAATTAAAACTACATCAGAATTCTGTCTTATATCTCTCAGAATGATTATTATAGTAAAGAACATAAACAGTGAATGCTGGTAAGAATGTGGCTAAAAAGGAACCATTACACACACCTAGTTGGTCTAACCTCAGCCACTAAAAAAAAAATGATTGCGATGGTTCCCTACATTTCAGCCTTTTTACATGCAGTCTTAAGTATTTTGAAACATGGACATGGTTACACTCAAAATCTCACCACAGTTCATGAGAGAGAGGGGGAGGAGGGAGAGAATCATGTGCCTCTTTGTTAATCTCCTAAATTGAATTTCAGTACCTGACAATATTTGTATTTCTGTATCTGTTGCATTTTAAGCTTCTCATAGACACAGAGCATATTATAGGCTTTTCTACCAGTCTGGTAAAACATGGATTCATGTTTTAGATTGCTTAGGTTATTGCATGATATCAGTGGCTAAATTTTTAAATTGTTCAGCCACAGTATGGTCACTGCATAATTTTTTTTTTGTTCACCAGTTAATTTGTTTTTGTTTTTGTTTTTATAGTAGTAGTAGTAGTAATTATGTGTAGTTGTTTGAATTGATTATTCAAACTGATCTTTGCATGTTTTCTTTGCTTGGCACTAAATTCCTAGGTATGGAATGGCATATCATCATGTGTACATTAGACACTCAAACTACCTTCTGAAGGGTCTTACCAGCTCATACATGCAACCAATGAACATACTGTGAGTCCAAACTGTTTCACATCCTGGAAAAGTCTCTTCTCCTTATCCATGCTTTCCATCTTGATAGTTGTGCACTAGTATTAATTTGTGACATGAGTGTCCTTTCCCCCAATGGATACTAATGTTAATTCTTTTCCAAGTTCCCTTATGCTACTTTGACCTGTTTTAGGAAAATGTATATTTGCATCTTCAATAAAATGTTATTAGTGTACCCAGTTCTTTAACTGTGAATTTCTGACACCTCTTTATACATTCTGGTAATAGCCATCTGTGTTTGCCAATGTCAGTGGCTTGTTCATTCATACTGTAGACTTATTCTTCAATGAACAGAAAGACTTGCCTTTCTACTAAAGTTTGATTTCTCCTTTTGCCTTATTGCTTACAGTTTGATGACACATAAAGTAAGCATTTGCTTAGTAAACTCATTAAGGGGATTTTCAAGTATCTTTCTGACTTCTGGCTTCATTGTTTTATCTTCAGAAGACAAACTTGATATCTTTTCAATTCTTTGATATTTTGATGGGAGTTTCCTGAATACCCTACAATAGCATCTATAAAGAGAATGTCAGCTGTGAACTTGAGCACTGTAATAATTATAGTTTCCACTGCTGTGATAAAGCACCATGCACACAACTTGGTAAGGAAAAATGCTGATGTCATCTAACAGATTGAAGTGAATCAACAAGGAAGTCAGGTCAGGAACTGAAGGCAGAAACCTGGAGAGAGATGCTGATTCTGAGAGTCCATAAGGGAATACTGCTTATTTGCTTGCTCTCCATGATTTGTTCAGCTTGCTTTCTTATACAACCTAGGACCACCTGTGAAAGTGTGGTACTATCCACTGTAAGCTGGCCCACTCAGATGAAGTTTCTTTCTTCATCCTCCAAAAGTAAGGGACCTTTGCCAAAGTCTTATAGGTTGGACTACATGCAATTCTTCCCCACAGTGGTCCATAACTTTTATCTACATGGTTACAGAAAAGGTATGGATGTAGCTAGACCCATTTGCAGTCCTCACCATAATGATCGTGCCTGCTTCAAGGAGGAGAGCTTCCTATGATTATTCTCCAATGTATAATACCTATCCTTATACAGATGTCTGAGTAAAGATTATGAGAGTGATTATGACCTCCTTCCCCTTCTGCTGTTCTAAACCATCCTAATCTGTCCTTAGCTTTTGGGAATCAATGAAAATTTTAGTTGATACCTGGTTAGCCACAGGTATGGTGGCCACATCATTCTTCTGTTTTGTTTTTGTTTTTGATAGACATAAGACCCTTTATGGTACCATCATTCATGAGAGTCATTATCTATCCTTCAGGTTCCTTGCAACTTCTATTCTCTTTGGGATCCAAAGAACTGATTTTGCAGAGTCCCCATATTTCCCCCATGGTTGTGTGAGCACATTTATGCAGCATTCTGTATTCTAAGTTGTATGTCTCAATAGAAACATTTAAAAAATTAACAATTTGCTGAAAATAAACCAGAAATAACAATAAAAAATTCTCTGGAATTTTTTAATGAAAAAGAAAATGGGGTGAAGTAAAATATAACTGAAAGATATTTTAAAAACATGCTGACATTCCAATTGTCTGGCAAACAGCTATCAATAAAACATTAGATAGATGGGAGGCATAAAATGCATAACCTACTAATTTGCTGTTCTTGATAATGAATTGATCTTTAGCTGTGACAAAAATTCACAACATTCTAATAAAACACAACAATGTAATTTCTCTCAGCAGCCCGTGATGACATGTGAGCCAACGCCAGAAATAAACATCTCTCTCCACTGACAAATCTGTATTATAATATTTAATAAATCCTAGGCTTCAGATTTAAAGTCCTTAAAGTATAAGAACAGAAAAGACAAAGTATCCAAAAGTCTGAACCAAAATAAAATGAAGGCTTATTTCTAAAAATGGACAAGTTATTTCTTAGCTACTTTGGCTCATGATGCATATATCGTTGTTGAATTTTTAAAAAATGAAATAGCCCTGCTGCTTTATAATAAGGAAACAACCTGAATCAGCATATTTATTAAAACAGTTAAGATAACTGACTCTAGAAAAATCATAAATCATTTGTGAAGGAGCAAATTCTACTTATGAGTATTAGATAAATGACAGTCCATGCTGTTGCAGAGTTTTGCCGAAATAATTTTACATTAAAAAGAAATAAATGTACATTAGGTATCAAGTCTAATAAGATTTGGATACTATCTTACAAATTCAGGAGAATATTCTCTTAAAGGTATCTTAAACTTCTTTTCTAAATTTATTAAAATGTGCCTATGTCCCTTAAATCAACTTATTTGGCTTTATTTATTTATGCTTATACAGTTTGTCAGCAGATTATATCAATACAGATCACTCGCTTCAGCATCAATGAGTCTAATTTGTTTTAAAAGTTGAAATTTAATTACCAATGGAAGGTGTTAAGAGATAGTACCTTTATAAGAACGGTAGCCATGCCCTTGTGAATGAATTTAGATTTATTGAAGAGCACTAGACTATTCCCTATTGGTTTTTTTTTTTTTTAATTATTATCATTTGCTTTTAACATAGAGTCTCTCAGTGAGCCAGGATCTTAGAGTTTCAGGCAGAGGAACTGGCCAACAAGCTTCTGGCATCAGCGTGGTCTTTACTAACTGCCCACACTCATGCCCTTTGATCTCTAGGGTCACTGGTGCACATCACCAAGCTCCAGTTTTCTGTAGGTTGTTGGGATCCCAACTCGGTCCTCATGCTTGAGCAAGCACTTCCCCACTGAGCCTTCCCCCCATCCCCATGACTTCATACTTTTGATGTCATATTCTAATGATTTCTCTTTAGTCTCTATCTAAGTTCTTCACGCCTTATCCTATCTGCACTTTTCTCTAAGAAAATAGAAATGATGTTTAGCAAATGTCCCAATCTTAGGGCAGCAAACTGACTAAGGCTGGTAAGTATCCATGTATTCTTCCTTATCCTGGTCACATGGACCCATTTGTCCTGGGTCATAGCTAAATCTAAGCCTTCCGTTTTCACTTGGATCTTTCCACTTGACAATGTCCATCATCAAAGCACACTTCAAAAGATCCCAGAGTAAAAGCATAAAAGAGACTAATGTCTCCAAACACCACTTATCAGAACTATCATTCCATTTCCCTGCTATCTCAGAAAATCTATCTCTCAGACCCAAATCCCAATGCCCTAGACCTTATTTAAACATGCCATGCTAATAAGGCCTTTCAGACTCAGTTCCTTGCTTACTATTTTAGTAACTGTGCTATTATTAAGTAACAGCTTTAACCAAATAACTTATCTTTGATTCTTAATGTTTCTTTGATACTGTGTGTCATGGCCTTACACTCTTTTTCTTTTCTTTCCCACCAATATCTGACTTGAATTTGGACTTTTTCTGTGACCTACATTGTTCAATCTCTAGATAAAGTTATAATGATACATCAACATGTGTTCTTCAGACTTGTCTTGCTACCCTCATAGTTGCCTCTGATTTATACAGAAGCTACATGTTTGGAAACTATGCGTTTTTATACCCATCATCCCCCTCAATTATTTGTAAATAATCTCTGCAGTTCCTAATCATAGAAATAGTAAACAGCTGACAAGATATAAAAAAAAGTCTTTGATACTAAAGTGTTGTTCACCTAAATTATTTACTTTGTTTTACTCATTACACAGTTGTCTTATTGTTGTTTTCAACATAAACAAACAAACGATTTCAAATGCCAGCATTTTCACATAAGGCAGTGTTTGCCCCTGCACCTTCCTGACCTCAAACACATTTATTCCAGATAATCACATATGTTGGTTCTATATTTCGGTTAAGGCCCTCATTAAATCATAGTGTATTAAAAAGATCTTGCCAGAATCCCTCACAACATAGGATCTTCAACTCTCTGCTTCACTCTTCTTTAAACTTTCTTCCATATTTACTATTACTTAATGAAATTGTTTCCCTGGTTTGTTTATAGATTTGTTGACCCCTATTCCTCTATAATTGTGAAAACAGTAACTTTCCTTATTTCACACACCATTGTATCACCATCAGCTAGACTCGTGTTTGATACATGTCAAGGTTCACAAGGCCTTGGGGATAAATAAACTACTGCCTTAGGCTGGGGGCTACAATATCAGTTATACAAAGTAAGGAAGCAAAAGGTTACATTTTCACAGCTAGGAAACCCAAAGTCTGAAGTCAAAGCAAATAATTCTCTCTCTCTCTCTCTCTCTCTCTCTCTCTCTCTCTCTCTCTCTCTCTCTCTCTCTCTCTCTCCCTCTTTCTCTCTCTCTCTCTCCTTCTTCCCTTCCTTCCCTTCACCCCTCCCTCCATCCATCTCCCTTCCTTCTCTCTCTTTTAATACCCCTGATTTATTTACATGTTCAATCATTCATTTTGCTTCTTTTATTTTTCAAGATTATATAGAATTGGGCTGGAGAGATGGCTCAGAGGTTAAGAGCACAGACTGCTCTTCCAGAGGTCCTGAGTTCAGTTCCCAGCTACCACATGGTGGCTCACAACCATCTGTAATGAGATCTGGTGCCCTCTTCTGGCCTGCAGTCATACATGCTGTATATACATAATAAATAAAAAAATAAATGAATAAATCTTAAAAATGATTATATAGAATTATATCATTCCCCCTTCCCTTTCCTCTTTTGAGGTCTCAGATGCAGATCCTGTTCTGTTTCTCTCCAAGTTTCTGGTAGTTTCTAGAAACACTGCATTTCCTATTTGACAGACATATCTCTCCAATCCCTGCCTGTACTCCCATATGATGCTCCAGTCTGGATGTCATGTCTTGAGTGTTTGGTCACAAGTGAAGTGGTGTTCAGATGTGAAGCCTTCAGGAACGAAAATAAGCATCTCATCTGTCGACTGATCTGCCCAGGTTTTGTGACAGTGGCCAAAGTTTGAGTAATGAACATGTATTTCCTGTGTGTCTTTACATCCCTTTCTTCCTTTTCATTTCTTTGTACTCAATATCTCCCCATCTCAGAAGTGAAGTGTACTAATTATCACATTAAGGTCCATCATATTCAAATATGACCTCATAAAAGCATCTGCAAAGTCTTCATTCCAATTAAGTTCATAATCTGCGATCCTGGTAAATTATGCTTCCAACTGGCATCGGGTGAAGAACTTTAGTTCACACAGTATGAGCAAATTTGTACCAAATCATAAAGATTAAAACTGTAAAACGTATATTGTAATAATTTCCTAATATAACTCAGATGTTCCATGTCATCATCACTGAAATTCCTGAAGAAATACTGAAAGGCTTTATTAGTCCTTATAGATACCTTTTCAATCCTCATTTTTAATTTACATATTTCCATAATTGGAGAGATCTGTATCTCTTCTGTAAATACATAAACATCTGTTTCGAGTTGTCAATATATGACTGAAAACTAGAAGCAGTAAATCAAGTCACTTATAGTCATCATTTGTGTTATACCTAAGAGCAAAATGTAGTTTGCTCATACAGCTGTTAAACATCTCTAGGCAGTTTACTAAGGGCATGCTCATCCTGCTTGTGGCAAAAAGCAGTTGAAATTACAATGGAGAGGTGTATACAGATGAATCTTGGTTCATATTTGCATTTTTATTATAGCCACTGATAGATGTCTGCATTCTTTTGTCAAGTTATAAATAAATAATAAAATGACTTCCTACAAATATTCTAATGCTGTGTATCTTTTTAAAAAATCCCTTAAAAGCAATATATTTATTTCACCATCTTGCTCAACAATTCATTTAACACTGTGGAAACACAGTATTTTGATTGCCATTATACCACCATTCCAGTCCAGATCTAGGGGTCATTTTTGCTACCAGAGAAAACTGCATTCCATTCTCCTCTGTCCCTTGTGATAGAACACATTCTTGGTAATCAAATGTTTTCAGCTTTAGTGCTTTGAATTGTTAAATAATCATGATGTAAGTGGAAAATATGATAAACAGATGAATCCAAGGGTGTGAATATATATACACACAAAAAGGCTACTTGCAAATACTGTATTACTGACTCAAACTATGATACATCAAATCAGATAATTCTTCTATTATGAAAGATTTGGGTACTTTGTTTTTTTTATATTTCTCATTGCCATAATGAATGTATACACTGTTGAAAGATGGGGAAAATACTGTTTGGAGAAAAAGTCAAGTTATTTAGTGACTAAGGCAAATGAACATGCTCTTGATATACTGGGAAGTTGAGAAAATCAGAACTCAATTTTTGATACATGGTACTAAAACTAAGATAGGATAATAAAGCTTCTTTCTGTGTATGTACAGAAATACATACAGAGAAATAGGGATACCAATTGGCTTTGTCTGCTTCTGTTTTTCCTTGCCCTGTGAAAGTGTCTTTCTTCCCTATTGAGGAATTCACACTTTCTGAATTATCAAATGAGAATTTGCTTCCTAAGTTTATATTTTGATTGGTTTAGCTACCCCAGTTCAATTCAAAATGATGTCTTTTGTAAATGTTCACTCCGAGTATTATAAAGAATGAGATGAAAGAAAATGCTTACTGAGACTACTGGAGAGAAAGTAGGTTTCCTTTATATGAATGTTGTCTTGTTTGTTATTGTTATAGATCTGCTCACGGAAAAGCCTTACTTGACTTACACAGAAAGGATGCAAGTCCAAGAAATAACAGACTTCATCTTCTAAATATAAATGTATACTCTACTATGACTCTAAGGTCCACACTGCAATAGAAAAGCTGAGCAGTGAGGGGAACATGAAGAATTCTGCTTACAAACTTTAAATCATTGTTAATCAGTCAAAGCCTGAAATCATACATATTAACTGCTCATTTGTGTAGTGAATAAACCAGGTGATTTTTCTTCATTTTATGCAATTTTTATTTCCAGTTTCTCTTTCTTAAAAAAGCATAATTTATAAATAAAATATTCTTGATTTGCTTCTTAAAATCAGAATATTATAACAGTTTATACCCATTGCATTTTGGTCAATAGTTTGTTATTTATGAGCTATCTCTATAATTCCACATAAGAAATGAAATGTAAATGTGTGTATTTCTTGGATTTCTTGGGCATATGGACAATTCAAGTCAATTACTAAAACTGATTTTTTCCATATGATTTGTTAGTTGTTTAAGAAGAGGTTTAAAAATGTAACATGGAATCTTAATATTTATAGATTTTTTTATAGAAAATAAACTTTATGTGTTCTTAAATACTGATATATATATGAATATATACATATATATGTATATATATATACATATATATCATGAGTTTTCATGAGTATTTCAGCTAAATCAATGCCTTCAAATTACTGTGAAGTGCAGGAAACTTTGAGTTATGAAATATTTATGAAAAACCACATCATGTACACAGTGGTTCTCAGCTGTGACTACAGCATATGGTTTATAAATGGAAACAGGTGTGGGAGAACAGGTGGTCTTGCCAAGCACAGCAAGGCCTGGAATTTACTGTAGGGAAGCAGTGTGATAAAATGCCACCATTGGCATAGCAGGAAACTTGCTGATTTGATGACAGAACCTAAAAGATGCTCACAGGGGTAAACACACACACAAGAGCACTGGAAGTGATGGTGTTCATCCACTGCCATCTCGCATACGGATGTGGGGGAAGCAGGGAGTCTCATTTCCCACAGGGAGTGAATGAATGCAAGTTTAGCCTCATATTAAAACTGAACAGTTTGTAACTCAACTGAATAAAGAGAAGAATAAAAAAAAAAACTTCCCTGTTATTGTAATATAAAATTAGTACAAAGTAGATTTGGGCTGTTTATACCCCTGTTTTTCACACCTTTTCTAATGGTAAACATATATGCTGCCTGTACCTGTAAACTCCAGGCATTAGAGAAGCTCCCACTCATGTTTTTTTTAATGGAAAGGATGGGAAGAATGCCCTATGATTATTTCAACAGGCGCTCTTTTAAAAGGACCTATTGTAAAATCCCATATGATTCACAGAAAACAGTTCATGGGAGATACTTACGATATATAAGCCTGTCTCATTGCTGCCAGTAGTTTATTCTACATCCAATCAGAACCTCTTTGTCAACATTAAGTAAAAACAATTGAGATACAAAAATTGAAAGAAAAAAAAAGTTTCTAGAGGTATATAAAATGGTCAGATGTATGTACATTTAAATATGAGTGTCCGTGTCCCCAACCCCACCCCACTCCTTGTTAAGACACAGTTGTAGAAGCCTCTGGACAAACTAGTGAAAGACAAGAATCAGAAGAAAACACCATAGATTATATTTATATTTCCAGAGAAAGATCTGAAGGGGAAAAAAAAAAACAAAAAAACACTTTGGTGGTAGGATTTTTCTCCACAAAGAAGCCCCCTGCTTTGTGGCCAGGTAATGACCTTTAAACCATACTGCTCACGTGAAGGTATCAGTACAGGATCAGCCATAGCTGAAAGTAAGTACTTTATCCTTGTGCATCTGGAGGATATCTTCTTTCATGTGGTTGAATAAGCAAAGTAACTGGAAACGAGACTGACTGTGCTTTGGGGAATTGACCAAAATTGAAACCACTCTCTGAAGATGTGAACTGGCCATCTTTTAAAGCCTGGCAGGGCTTCCAGTGTGGGACTGGGTGACATTCCTTTGAGTTGTTGACCAAGGGGTCTTGTAGAGATCTCTGAACAATCTAGGCTGATGCTAGGACAGAGGGTAGCTCTCTGAAAACTGACAGTGAGGCCTCATTGCCGAGGAAAATATCCAGACAGCTCGCTGACAGTAGAGAGAGGTAGAACTGGTTTGGGCATGGAGCCTTCACCCGTACCTTCTAGTCTCTTTGGCATGACAAAGTCCTCTGCAGGCTAGGAAAGAGAAACTGGGATACCAAGCCAGCCACAAAAATCTAAACTACAACGTGTCCTGCCTTCACGATATGCTGGGGCAATGTGGCACAGAACTCGTGGGAGTGGCCAACCAATGTTTGGTTTAATTTGAGGCCCAAGCCATAAGAGGGAATCCATGTCCTACCCTGCATGGATGGCTAGGAACCTGAGAATGCACAGCCCAGAGACCTAGGGTATAAGCAAACACAACAAGAAAAAAAGAAAAAAAATGAAATGATTCCTAATTCTGCAATACTCATAAGTCAATGACTTGTCCAATTGTCATCAGAGAGGCTTTCTCAGGCATCAGGTGAGAGCAGGTGCCAAAACCCACAGCCAGACATTTTGCTGAGAAAGAGTCTAAATTGGAAGTTTCCAAGGAGTCCCTCCCCTTTGAGCTCTGGAACCCAGCAGAAGAGATCAAAGAAGGATCATAGGAGTCAGAAGGGATGGAGCACACCAGGAAAACATGGCCCAGTGAATCAACTAAGCAGGGTTCATATGGGCTCAGAGACTGATGTGGAAAGCATGGGCCCTTCATGGGTCTCCACCAGGTTCTCTATGCATATGTTATGACTGTTAGCTTCGTGGTTTTATGAGAATCCTAACAGTGGGAGCAGGTGTATCTCTGAATCATTTGCCTGCCCTTGAGACTCTATTCCTCCTATTGGGTTGCCTTGTCCAGCCTCGATATGAGGGCTTTTGCCTTCTCTTATTGTGTCTTGTTTTATCCTGTTAGGCTGTTGTCTCTTGGAAGCCTGCTGTTTTCTAAAGAAGAAACAATGTGGGAGTAGATCTGGGGGAGAGGGAGGTGGAAGAGGAGCTGGGAGGAGTGGATGGAGGGAAACTATGGTCAAGATATATTGTATTCGAGAAGAATCTGTTTTCAATAGAAAATGAAACTATAAGCAATATATATTTCATATATGTATGTGTGTATATATATATTTCATATTTCACAAAGAAACAAAACCATTCTCATTTATCTTTCTAAAACTCTTCATATAATGACCCAATTTGTCTTCTTATAACTGTGAAAATGATCATTTTTAGAACAAAAGAAAACAAGGCAAATTTAAAAATAAAAAACATTGGCATTTACTGAAAGAAATACAGTATATGTACACTAATGAGCTGATCTCCCTACACATGGATATGCATACAAGCATTTCTACACAAACACTTTGAGACTTAGGTTTGCTATCCCTGAATTCTGGGATGCTGATGGCTACTCATTCACATTTTTGCTCTCCTCTCAGAATCTCTTGGTACATAAAGACCTACCAGGGATACTAAGTGTGCCTGTAATACCAATCCTCAAGAGGCTGAGGTGGATCCATTTTTATAAGTTCCAGGCTGGCCTGGACTACATAGTAGGTTATGGTTTAGCTCTGATAATAGTGAGGCTCTGTCTCATGGAGAGAAAGAGAGAGACAGAGGCATTGCTAAATGTAACAAACCCTTTTCAGAGGCATATCATATCCATTGAGGTGACTGCTCTATAGAGCCTCCCAGCCCCAACCTTATCATGTCTTTGGCTCTAACAGAACCTAAGGTCTCTATGCACTTATTCCTGCACTCTTCCTTTTCTTACAGCTACCAGGTAAATCTCTTGCAAACAAATCTCTGTCAAACTGGGAAGCACAGTATATAAGAGCTAATAACAGAAGTGGTCCAAAAGATCAATTCAAATCACCTATTGTTGGGGTGGCCAGGAGGATCCTTTCCTTGCCACAGCGAGAACACTGTTATCGTGGCATACAGTAACAGTGAACTTTTCTAGAACATTCACTATAGGACCTCATATGCCCCAGCAGAGAATGCACTGATAGAAGTAATGTCTTGGGCTTTTAAGAAGTACATCAAAAATATGAACAATGGAATTGGATTGCTATTTTCAGGGACAAAGATGACTTAGATGAAAAGAATTGAAAGAATGGGGATGATTAATCAGCAATTAAATCCTAAGAGGTTTTCCTTGGCAACATCTAAAGAGATTTTCAGCTCCTAGAGCTGAAGGACAAAAAAAAATCATGTTTAATCATAAAAGTAGCAGAGTTTCAGGGAAGGTTTCAGAAAGTTCAAATCTTACCCCCAACAGATTTTCAGACTCAATAGGGCTTCCATTAAAAATATGGAGAGCTAAAGAATTAGGTAATAACATGCTATCCCTGTGAGCAAGATAAATGAGTAGCCATCAAGAGTTAGTTTCCAATTTGTGAAAGGAGAAACTGAGAACTGGTAACTGGAAATCTAGGAGTGGCCCGTCTAATAAAAAAAATATTCAGCACGTGCCGATGTTTGAATTTGAGCCAACTGTCTCTTCTGGAACCCATGTACCAAAGTATCACATTTCCATAAAACCTTACAAAACTGGCTTAGGTGTGCCCAAAAATGAATCCCTGATTCCTTCCTAGAGAGAATGTGTAGCTGTAATCTCAATACTACATAGAAAAGAGAACAAAACTCACTATGACATCAAATAAAGTCACAAATAGGCTTTGATAGGCAAGGACATAAATCGTCATCTAGATCTGTTTGTAAGAGTGAGCATGTAAAGGAGGTTAGAAAATTAGCCAAATCTAAGCCAAGTCTGGATCACAGTGGATCCTCTTCATCCATGAACCACAAGTAGTTTTCTCAGTTCCTAACACTGACTACATGAACATACTTAGTGGTTGCCAGGTCCCAACACATCCTTGTTGTATTGTTGTTTTTAACTAATTCTCAGTCATTCTATTTGACCAATAAAGTATCAGGAGCCAGATGCTGGGGTAAAAATCGGCTATCTCAGAGAGGCCGAGAAAGCATCCAGCTAGTTCCTCTTCCTATGTCATCCCAGAAAGTGTGTTCTCCTATGCTGTTTCAAAGAAAAACTCGTCAAATTGAATGTTCCTCCCTTGTCCTTCCTGTGTATCTCTCTATCCATCCTCCCAACTCCCTCTTACTCTCTATCTTTTTCCTATCAACTGGTTGCTTGCTTGGCCTCCTGACCCATGGTTGAATTTATTTAACCCTGTTTACAATATTCAAGCAGAAAACTCTTGGATTAGTGGTGTGTGCTAGAGCTGAGCCACAAGGCAACTAGAAGTAGGTTTTTCCAGTAAACAACGCAATCCCAGGGTTCGCAGTGTCATCAAATATCCTGCAACACCCTGTGACATAAAAGCTATCACGGGGGGAAATTTTCAGCGATACTTCCTAAAAGCATCTTTTTTCTAAGTCAAACAAATAATGAAAGCAATGCCTTGTGCTCAAGAGAATGATAGAAGTTAGAGTTACTTGAGAAGTGATGAAGCCCACCATGTCTCCATTTAAGTCATCAACCTGGATCCTGAGAAAATCCATGTGAATTCTGTAGGATGTCACCAACTCCTGCTATTTCAACTGTGGAGCAACCCCAACTATACCTGCCATATAGCATGAGGACATTTTGGAGGAGCATATTAATACACTGTTGGGTATATTGTATACAAGTATTGATCTTCTTTTATTTATGTAATATATGTTCTATTTACTATCTACCAAAAAGGAAATCAGAAATAGCACTACTGTTAGTTACTCATGTAACAGTCAACATACTTTTCTTTTTTTCCACAAGCCTACTGTTTCAGTCTATTATCAACACCAACAGTCTAACAAGGTACTATCATCTGCGAAAAGCCCATAGATGGGTAATTTCAGCTTAGCAGGAAGAGGTGAATAAGATGTCAAAGCATCGAGAAGCCTTGGAAGACAAATACATTGCAAAGCCTTGAAAATAGCCCTGGTAAAGATTTGGAGGCTGACTCCCCATGAGGACTTGAGAAGGTGTTGTGTTCCAGCGCATGCCACAAGAAAAGGATAAATGCATGCATTCTTTACCAGGCATCAGTATAAATGAAACACAATATCTGTTGGGCTTCTTTAGGTTTTAGTTATAGAGTATTCCATCTCTGTAAATACTACCCTGACTTATATTCAGAAGGCATAAAATGCTTACAATTTTGAGAAATAGCTATGAGGAATGGACTCTCAGACTCAACCACAATTAAGCCAATTTGGCCATGTATATAATTTGCTTTGGGAAAATGTACTGTATCATTTATTGTAACACCTCCCCCAAAATAGTAGTATAGATTCCTGAATTTCTAGTGACAAGTATAACATCATTTGCAGCAGGAAAAAATTGCTTTTGCAATTTATTGCACAATCCTCCACTCCCCAAATCTAGTCCTGAAAACTATGTTGCCATTCAATTTCCCTATCATGAACTCCTGCATGTTCAGTGTTTCACAAAAGAAATAGAGACAGACATACAAGAGAGATATCTGTAAGCCAAGTCAACTGGAAGACTAACAGTTGGTGTTACAAGTAGAATGTTTTTCCTTTAAGGAAAAACATATTTTTCTACAGGTTTTGAATTGATGAGGTCAAGCCTACCCAGATTATCTAGGACAATCTCCTTTGCTTAAAGTCAACTGATCACAGATATTAATTATTCTACAAAATACTTACATAATAATGTCTCAACTAAAGATTGATTAACTGGGCACATCTGGCTTTTGTCAGCTTCCTTTTTTTTGTTAATGTGGCCAACACAATTCACTCTAATATGTTCAGTCTTGTTTCTAAGCAGAGTGGGGTGGTGTAAACCATTGGCCAAGATATCAAATTTCTCCTCCACTATTTAGCCAGTAACTCACATTTGAGTGGAGCTGATTATGTGTCAGCACCTCCCACAGACATCCCTGAAAAAAAAAAATGAGGGAGATTTATAGTAATGAAAGAGATTTCAAAAATTAAGATGGTCATCTGTTGTGTGTTTAAAGAAAAATATTCATACATTAAAAATAAAATAGACTCTTGGTCACTGGTGGGATGCTTCAGTGGGTAGTTGAGGACCTGCAAAGACTCCAGTGAAGGAACTATCATGGGAAAAACAGGCCTGAACTATGATCTTTGTGTCATATGTCAACACTCATTCAAAAGTATCTTCATGGAAACACTAAATTGTCTGATTAGGTGAACTGACATCATTTAGACTTTAATGTTGATACAAAAGGCCCATAAAACTTGACAAGTATGGTAACCAAGGTCATTTGGGTCTAAGAATGTGAATCCTTTCTTACTATTCTCACTTAGGCTTTAAGTAACTTTAAAATTCCAACTGCAAACAACCAGGAACAATTTTGTATTTCTTTAATAGGCATCAGCTCTCTGGCTTTCCAAAGAATCATGTGGTGAAACAGTCTACTCCAAAAAGAGAAACAATTTCTTTTGATTGGCATATTGATATACATCCTGGGTGTGTTATTTGATTTTTCCTCTCATTCAAGCACTTCATCTAGGAATACTATTAAAAAGACCAGTGGAATGTTTGATCTACTAACCCAGGATCTTGCGCAAGGTTTCCATGAACTGGTTGTACAGCTAAGGAAGAACACATGAGGGGGCATGGCCATGGGATCCAGGTCTCCAGCACATGCTGCACTATCTGAAATCGTCTGCCTTCCCAGTGATCTCACTGGCTGAAAAGATTGCTTCTTTCCTGGGGCAGCTCCCATGAAGTAGCTAAAGGGGGCATGAAAATGTCATGGGTTGGATAAACCCTGATAGTTACTGCACCAAAGCCCAACAGCTCCCACTGTTCTGTCCTGTTTTATGTTTCTCTTCATCCTAACAATGGCAGAGTAATGTTGAATAACATTTTTGTGTGTGTAAATTGCAGTCAGCTTCCTAGGCAATTCAATCTGATTTATGGGTTATACAGAAGATTGTAGCTTAGCTTTTAGTTTAAAGAAAATTCTTCACTTTAACCCCCAAATAGTCCTATCTAAATAGTTACTTTTAAAATTTTATTAGAAATCTTTGTCATATTAACTAACATATATAAATAAGATATTTTGTTAGTAAACATAAAAAATTAACTACAATCTTTCACAAATAAGAAACTTACAAATTATTACTTAAAATAGTGCCATTTTGATGAAAAATAAATGATTCAATTTTTGGTTTCAAAACAAATTTACTATCTTCTAGTATAAAAATGGGGCTTTATCTAAAGAACACAGCTGTAAAGACTTTAGAGAGCTCACACACAACTCATGCAATCAAAACCCTTGAAAAATATAAGAACAGGTTATTAAGTTTATTAATAAATAATATTTTTAACAATATCTAAATTGTTTTATGTATATAACATAAAATAATATCATGGTAACTCTGTGGAATACTTGGACTATTATTAGATATGCAAATACAAAAAATTGAGGATAAGAAAGGTTAAATGCTTTTCCAAGGTCACACAATGGGCAGCTGTCCGAGCTAAATTTTCAATGCTTATCTGTCTGAATCTGAAACCATCATTTCAAATGTTAAATATGAAATTTAATTAGAAGACTGCAATAAAATAATTAAAATACATGTGCAGATGTCAACACAGGGAAATTCAAGTATACCTTTGGATTCAGTTGTTAAAATCTGTATATTGTCTAAAATTTGTCACAAAAATATTTCAGTTTTCAAAGAAAAGGTAGAAATTCATAACTACTTCTGAAAGGTAAAATACAGTTACAAGACTTTAAATTCAGACTCTCAAAAGATGTCAAATTTTAATACAGTGAACGCTCACTCAAATATTAATTCTTTTGAACATCCAGTCAAAATTCCCACTGCCTAATTAACAGCACCATGCCAGGAACTTGAGTCTCTCCCTTAGCTAGAAAGTAAACAAAATTTCTCATTCATTTACTTTCCACTTCAAATAAAGTAAAATACTCTCTGCAAGCAATGTTTGCTTGGCCTAAAGGTCACTTGGAACTTAAGTTAAATAATGTCTGTGGAGACTGCACAAAAATGTTTACCAGAATCGGAGGTCTCTCCAGAAGCTCTAAAGAGCTTTGTGGTTTTCAGGCAGTGGCCTTGAATCTCACACTTCGAAAATGTGTGGTAAACACATTGCATTTGAAAAGAATATGAAAGCACATTTCAGCCACCGTTAATCCTTCAAAATCGTTCAAAATCTACTTATGGCATATATCAGAGCTGAATATCCACCACCATAAACAGAGTGGCTAGCTGCATTTTTATTGCAGAGTTGTGATCAAGAGTCAACTCGGCTTGTCATCCTTGCAAGCTTGAATAATAAAGGATAAAAGCTCTAAAATCTAATCTGATGTTCATTGAACAATTTTTATGAACTCTTCTTTTGTGCCAGATGTTCATGTGATTGCTACAAATAAAGCAAATAAAATTTCCAACTAGTTCTACCCAGATCCGTGGAGATCATTTGTTAGCCAGGCATGGTAACTCATGCCTGTAATCTTAACACTTGGGAGGCTGAGACCAGAGGATCACTTTGATCTCAAGTTCTGCCTGATTACAGACTGAGTCCCAGGTGAGCCAGAGAAAGAGCAAGATCCTGCTTCAAAACAAATATAACAGGAAATTTAGTTTTAGTTTTTTGCTGTTACAGAAAGTGAGTAAATAAGAGGAAAAAGAAAGTTCTAATTGTGATAAAGAACTATAGGGGCAACATACTGTTCCATGGAAAGTACATACTCATTAACTTCAATTGCATCCCGTTTGAAATAGTAAGTTCTTCGATATCTAAAAACTCAAACCAGACATAGCAGCCTTCTGGATGTCACTTCAGGTAAATTTGCACCTTCAATGGAACATGGGGGTTCCTTTTCCTACATAGCCTCACCAGCACATTATTTTCATTTTATTCCCTCATAATTGTCATTCTAACAGGAATGGTAACATCTCATTGTGACTGTGATTGGCACCTCCCTGGTGTATAAGGGTGTTGAGAATTTTTCATGCTATATTGGTCATTTGTATTCTTCTTTGTAGAAATGTCAGATAATCTTCCCATTCTAATTTGGATTACTTAGGGTTTCATTGAGACATCCTTAGATATTCTGGATGTTATTCTTTGGCAGAGGAATAGTTGTACATCTCTTCCCTCATTCATATGGAATGAGGGAACCATTTATTAAAGAGGTTTTCCTCTCTTAAGGAATATGTGAAGAACAACATAAAAATAGTACAAAATATTATCAGCTACACCATTTATGCTACAGAAATCAAAATCAGTATAACCCAAAGACACTTGTCATTCCATGTTTCTTATGTAACCATCCACCATAGCCAAAATAACGAATTGACCTGGGTGCTCACTTACAGAAAATAAAGTATGATAAATGTTTGTACACTGTTAAATATTGTTCAGTCCTAAAGAAGAATTAAATCCTGCCATCTGAAGCAAAATAATTGCAACTAAAGAACACTGTGATAAGCCAACAAAGTCAGATACAGAAAAACAAATACAGTACATTCTCTTGCATATGTGGAAGCATTAAAAATGTCAGTCTGGATTTAGAATGCCAGTGGTTACAGTCTGGGAATAGTAGGGTAGAAACAAATAAGTAAATAAACAGATGGAATTTGGATAATGAGTAGCAAGCATAGTCGGCTAAAAGGAACAATTTCTGATGTTCCATAGCACAGTGTGATAACTACTGTTCATGATAGCATGTCATATCTATTCATAAGATCTTGGCAAAATGGACCTGGATGTTCCAAACATGAAGGCTATAGGGAAAGAAAAATGCTAGCTGTCCTGGTGTGGTCTGTATGTGCTCTGCGTAAGTACTTAACTCTTATTAAACTATATCCCACGATAAACAAAACCAAATTAAATTCATTTCACCACAGCCTTGTGGCTGGAAACAGAAGATGAACTCACCAGAGAGCATGGTTTCTTTAGAGCCTCTCTCTTTGGCTGAAGGATGTCTGTCTTCTTGCTGGACTCCCACACAGGCGAACCTCTCTAAATGGGCTTGTCTATATCTGGTATCTCTTTTGTATACCAAAATTCTTCCTTCTTATGAACACACTAGACAGACTGAATCCAAGCCCATAGACAATTAGACTTCCCAAGGACCTCTCTGTATGTTATGTTTAGTATAGTTAGCATTTAGAGCATTGTATCATAAATGTGGCTTCCTAATTCTCACTTTCAAGTTGTAGTTTGTCTGTAGTTTTCTACACAGTATAAGCATGAGCTGTGTTTAAGCATTTACATCATTTAAGTATCAATTAATCTATTGAAGTAACGTATAAATGATATATGAAGTAACATATATTATATAAAGCCCTGGTTGGTTAAACTACAACAGTCATGTGAATGAGTGCTTATGATTATATTTATCCAAATCATAGAGAAGAAGTCACTTAACTGTTTTGAGTACTGAAACCTTCTGAGGATCACACAATTCATTGATTTCCAGACTGGATTGTGAGGAGGCCACAGAGCACCATTTGCCAACTCCCTGAATTAAAGAATGCCACGGATGATGTCTTTTGCATATTAGGTTACCATGGAGACTTCACTTTGCAGAAATTGTCCTATTATTAATCACCTGAAAGCATGCAAAGGTCTGAGAACTAGTGATGTTCCAGCATGCTGATTTTGAAGTTTCAGAAACTGTGTGCACGAGAAGTTTGTCCTTTCACTACGATCAGACAGCTGCGAAAGAAAATACATGACTGAATTGAGGTTTTGCTTAATTCTAATCCAATATTTAACCAGTTCGCTTGGGTTTTGTACCTTGTTTTATTACAATAGAAAAAAGTGGGCTTATTTTGCCTAAATAAACCAGGAGATGCTTATGAGTGTACATACATATGCACATGCACACATATATAGATATCTGTATATGTGTAATTGTTTACACATGCATGTACAGTCCTGTCATCCTTACAACACTATGACTTTGATGTTACTGTTTCAGTTGAAAATGCAGCCCCATCAACTCAGGTTTGCATTATAAAGGCAGGGAAGTAACTGGCATATGAAATAAAGACAATACTGTCTGACTTTAAAACTGACACTTTAATACTAGTAATACTGATAGCTGCTAAGAGAGGGAGAGACAGTTTTCTGTGGTGATATATTGTGTACCCCAATATATTGTATACCCTAATAAATTTATCTGGGGATCAGAGGACAGAGTCAGCCACTAGATTAGACATAGAGGCAAAACAGTGGTGGCACACACCCTTAATCCTATCACTTGCAAGGCAGAGATCGATCTGGATCTCTCCGAGTTCAAGGCCACACTGGAAACAGAGCCAGGCATTGTGGCACATGCCTTTAATCCCCGCACTTAAGATCTCATGCCTTTGCTACCAAGTATTTAGGAAGCACACACACCTTTAATCCCAGCACTAGGAAGGAAGGAAGATGTCAGGGCACAGACAGGTGTATAAGGCATGAGTAAACAGGCAGTTTCTCTCTGGAGGCTAAGGAGTAGGTAAGTGGGGGTTGTCTGTGGCTTGTTCTGTTTCTCTGATCTTTCAGCTTTCACCCCAATATCTGGCTTAAGTTTTCTATTAATAAGATCATTTAGCAAATCATGTTAGGTTTTCCTTTATCTGACATCTAGTATATTGGTCACATTCCAGGATGGGTCCCATACCCAAGAGTAGTTAGACAACATAAACTAGACTCTATGGCAATAAAGAGATAAAGGAGGTGGTATGAAATTGGGTAGATAGAAAGGTGAGGGAGCATATGAGGAGAGTTAGGACAGATGATTGATATTAAAATAGTTGTACTAAATTTTCAATGAATTAAAAATATAAACAGTATGTGGCTTGTCTTCTTTTTTTTTTCTTTTTTTTTTTTTTTTTTTGGTTTTTCGAGACAGGGTTTCTCTGTGTAGCTTTGTGCCTTTCCTGGAACTCACTTGGTAGCCCAGGATGGCCTCGAACTCACAGAGATCCGGCTGGCTCTGCCTCCCAAGTGCTGGGATTAAAAGCGTGCGCCACCACCGCCCGGCCATGGTTTGTCTTCTAATATAATAGGTTTAACATTGATATTGGTAGGTCTATGTTTACATGCCTTTATTCAGTTTCATTTTTATTATTCCTTTTCTCTCTATATTCATATCACAGTCTTGCTACTAGCAAAGCAATTTTGAAGAAAAAAATTACTTTATGGACACAAAGTGGAACTGTGTTAGTATATACTTTGTTCAAGATAGTAAAGAAGGAAATTAAAGAGGAGGCCACACCTGCCCGAAGACCAGGTAGGCTGCTCCACTCTCCCTATTCCCCCATCCCCAATCATCAGGGTCTATCCTAGACCGAAACAGAACACCAGCTGCAGTCTCCCTTCACCCATGTCCATCCACAGGAGTGGATCCCACAGACTAACCTCCCTGCCCTGCCCTTCCCTTCCCTTCCAACTCCAGCAAGTACACTTTGTGAACAAACCAGCCAAGCAGGCCAGAAAACAGGCAACATATAGCCAACACACTATCTGAAAATCCAGAGAAGAAGCAGAAACCAAGGAACAAAACACACACATAACAAGGATAAACCCAGAATGCAGCACCTAGAACTACAATCCCACCAAACCCAGATGCCTAGATGCCAGCATAAGGACACAATAAATAACATCCAGGACAATATGGCTCCACAATAGCCCAACTATCCTACCCAGCAGGCCCTGAATATTCCAACATAGATGAAGCACAAGAAAAGACCTTAGAACCAACAATATGAAGATGATAGGAATCTTTAAAGAGGAAATTAATAAATCCCTCAAAAAAAGATAGGAAAGGACAAACAATTGGAGGAAATGAATAATTCCCATAAAGAAAGCCAAGAAAAAACAAACAAACAATTGAAGGAAAAGAATAAAATTGTTTAATATCTGAAAAAGGAAAAGAAACAATAAAGAAATCATAAACTAAGAGAATTCTGGAAACGAAAAATTTAGGAACTACAGAGAGAAACTTCACCAACATAATACAAAGGAAGGAAGAAAAAATCTCAGGCATTGAAGATTCAAAAGAAGAAATAGATACATCAATTAATCAAAAACATTAAATATAAAAAATTTCTGACACAAACCATCCAGGATATATGGGACATTATGAAAAGACCAAACCTACAAATAATTGGGCAACAATCTCAGCTCAAAGGACAAGAATATATTTTCAACAAAATCATAGAAGAAATTTTTCCTAACCTAAAGAAGAAAATGCTTATAAAGGTACAAAAAGCATAAAAGACACCAAATAGAATCAAAATGGTAAATATACTTATCAAAGAGTATTTAAAACTTGCAAGGGTAAAAGACCAAGTAACATACAAAGTCAGGCCTATTAGAATTAAACCTGGCTTTTCAATGGGAAATAAATAATCTCACACAGGCAAAAAACAAAAGAAGGGAAACAGACACACAGACATGGAAACACAGACACACACACACACACACACACACACACATATGTATATATATATGGAGAGAGAGAGAGAGAGAGAGAGAGAGAGAGAGAGAGAGAGAGAGAGATTCTATAAATTATGTGACTCTAGAGAACCCTGACTAATACATGTAGTGAGGACTCCTAGTAATGGAGGACATAGAATATGTTATAAACTGGCCATCTTTTATAGCCAGGCCTGGCTTCCAGTGGTGTAACTGGGCTGCATTCAGGCAAGTTGTTGACCAAGAGGGCCCCATAAACATCCCCCAAGCAACCCAGGCTGATGCTGGGACAGTGGGGTTGCTCTTGAAAACTGACAACGGAGCTCTATTCTGAGGAAAACATTCACACAGCTCACTGAATGTAGAGAGGTGGAGCTGATGCCTGCATAGAGCCTTCACTCCTATGTGAAGTGGGAGAGTACTCTGAAGGCAAAGAAAGAGAAACCTGGGCACAAATCCAGCCATGAAACCTCCGACCTACAATGTGTCCTGCCTGCAAGGAGCCTGTGCCTTACACTACTGGATGGCCAGGAACTGGAAAATGGATAGCCCAGAGATCTAGGGTAAAACCAAACATAACTGGAAAAAAAATTAATGAAATGATTCCATTATGCTTATAGATTAGTATCTTGTCCAGTAGTCATCAGAGAAGCTTCCCCTGGCAGCAGATGGGAGCAGGTGCAGAGACTCACAGCCAGACATCATGCTGAAAGAGTCTACATTGGAGGTCTCCACCAGGTCCCTCCCCTCAGAGTTTAGGGAATTGCTGTGGGATAATGCTCTTGTACACTGTAAAGATTTGTTACTCCTGTTGGTTTAATAAAATGCTGATTGGCCAGTAACCAGGCAGGAAGTGTATGTGGGGTGACTAGACCAGGAGAAGGCTAGGAAGAGGAAAGGTAGAGATGGAGTGGCCAGCCAGATGCAGAGGAAGTAAGATGAGAATGTTAGACTGAGAAAAGGCATCAAGCCATGTGGCTAAACATAGATAAGAATTATAGGATAATTTAAGCATAAGTGCTAGTTAGTTATAAGCCTGAGCTATAGGCCAAACAGTTCATAATTAGTATAAGCATCTGTGTGTTTATTTGGGACTGAGCAGCTGCAGGACTGGGCAAGACAGAAATTTCCATCTACAAGGAATCCCATGGAGGGGCGCGGGGTGGGGAGGATTATAGGAGTCAGAAGGGATGGAGGACACCAGGAGAACATGGTCCACTGAATCAACTAAGCAGGCCTCATATGGGCCTGCAGAGACTGAAGTGGCAAGCACAGGGCCTTCATGGGTCTGCACCAGGTCCTCTGCACATATGTTATGGCTATCATGTGTTTTGTGGGGGACTCCTAACAGTGGGAGCAGGTGATTTTCTGACTCTTATTCTTGCTTTTGGGACTCTTTTGTCTTATGGGGTTGCCTTGGCCAGCATCAATATGAGGGCTTTTGCTTGTCTTATTGTATCTTGTTTTGTTCTGTGTGGTTTCTATCTCTTGGAGGGAGGCCTGCTCCTATATGAAAAGAAGTTGGGGGGGGGGCACAGATCCAGGGAAGGGAAGTGGTAGTGGGGAAACGGGAGTAGTGGAGGGAGGCAAAACTTTGGGTGGGATGTTATTATTGTATGAGAGAAGAATCTCTTTTAAATAAAGAAATAAAGGTGGCATGCGATTGAAAATTTGATCTATTTTTGAAATAATGCATAAGTTAAATTGTGAATGGTAAAATTTTCCAGACCTGATAAGTTAGGTGGCTTTTATTATCTTTCACATTTATCAATCAACTTTAGTTTTATATTATATTATTCATGAGCTTAATATTGAATAAATAAATATATATATAATATATTCTCTGTGTAAAAATATATTATTTAAATATCTTACATGTTGTTTCTCTATCTCAAATAATAAATTTCCAGTTCTTATTTCCTATTTTTCTTTGGATGTAATTTTCTGTATGGTTCTATGGGTTGTGTTTATGTAGTACATTGGAAACAATGATTATTTTCATCTACATGATACATGCTTCATGAGTATTGACAGCAACTGTTGAATAATAGCATAAACTTTAATCACATATTCAGGCAAGAAATGTAATTCCTGAACCAATATTTTTGATGTCTCAATAACGAAAAGTGTTAAATTAGACACCATTTAGCTTCAGACCAGATGCCCGGCTTTACAAGTTACTCACCTTGAATGAGCAATGCTGCCCATAGGAAATGATAATACTGAATAACAAGATCATCATTCATACCTGAGCTAAAGAGTTCCAGCAGGAACCAAATCAGAGCCCCTGGTGAGCCAAGTGGAGTCAGATAAGGAAGCAGCAGGAAACAGAGCAGGAAGCAACAGCTGACACCAGAGGGGACTGCGTGACCATCTGGCCTAGCTGACGTCTGCTCCATCCACCCATGACTGTGACTCAGGGAGTGAAATCAGTGGAGTAAGTTAGGAAAATAAACAAATAAACTGAACAACTGACCATGTAAGATCTTTTTTTTTTTTTTTTTACTAGTGTCTGTCTTACCTTTGAATTGTTGATTTGATGTGTATTGTGTAGGCCAGCTCAGGTATGTAGACTTGGACCGATTCCAAGAGAATCAAGTATACAAAGTACCTAGCACCCAAGATCTCAAAATAAACGGAGCAGAAGAAAGTAAACCAAATGACAGGTAATATGTTCTCTGTGGCAAGAATTAGGGCAGGGTTCGCCTAAATGAGACACATATTTTTTCTATTTAATTTTTTTTTTCATTTTTACATACCAACCACAGTTGCCCCTTCCTCCCCTTCTCCTGCTCCCCCCACCCCCACACACACCTCTCCCCTACCCCAGCCCCCATCCATTCCTCAAAGGGGGTAAAGCCTCCCTCAGGAGTCAACACAGGTTGGCATGCAAGTTGGGGCAGGACCAAGCCCCTCCCCACTGAATCAAGGCTGCAAAAGGTACCCACCATAGGGAATGGGTTTCAAAAAGCCATTTCAAGTCCTGGTCCCACTGACAGATCAAGCCACACTACTATCACCCACATTCAGAGGGCCTAGTTCGGTCCCCTGCAGGTCCCCCAGCTGTCAGTCCAGAGTTCAGGCCAAGTATTTTATAACAGAAGACTGACATGCTAATCCTTAGCCAAAACTCCAGTCTTCAGTAATTTAAATAGAGTATTTTCCACACATTATGTATATGAAAAGCAATAGTGGCCATCCAGAGCTTTTCAAACAAGGTCTTTATATTTGTTATTTGAAAGGAATTATCTTGTGTAATGCAAGATGTTCAGCTGCAGCCTAGGCCTCAGCCTACCTGATGGTGAAATAGTCCCCTCAAGATCGAACAACAGGTGATTCTATACATTTACCCTGAGGACAAAATCATCCCTGGCTGGAACTACTGACCTGAGTCATCCTATTAGCTGAACCTACCATGTATTTCTTCTAGAAGAATGCCATTCAGCAATATTAGATTGTGGTAAGATATATTTACCCTCCAAGGCATCTAGATACTAGCCTCGTGATTCACAAAGCCAATGGGCATCAGAGAACTTAGATTTTATAGGAGACAAATGGCACAAAGTCATTCTCCAGAAAAATTTGTAAACACTCATGCCATTTGGCCACCTCTTTCACAGAAGAGAAAGAGGCATGGTTTATTGATGTATGACCGGTCCCAATTTTATAATCCAGTTTCTTTCTTTCTCTCCTCCCGGTCTCACCCATTTCATATAAATAAATAATTCTATTGGTACAACTGATGCCTGTTAGCAAAATCAAGAAGTTTAAATTCTGTGGTTTACTGAACAAACTATATAATATTACTTTCTTACTCTTTTAACATTAACTCTACAACTGTATAGGTTGAGAGTCTTGTTATGATTTTTACACGGTTCTTCTTGATAATTCTAAAGTGCCAAAATATATCTAAGGCCAATACTTTGGTTCACTGAAAATCAGATATTTTTATACTTAACACAAGAGGATTTCAGCACAACAAGGTGAATCTGATAGGAACAGTCAAAATATCTTCACTGCAGTGTGAGAATGACCTGCTGTGGAGGAGTGGAGTCGGACGTGCCTCTTCTGATTGGAAGATGCAGTGTAAAGTGTTTTCAGAGATGCTCATTCTAAAACGTATTCACACTAGCACACAGTTTTTAATCATCCTTTAAAATTCAGAAAAAAATAAGTGTAATAATGTTTTATAGATTTCTAGAGTTTGAATTAAAAAATTGGTACTAATATGAGATAAATTCCTTTATAAATGTTGCTGCTTATTACTTGCTGTGCAAACTAAGAAAAATTCAACTTTATAAACTCCCTCAAAATGTACCTTATCCTAAGGTAGATGCAATCTGGTGAAATGTAAATAAAAAATTATTACTTCTAATGTGAAGATATTCTGAGAATTTCCGACATGACTATGTAGCTACATGATTTCCACCCTTCCCACTTGCCTCCATAAGTGTTCCCCATTCCTCAAATTCACAAACCCTTCTACTTTAATTATTATTGTTACACACACACACACACTCACACATACACACAGAACGCATACACACATACACATATACACACAGCCTACTGAAGAATTTTTAAGTCTAGTCATTAGAAAACGTATAGAAATGGAGATCATTACATTATGTGAAATAAGCAAACTCAGACTCACACAAGTACTGCATGTTTGTCTCATATGGGGAGCCTAGGTTTAAATGCATGTGTATGTGCATGTGTGTGTGTGACCTATTGACCCATCCATTAATCCCACAACATAGATCAGGTCAGTTCTCAGCTTTCCTCACTATAGTTTAGGACTCTGACTTTTGAGGTTGGTCATGTCACTCTCCACATATCTGCTTCTTTTCAAACTTCTCCAACCCTTTCTTGCTGCCTCCCATTGTCTCATGCTTGTCTCCTTATTTAACAGAATCCATGTCTATGAACTACTGTCCTTTCAGGGAGGAATTAAAATTGATTTGTAAATAGAATCTGCCTTTTTTTTTTTACAGAGGGGTTCTGTTTGGACTTTGGATAGTAGGATCTTATGCACAATATTGGGTAAAATAGATTTTCAGGAAACTATTTCATTTCTAAGTCAAGCCAGTGAAAATAATGACATGTATAAAGATCATACCAGCTTTCTTGAAGGATATTCTACCAGATTAAGTAAGAACATATTCAATATTCAGTTATGTAAAAAAAAAAAACCCTAAAGGAACATCACTAAAATTTTTCTGGTTTCTTATTCTCAATCAGAAAAATAAAAGACAAACAACCAACTCTGACAATTAATTCCCTCCTTGCCCTTGTCTCTTTATCTTGAGAGTCACAAAAAAAGCACTGTCAACTCCAACCACCATCCTAAAAAGACACAGCATTTCACTACCTGATTCCCAATTTAGAAGTCTCTGTTTGACTAGATGGCAAAACAGGAAACATGAAAAATGTTGTTCTGTGTCTTTGTTCTTTTCTCTCCCCCTTCATTGTGCCTAGATTGTTTTAGTAAGTTCTCTGAAATAGGAGCCTACTGTCCACATCTTACTGAAAATGCAGGCAGTTAGGAAGAGTTTGTTTTTGCCCCTGTCCCTAGTGACCACTGAAACCTGGTCCTAATTGTGAAGGAGAGAGATAAACATGCACACATGCAAGGCCCCACCCCTGAGGCTGCAGAGCTTTTCAACTTTTCCTGGTTTGGGGAAGCTGAAGAGTCCGTTTTCTTTCTCAGTATCTACCCTTCTTTCTTCCATCCTTTATTTCTAGCTGAGGTACCATAAAGTATACTCTTTTTTTGTCCAATTTGTATGCAGCACTTCTAAGTGCTGGAGGGTTGTCAGTTTTTATTATTTGCACAAGCCCGGAGCCACTGGTCATGTACCAATCTCAACATCAGGGCTGGAGATCGGGACCATTTTTCTCATCACTGAGCCTGTTCAGAAACCCGAGTTTATGTGTGTGATGATTTAAATAGGCTTCCCCTGCAACTGTGCGCTTGCACTGCTTGGGGGCAGAGAGCATCATGCTGAACTGACACTGAGAGAAGTTGTGTAACTAGCCCATGTCAAGTATTTGCTAAAGGGAATACTCAAGGCTACTGTTCTGAGTGCCTTTCTCCTAACCCTGTGACTTCCCACACACTGCCTGATTGCTCCTTTCTTTATAAGTCCATGCTTTTTGGCCTTTGAAAATAGATCACTTGGAAGAAACAAACAAACAGAATTCTTTAGTTTCTGGACATAAAGAGTGAGAGTTTTGACTCCTCGTGCAGACATTTACAGAATTCAGCTGCATAACTGGGCCAAGTCTTTCATCCAACAGTGGTCCCTCTTTAGCAAAATAAGAGCCAGACTCAAAATATACATAAATTAAAACAATAGTTTATTGTTTTAATGAATAAATGTAGCATCCAAAAAATATTTTCTTAAAACTTATTTCAGAGAAGATACTTTATGATGATCCATTGTATACTTTTACAATTATTTGTACTATGAATAATAAAGGTGGTTTGTGGTAGCTTGTTAAATTATTATTGAAAACAATTCTCCTGACCCAATATTGTGTCTGTGTCAATGACAAATAGCCTAGCATAGCAGTCAATCTGTAACCCACTTATAATCAACATTTCCTTCTTGGTTTGTCAGAGAGCACTTTCTCTAACTCATTAAAGCACAGTTAAAGTAACCTTTGCATCTACCTTGGACCCTAGATTTTAATCTGTAAAGTGTTTTATGTAAGCATTGCAAGTTGTTTTGCGTTCTCATTCATAATTCTGAAGTTCTAGACTGTGAACACATTAAGCTCCGATTATTTAATTTCCAAAATCAGTCTCATTTAATGAAGTGTTCACTTCATTGAGAAAATCTGAAAGCTGTCCAAATGTGTGAAGCCCATTCTCCTCCTAAGGATGAAGGGTACATGCGACTACCATTTCATGCAGAATTCAAAGGGAGGAAGAACCAATACTTACTTGTTAAAGGAAACATTGATTTTCTCTTCCAAACCTCTTACAATAAAACTAACTTCCTTTTCTCTTGCCCTACAGCATCACTGTTGGCTTAAAGGCCTTTTTAGATTTTATATATATAAAATATATAAAACAACCATTACTTCTTTTATGGTCAAAGTGCCAGCTCACCTCATCTTTGAGAATAAACAGTTCCTACTTTGATTCTGTGATCTTTTATCTTGTTGCCTTTTATCAAGTGCCTCTGCCACCCACCGTCAAAGTCATCCGATCACAATCTTTCTACGTTGGGTCTTACTATTTCTCATTGTGTTGATGCTTTTAATCTCAGAGTGCAGCCTATCAGACAACCACTCTCAGACAACACAGGCTCCTCACTTGGATATTTGTAATGCAGCTGCTTCCCCATATTAGCACATTAACATGGCTTCCATTATTTCTTGAAATGGGTACGGAATTTATAATAAAATATTTTGTGATTCTTCACATCATCATTTTATAAAGTCTCCCTCCTGTTTCAGGCAATGAATAATTCCAAGAGTTAATGAAGTGGTATGTTATTCATTTATTCACTGCTTTGTACTTTGTAAAATGTTTTCAAATAGATTAATTTGTTTTATCTCCGTCACATTCCTGAGGCACACAGAACAGGTTTTTTAAAATGATTTTTAGTGTCTTTTAAAGATACAGACATTATGACTCAGGGGTTTACACAGCTTCCTGGGGCTCTCCATAGTAATAGACACGACTGACATTGAAGTCCATGTTTTCTGACTCTTTCCCCTCTGTGACTCATATTAAACTAGTCACTGCATATCCCCATTGCAAAGTACATGCTTTGAAAATTTGAATATTGAGATAATCAGGACAGATTCTCCACACTACAAAATCCAATCCAAAGTAGGTCTCACAACACGGACTCGGCAGGAAGCATAGTGAAAAGGAAATGTTTATAATCAGAAACCCCAAAATTGGTAAATCTGCTTCCTTTAATTAGCCGTTGAGTTATCTTAGGACCCAGATAACTAAAAGGCTGGTAGTTCCTACAATAATGACTTGCTTGTGGTGAGCAAAGCAGGAGCACTGGTTAAGAGCAAAGACTCAGGAAGTGGCACCTGTTTGTCTAAACTGATTCTTCTCTTTAGATAAACATTTTTGCATTTAGCCACCTGTGTTGAGTTCTGAGCTCTATGGCCATCCCTCCTGCACACATACTTCTATATCCAACTGGCTACTCTTTTTTGCCCATTAAATTTCTTTTTTATTCTCTTAGGTACCTCCTTATAAATCCAATCCCAGCAGGATTGAGAGGAAATTTTGGAATCATATCCAGTATCTTAGCTTCAGAATGGAAAATCTTAGTCCAAGGCAGGTTAATAGTTCAAGGTAGGTGATGGATAGTTGAATGTCAAATATAACCTGACCTAGAAGTCTGTGCATTTCAAAAGGAAGATAGTTTTTTAGTATAGAAACAAATCTTAGGATCAGATGAAAATATTCCAGGAAAGGATTATTGATAGATGGAAGAGAGACTAAATCAAACACCTCAGATCATCTCCGTCTAAGTCAAGTTAGAGCTGTAGCTAATCTCATAGAAATTCCACTTTCCTTCCCTAGTTTATATCCAGAACACTTAAGAGGAAAGGCTATCTAGAATGTGGAAGGAGTTCAAAGAAAAGTGCTAATTTTAACATTTGGCAGACTCTGATCTCTCTTCCTTTCTCTTTATTCCTCCTCTACTTTTTCTCCCCTTTGATATCTTCTTGCCTGACCATGACCTTGTTTCATTTTCAAATACAATTACAGGTAACAATGGCCTCTAGTTGTAACTTCTCAACTTTAGACAGCATCTCACCCATTGAAACCCTCACCCCAATCGCTTACTTTCAAATTTATTTGACTATGAGCTACAAAAGAAAAAAAATTTACACAGAAGTACATACAAATATATCTACACATGCATGCCCACTCCTATACACATATGTGAATGTGCACAGCTGAAGTTTTAGTTAGCATTTACTTAAGTTACATGCATACTAAATTATGCTTAGCTGTGCTGTATTTGATTCTCTCAAAGCTGGTTACCCAACAATTCGATTTGTCATCGTTAATAAGTTAAAAGTCAAAGTTTAAAAAATAATTGCCTAAATTAAGACAAAAGTAAAGATGTTCATTTTAATGTAAATTATGTTTATTTCCAGGTTACAAATTATTAAATGATAGACACTTTCTCTTTTGTACATTTTTTTCCTAGTATTAGAATTTTAAAATAAATTTTTGTCTGCAAAAATTTAATGTGTCAATCAAAACAGTCAATCAAAAGACAAGATTGAAATGTGGAGGCCATAATAAGCCATATATAATTTTTATTATTAACCTACCAGGATCAGGTAGAGCACTACTTAAGGAAATATTAAGCTATCTGTGATCTGGGAGGAAAATCGTTAAAATAGCAGGAGTGCAAAGTGTGGTAACTTCTAATTACTAAGCTGCCTTTACTTAGTATTCAGACTCATCCCACAGTCTTCAGTCTGGCACAGGTTACCGGTCTAAGCACATTCAGCACTGATTATTAAGATATAACGGAGATTAAATGAATGTGTTATCCAGTATCATAACAACAAAATCAAAGCAAATAAAACTTCAAAATCCAAGATAAATGCTGGTTAATGAGCTCTTCTGTTATCTCATGCGGCAGGTCACTCCTTCTAGCAAAAACTATAACCAAAGTTATCACCTTCAGCAACTTGCTTTAATTTTAATACATGCATACTTCATAAAGTTCATGGAAAAATCAGGTTCTAGTTGTCTTCCCAGTTTAGATAGCCTTATATGCACACCTTTGCTAACTACTTCTCCATCTTGAAACCTCTAAAAATGTGCTGGCCAATTGCCTGTGCTCCATGTCTCAATTATACTCCTCCATCTTCAGTAAAAACAAATCACATGTATTACCTGGTTGATTTTAGTCAAAGGAGTCCCAGGTATACTTTAACCCTAGGCCACCAATCCAATGCCGCTAAGAAGAATGCGTTTGACTCTTGAACCAGAAATCTACAGAAACTGGTAAGTTCTCAGTTAGTCTAACAGACATTGTTCTCTGGAGGTTGGATGGATTATCTGGGGGTCCAGAGATGTTCTTATCCAATCAATGACAAAGCCCATGTAGCAAGAAAAAGCAAAATAACTGAGAACTCTTTTGATACATAGTCCCTGTTTCCTTCTTTCTTTTTGTATAATACACTATGTGCACAGAATTACCAGCCTACAGCTGTCCTGTCTCTACTGAAAATGCACCCCTCCCAAAAGATCAACAAACCTCTTCTGTGAACGCTTTCATATTAAACTATTGATAGTATTTGAAATTGAAAAATACATCCTATATATCTACAAGATCTGACCCATGTTACTTATAGACATTTTTCTCTCCAGACCAAAATCAAAATAAAAAAGAAATTAAAAAACAAACAAACAAATTTAAAACACATATAAATGCCTGCTGCTGAATAGTCTGTTGTGTGGAAATGGCAGCTTCTTACTGTGTCATTTTCAGCCACAGAGACTCTGTACAGGATACAATATCCTAAGTCCTGTATGAAACATTATATGATACTATGTTAAAGATGTTCATAACACCAGAGTTAACATCTCCACCCAGTTCTGTCCTATAAAAATTCATCCTTTCACCTCAGCATTTTAATAATGCCATTAACTTTTTTTTGTTGTGAAACATCTTTAAACATTTTTTCATTATGTGTACATGACTGTTTGTTCAGGGGAGAGGGCTATGTTGACCTGAGTGCAGTGCCCACTGATCCAAGAAGAGTCAGATCCCCCTGGATGGATTAGCTTGCTGACATGGATGCTAGAGACCAAACATAGCTCCTCTGCAGGAACAGCACAGACCATAACCACTGAACTATCTCTCATTCCAGATCAGCATCTTCTGTTTTAAAAACTTGATCATAAAATTTATAAAAAAAAAAAAAACCTATCCTCTGACCTCAAATATGTCTATTTCCAAGTTTTCAATTTAAGATAACATTTTAACAGCAATTTAATTTATTTAAAAAGAACACTGTGCAATTCCTGAGGTTTGCCTGAGCTGTCTCTAGTGTGGGCACTACCTCTAGGTGATATGTTTAGAGCCCTGAGATACATTACTATTTCTTGACCAATGTGAGATTTTTGTGGAGAAATGTGCTAATGGAATGTGAACTGCTTCACACCTACTTTCCATATGTTTATAAAAAAAATCTTAATTCCAATTACACTGAACAGAATGGGCAAATACCTGTTAAGAATCATCTATTAAGGAAACTTAAAACCACATAATCTATTCTCCTTTCATGCGCCTCCTCTAAAATTCAAGAAAATGAAATCTAGATCTATACCACCTAAGCATACACAAAATCACTAGTATTTGAACATACTGATTTAATTTTTCCTGTTTTCATACCCCAAAGTCCTTTGCTTCTTTGCAGGATTCTGTCCAAATTTCTTTGATGATACTGAAAAATCATCCTAAGTATTTGTTCACGATTTCTTGTTTATATTTTTAAAAATGATTTCCTTTAAGCTCATCCTCCCTCTCCCTTGTAAGCAAACAACACTCCACCTCTCTCTTTCTTTAAAAAAAAAACCCACAAAGAAATAGTAACAAGTCTTGGATAAGAATCACAGGCTTCCTATTCTGTAAGGGGATATTTTTTTTTTTTTTTTTTTTCGAGACAGGGTTTCTCTGTGTAGCTTTCGCCTTTCTGAACTCGCTTTGAGACCAGCTGCCTCGAACTCACAGAGATCCTGCTCTGCTCCGATGCTGGATTAAAGGCGTGCACCACCACTGCCCGGCTCTGTAAGGGGATCTTACACAAAACTACATGATTCAGAATCTGTCTTGTTTTGTAAAGGGACTCCACAGTGTGTGAAGATGATTTACCTGAAGTCACACTGGTCATTTAAAAATTCTTCATCTCTTTATTCCTCATCAGACTACGACAATCTTTTCCATCTTCTTCCTCTCTTCCTTCCTCCCCCCTCCCTCCCTCCCTCCCTCCCTCCTCCCTCCTTCCTTCCTTCCTTTCCCTTCTATTGTCTGTTTTTCTTTCAGTACTGAAGAATCAAATCACAGGATCACAAGACTAAGCAGGCTCTCTACCTCTAATCTTCTTTATGGTGAGGAACTCTCCAGAAAGGGCTAAACCCTCTCCATTTGAACACAGGGAAGCTCCTTCTGGAGTCATATTTTAGATATGAGGCAAGTATTTTCTAAAACTGCCCCATGATTGGTGAACACATTTTCTTCTTCCACATACAAATACACCATAGACTACATTATAGGCCCTATCATACTGACATACAAATAAAGTATTAGTATGGGAATTAAATTTCAGATTGAACTCAGGTCAAGTTTCATAACTTCTTGATCCATGCTATCTCATATTACATGCTATTATATTTTTATTGGATTGTTATAACTAAAAATATCAGTACAGCCTACATGTTACCTCAAATTCTATATGCAGGTGATTAACTTAGCTGAATTTCTCAAGTCAAAAGTGTTTATGTTGAAGGTATACAATTAAACTGTTAGTCAATTAGTGCAGAAAATTGCTGGCACATAGTCAGGGACAGAGAAGAGCAAAGATGATGTCTTTAAACTGTACAATATAAAAATCCATAGGGAAACTTTATTTAACCAGTTGACATGTGTGTATTGTCTTAGTTGGGGTTACCATTGCTATGATGAAACACCAATACCAAAAGCAAGTTGGGGACAAAAGGGTTTATTTAGCTTATACTTCCACATCATCACATCATAGTCCATCAACAAAGGAAGTTAGGACAGGAGCTCAAGCAGGACTGCAACTTGGAAGCAGGAGCTACAGCAGAGCCATGGAGGGGTGCTTCTTACTGGCTGGCTCAACCTGCTTTCTAATAAAGCCCAAGACTACCAGTCCAGGGACAGCACCACCCACAATGGCTGGACATTCCCCCATCAATTACCAGCTAAGAAAATGCCTTAAAGATGGATCATATGCCCTACCTTTTCTCAGTGAAGGTTCACCCCTTCAGATAACTCTAGTTTGTGTCAAGTTGGCATATAATTGGCATATATATGCCATGAGAAATATATATATATATATATACATATATTAAAAAATAGTTAACCTGTCTGTGTAAATAGATTATAAGTGTAGAACTGATGCTAAGATAAAAGGATCAATTCTTGCTCTGAAGACAGTCTACTGTTATAGACTCCCTGCCAAAGCAATCTGGACATCCACAGTCATTATCTCACTTTGAGAATTTATTGTATTCCTACTTTTCAGATAAATATAAAGAAACCTCAAGAAAGAACTTCCCCCAAACAAACCAGTTAATTAATTGTGGATGAGGAACTAAAATTGTACTTCGTTTTATGGCCCTTTAGTCCAGAAGATTTGCAGCTATAGTCTGGTGCACAAAATATACAGTCATTATCAGAGAAGTAAACCTGAAGCCATAATATCTAAGGACTTAGGAATTTGATGATCTCTAGGACATGCTCCACTCATAACCAATGGGCTCCCTTGCATTCAATTTTCTTAGGATATTCAAACTTTCGCTTACCCTTCAAGATTTTACAGCTCATGGGCTGTAGAGACGGCTTAGCTGGTAGAAATATTTGCAGTGCAGCCCTCAAACCTGAGTTTGAGGCTTTGAACCCATAATAAGGAAAGGCCAGTTCCCCAAAGTTGTTGTCTGGCACCCACAAATGTGCCACAGCAAGTTTATGTCCACATCTATACGTAAAACAGGAATACACACACATACTCAAAATAATATTTTTTAAAGACTTTACAGATGATTAAGAGAAATGAGAATGATACATTCAAGTGTAAGAGTGGCACTCTGAAATAAAAAAGCATTACATACAATTTTAATTTCTAGATTAAAGAAAAATATTGAGTCTCCCTCAGCTCTCTATGAATTGCCTACCCTTGAGAATCTATGGAATTGCTCATTAAGTTGAATTTTCTAAATCAAAGGGGAAAAGCACATTTATATTTTATACACACACACACACACACACACACACACACACATATATATATATATATATATATATATATATATATATATATATTCAGAGACAGAGACAGGAATAAAATTCAGACTTAATGTCAAAATATTCATATCAGATTTTCTAATAACTGACCTTACCATTTGATCTGAAATTTATTTTCTCTGTGATTCTTCAAAATCTCGTTTTTAATCTTAGTATTTCTGTCTCTCACAATCTGAACCAACCCTATCACCTGCTATATCATTCAGCCCCATCCAACTTCTCTATGTGATTTTTTTCTTTATATTATATGAGTTGCATTATAATTTGAAGACCACTTCACTCTAGCCAAACCCTTTCTACAGCATGCTCATGTATATATACTTTCATCATCACAGAGTATAAAATCTATACTTGGACACTTCTGCAAAATGCTTCCATGTGCTTTTCAAAATCTCTAAATACATACATACTGTAATTGCTTGCCAAGACACCACCAGGCTCATGGCTACCTGTAATACTTCTGAGATACAGTAGGCTTTTTGCTGTGGAATAATGCTTTTGTATACTGGTTTAATAAAACGCTGATTGGCCAGTAGCCAGGCAGGAAATATAGGCGGGATAAGCAGACAAGGAGAATTCTGGGAGGAGGAAGCTGGGTTAGAAGATGCCAGCCCACTATCCAGAAAGCAGCATGTAATGGCACACAGGTAAAGCCACAGAACACATGGCAACATATAGATTAACAAAAATGGGCTGAATTTAAGTGTAAGAGCTAGTCAGTGGTAGGCCTGAGCTAATGGACAAGCGGTTTTAATTAATATAACTCTCTGTGTGTTTACTTGGGTCTGGGCAGGACACAGGAAAACTTCAGCTACAGCCTTTAATCTAGTACCTAGTACCATACTGACTTAGTTCTATAGAATAATACAGGACAAATAACAGCATATTCTATCACTTTGGGAGACCCAGCAGTTCTCTGTATACAATGTCTCACTTGATTCTATCTTACCCAACTTTCCCACAAAGTAACATGTGACTTTGGGTGGTTAAATCTGAGTCTGTGAGGATCACCTTGACATGGAAATGTTTCAACTTTATTTTCCCACTTGTCTTTTCCATTATTCTAGTTATACGGGATTGAGGTCTTTAAGACAACATACCACCATGCTGTGTGTTGGTTTGTGTTACTGTAATAAAATACCATGACCCAAAGCAACATATAGGAGAAAGACTTTGTTTTTGCTTATAGTTCTAGGAGGAAATCATGATGATGGGGACAGCATAGCCAATGAAAGAAGCTAGGTGACCATATTTCACTGACACATTAAGAAACATGGAGAGAGAACTGGAATTCAGGCAAAGACAAAACTCTCAAAGTACCACCACCACCACAACGATGACCACCACCACTGCCTCCACAACCTCCACCATGACCACTACCATCACACCTCTACCATGACCACTACCGCCACCACCACCATCACCACCCCACCACCACCACACCTCCACCATGACTACAACCACCACCACCACACCACTACCATGACCAATACCACGACCACACCTCTACCACATCCACCACCACCACTGACCACCACCCCTACCACCCCCACCACACCTCCATCATGACCAGCACCATCACCATCACTACCACTCCCCCATCCCCACCACCACCACCACCACCCACCATTACCACCAGTTCACCTAAGAGGTATTTTCTCCAGGAAAGCTCCATGTCCCAAAGGTTCCACAACCTTCAAAAACAGTTCCACCTATAAGGGACCAAGTGTGTGTGTGTGTGTGTGTGTGTGTGTGTGTGTGTGTGTGTGTGTATGAAACTGTAGGAGATATTTCTCATTCAAGTTACTATACACACCAAGTTGTATGTAGAGTTCCATACAGCAGATGTTGTATGATAAACAAGACTAGGAAGAATGATACCTGACCCCTAGATGTCATCATTGTTCATTTATCTTAACACTATTATGTCCATGAAATTTATACCATGTCTAGAAAATCCAAGATGATCTTCCTAGACATGTCTCAGATGATGGAGATCCCAGGCTGAACAGTATTAAGTTTACACCAATGGAAAGCTACCTCTTCTTCCATTTCTTGATGTGAATGTAATAGCTAATCACACAGTGATTTTTCTTATTGCTTTTATTGTCCTTATTTCCCATACCTTTTCCCGTATTATACTATGGTTTTGAAATGACAATAGTACTTGAGATTGCTGTTTACTATCACACTTCCTCTTTGCTGGGCTATGAAAATCTTGCTTACTCATTCTAATGTCCTCTACTTACATTGTTTATATTATCTCAATTATCTTCCAAATACTTTATTCCCTGTGATTTTGCTCTAACAACAAGAAATGCTATTTAGAACAACACATTCTCAGATTCTATTACCCAAGTAACTACCTGTAGCTTGACTGTTCATAGCAAGCAATGTCCCATCTGCCAAATCAACATTGGCTCCGTAATAATGGAGAATGAGCCCACACACTTATATTCAACTGGATCTTAGAGGACTGGGAATTTTCATACAAGTATTATACAACCAAATGACAAAAAAACTAGGATGTGATAAAAGCACAAGAAACAAACTTTGTTTTCTGTAATCCAAAAACATACCTTTTTTTTTTTTTATCCAAAGAGGTTTTTTGATGTTTAACTGCAGAAGAAGCTATCTCCAG